>NC_089820.1:18831746-19150913 GCF_029633855.1 Hoplias malabaricus
ATTTTCCTCGTCTACACAAAGTGCACAAAAGATGGTTAAACAATGTCAACAAGTACCAATTTAAGATAATTACTTAAAAAAACATAAAACAATGTTCTACGAATAATTCAACCCAGTCTCACACCTATTCGTGATATAGTCACATATATAGGGGACTGCAATTTGTGACATAGTCGGATATTTTCGACATTGCGACAATTTCAGGATCATAAGTGAATGGGTAATTACCATAGAAACCGTCATATCCGTGCGCCGTGTAATGCGACAGTAACACGACAATACTTCCTCATTAAGGCGCCATTACCATCCGTTAATACCACGGTCTTATTTTTATTTACGGAAAATATAAAGTTACTAATTAATTATTTGCTAAAATAAGTGAAAGAAATGTTCTCGTTAGAGTTAAAGCTAAAGTAGGACACCAATAATAAGCATTGCTTAGAAGAAATATTATAATAAAATACTTTATGCCTTTGTTGGAATATAAACCTATGTTATGTAATTCTTATTATGTCCTTTTCTATTTTATGAGTAATGACGCCTGTAATGAGGAAGAGTTTTCGTATTACTGTCGCATAGTGTTTCTATGGTAATTACCCATACATCTATGATCGTGATATTGTCGCATAAAATGTCAAAAATATGCGACTATGTCACGAACTGCAGTCCCCTATATATGTGAATATAACACGAATAGCCATGAGACCCGGTTGCAATAATTAGTACCTGTAGTCTCACTTAATAATATAAATTCCACCTTAAATGACATCTTAACTCACCTCAGACTGAAGTTATGGGAAGGTACACTGTAAGGACCGGGTAAATACATTTTAAATTGTGGAAAAATACACCACAAAACGCATGAGGGTACATTGTAAGTTCTGGGTAAGTACAGGTTAAGACGCCTGCTGTATTATGAAATGTTACTCTTTGTTCCTGATCCTCTCTGTCTTGCATTGTTTGCACTCTAGTAGGGTCTTGCATATCCTTATGTGTACACAGGGTTATGATTTACATGTCATTATTGTTGCGTGTGTACTCTTGTCTTTGCTGAGTATGTTTCCCAGTTTGCTGCTGTTCCTCCGGATGACCTCTTTGTGAATGAACACATTGTTCTCTTATTTGATAAGGTGGAAGTCACTGGATGATAGTGCACTTCCATTTAAATTTAAAACTGAGGACTGATGTTTTCCGTCAGTAAGCTGGGGCTCTCCAGCAGGATATCAGTACTGCTGGGTGGTGTGACAGCTCGGTCAGTCAATAGCAGGAAACCTAAAAGCAAAATAAAAAAATAAAGTAAACCTTTGCGAGAAATATTATTCATTCAATCATTAATTATCTGTACGCGCTTATCCAGTTCAGGGTCGTGGTGCGTCCAGAGCCTACCTGGAATCATTGGGCGCAAGGCGAGAATACACCCTGGAGGGGGCGCCAGTCCTTCACAGGGCAACAGACATACTCGCACATTCACTCACACCTACAGGCACTTTTTTGAGTCACTAATCCTCCTACCGCAGGGGTGTCAAATCAAATCCACGGAGGGCTGTGTGGGTGCAGGTGTTCTTTCCAACCACGCAAAAGCCCCACACTACTGAAAGTCAAGATCTATTGATTAGATCCAATGATTAAAAACAGGTGGAATGAGGTGTGGCTTCTGCGTGGTTGGAAAGAAAACCTGCACCCACACGGCCCTCCGTGGATTTGGTTTGACACCCCTGTCCTACCGTGTGTTTTTGGACTGTGGGAGGAAACCGGAGCACCCGGAGGAAACCCACGCGGACACGGGGAGAACACACCAACTCCTCACAGACAGTCACCCAGAGTGGAACTCGAACCCACAACCTCCAGATCCCTGGTTAATCTGAATTCTCATTTACTCCGATTAAGCATGAAGAACAAGCTAACCTGCCTCAAATGTCCACTGGGAATTCAGGCAGTTGAATGAGAGGTACCTTTTTCTACTATTGGAATATTTTAATTCTCAATTATATATCCTATTTACATTTACTAGAGGACTCTAAACAGCAAGCACCCACCCACAATTTTGTTTGTGAAACATTGTGTCTAACATTTGTCACCTGTTCACTGTTAATATTCTTTAACCTGTAGTTATACACTTCTTATCATATCAGCTGTCAGACAGTGTCTTTCAGTTTGACCTCACTGACGTTCTTATGCTTGCTCCTCTGAGGAGTCCCTGTGTCCCAACGAGCTGAAACATCATAAATATTACTTATTACACGTTAGAGACTTCTGTGGCTAAGCCAAGTGCCCAAAGTTCAGTCTAGGTAGATGTTTTTAAATTTATTTTAATTTATTGCTTATGTATCACAAAATTTATATATTTGCTAAAATGACAGCGGTTTCAGTAAAATATTTTTAAACTTCCTTTTTGTCTAGCCCTGCTAATTGTAAATGGAAAAAAACAAACCCGACCATCAAAACACTGTAATACTGGAAATGGGAGTCTGGAGTGGTAAGTGGACATAAATGTAGAGTCATACAGAGGTCAAGGCCATTGCGACAGATCAAAAGAGAATACTTGGTCCGCACCTTAAATGAGCTGAGGATATGACCACAGTTGGATAGGAGGTACAGAATTTTTGTGTCAGTGTCTGTGCAGAGGTCCACAGAGTATCCTTATATATAACTTAAGTTAAAGTACTTGAGTGAAATAATGAGGTGAATAAAATTAGAACATTTTAATAGCTTTGGAAAAAAAACAGCATCAATAAAAGTACTGAAATGTCAGGGCCAGAGATGAGTAGAGTGTCCTACATTCATATTTAACTTTTATTTCTTAAGCCAGGCTTACCCAGCTTGACCTTTACTATCCTAATCATATTTGAAAATGGGGAGAATCTCACACGTGCTGTCAATTTTATTTGTTCCTTTTTCTTGTCCTTTTTGTTAAGGTTGGGGTAGACTGGGTATCACACCCCCACACACACAGTGACTATCCTTGAGGAAAAAATGGAGTGGGATATGTTGCTTTTGGCAGAATACTTGTTTGAGAATATTTAACTACAGACAGGACACATAAATTCTATACGTTCTGAGTCATAAAATTTAAACAGGTTTGAAAACATCAAGACCTCAGATCACTCCAGTCACTCTACAAAATTACAAAAGCAGAAGTCAAAAAACCACTCAAGCACTGATAAATATTTAGAACAGCACTGTAGTTCTTTCAGCACTCAACAGGAACATATGAAGTATATTGTTTGTTTCTCTCTTTGACTCATTTTGGTGTGCTCTGGACTGGAAGTCCCAGTATCTTAAGGATGTGATCTTTTTTGCCTGAATTCCATCACATTCTCAAGTTCCAGTATCTAGTTTAAAGATTTTTTAGAAGAGGAGAGACACCAGTAAATTTCCACCAAAAGAAATGTTGGATGAAAAGTTTTTGAAAACAATTGAAACCTTTTGTGCATACGGTGTAATTCCCTCATAGAACATTATACATATGTACACATGACAGCAGAGATGTGACTGTTGTACAGGTGAATATAGACTGATGTTTTTAACAGAGCTCTATATTACAGGAAAAAACATTTTTTTTCACATAGTTCCATTTGGGCCTCACTTATGGAAGTGTGGTGCCATTTCGGCATGCATTGTTTCATTGTTGTATTTTGTCACATGTTCGTGAGAGAGCTTTTAAGGAGGCTGCACTAAGCGGAGTTGTGTGAAAGGAGTGAAACGTAGCGGTGCATTGTCAGCATTCAATAAGCCGAGTAAGTTCATCACCTTTTGAGTGTTAGCAGTGTTGTGATTACGCAGACGTTTCTAGGTCTTGTAGATTTCACACGCAGCGGCTTCCTGGGTGTCAAGCTAATGTAATTTTACCGAAGGGTAAACAACCCACAAACCACTGTCCTGCAGCCCATGAGGCTTTTGTAACAGGAAATGACCATTTGCTCACAACAGAGAAAAAAATGTTTTTTTTTCTCGTTTCTATTTTTTTTCATATCACATCCTCAATTAGATGTTTACACAAGAGCTATCGAGGGGCAGAGGCTGGGAAACAGAAACGAGATGTGAATGTGGGGGTGGGGTGTTTTGGAGAAGATAGGTTGGGGAGGGAGGGTTGTGTACAAGACAGTGTGAGAGAGTAAGTAAGAATGTACTATGGGAAAAGCAGAAACACTAGTGAATTATCTTGTATATGAGCCATACATCTCCTTCATACAAGACATTTTCAAAGTATATAATATAATACACAGAAGTGATGCAGGAGATTTTACACCCTGTGTCCACTCACGGTCCACACTATTAGACACTACCTCGTTGGTCCATCTCATAGATGTAAAGTCAGAGACATTAACTTATCTGCTTCTGCACAGTTTGTGTTAGCCATCCTGTTGTTGTTCATCAGTGGTCACAGGAAGATGCTGGCTGGATACTTTTGATTGGTGGCTTATAGCACAGACCCTGAGGGGGGCCTGTTTGTGACACATTTTCAGTTTCAACAACCATCCCAATAAATTTGAACACATACCGCAGGACAACGAAGCTCTGTTTTTTTTTCTAGTAAATGTGCATATTATCTCTCAGAAGTAGTTTTGATTGGCTTTGCTCCCATCATTCAGTAGCAACATAAATGAAGAGGAAGTGCTCTTTTCTTAATACATTGTATATATTACATATGTTATATATATTACAAAATGTATTTTATATACATTAAAATAATATTTCTATCAGAGCGGGTGGTTGCACCTATTATGTACAAGCTGCACCTGCTAAAGGGTTAAAAAAACTTCAGTAGTACTGCTTGATGTTTTGATCCACTCATACTAGCACAACATGAACTAACACACCACCACGTCACTTTCATGTCAGTGACACGAAAGCATCATGCAAGTAATACCAGCTGTGGTGTCCTTGACCACTGAAAAACAGGGCGAAAGAGGGCAAACAGGTATGCAGAGCAACATATGCAAAGGTCTGTAATTGAATTCATAGTGGACTGACAAAAATCTGGGACAGTTTGTTGTAAAGAGCCATTTATCTCGGCAGCAGTAAAAATACTAACATTAGAAGAGAGAGAGTGAGAGAGAGTAAAGTGTATGGGGTATGGGTCTGAACTGGAGGGAGGAGGGTGGTTCTCATGCTCTGGAGCCTCAGGGGAGTGGTAGTGGCAGATGTGGCGTCTAGGTCACCATGATGGAAAACATTTGAATCCATCACACACAGGACCAAAGAACTGGGGGGCAACAGTGGCACATTTACACACTCCCAAAAAATTTCATCTTATCATCCTTCAGCACAAAACAAGCAGAAAAAACACAGCTCTCAATTCAGAAGCACACAATCCTGGGAATTTATTGAATAAACATAGTCCTACTGTGACCACCAAACCCAAAAGGTCGAAAGTTGGGGTTAAAAGTATCAAAACTTTCCTTATGATTACAGATCACTGCCGTTCATGAGAAAATCTCCATGTCTATTTTTGACAGATGTGCTCTCGAATGCCTATTAGCATAGTTTATTGTTATATTGTACTCAAATAGTGGAAATCCCTAATATTTTATTCCTTACACTGTGAGAATCTATGAAAGACAAGAACAAAAATGGAAGAAATGGGAATGATTTACTCATAGATTTAAATATCTAAGAATCTGAAGCTACTGCAAAATGCAGACAGTGAATATGACATTAGAAAGACAGAGAGAAAGTGAGAGAGAGAGAGCAGTTCTCTGCTCTGTATTTTAATATTGTTTTTTTCTTCATTCCTTTTCATCACTCTAACCTCTGCAGTACTGATTCAATTATTACACAGGCATATTCCTAATCATTATTTATTTATTATATTAGTATTGCAATATATAGGATATTATTCAAATATAACACATTCAGGTGTTAAAACTGAAATGGCCTGACTCTGAATGCTAGCTCTTACTTTTACGGCTTACTGAAGAGAACTGAGAACAGGAGTATAAAAGAAAAATAAATTAATTAATAAAAAGGAAGGAAGGATAAAAATTATGAGGCAGAGCTTCCAAGAAACTACACAAAAGGAAGAGAAAAATGAGAAACTGAAGGACAGTAAGAACTAATTAATGACAAAAAGGCAAAATAAAAGACACAAATAAGGATAGGAAAAGGAAGAACCAAATGAAAGCCATGGGTGGGAGAGTAGAGGGACAGAGAAAATGAGAGACAGATTATAAAAGATGCAATGCAGAGAGTGAGAGAGAGACAGAGAGAGTTTTTCTGTTTAGCTGTCAGCATGCAGCAGCTGTAAGGAGCAAGCCTTTATCTGTTAATGCAGTGCATTACAGAGTCCTTGGAAAAAGCTCTGCTGGTGTGAGGGCAGATGAAAAAGATCCGGATGAGATCCAGCTTTAAAGGGATTAGAGCTAGAGCAGTCACACATCTGCACGCGCCTTTGAAGCTCCTCCAGTAGCTGTCGCCGGCCATCAGATTCCTTCAGGCCTCAGAACCAGGGGAGTCCAGTACTGAAGAACCCAAGAGCTGGCCTCCGCATGGTGATTTGTAAGAGTTTTATTTGACTGATCATGTATTACTGGACAGTCCTCACACTGGCTCAGGGAAAGTCCAGGGAAAGCATGAAAATCATAGGGGTCATGGGATGAATTACTGCTGGACACTAAGTGTCAAAAGGGAACTTCTATCTTTAAAAATCTAGAGTTAAAATGTTATTATGCTTTCATATATAGAATTAAAAACAGATCTAAATCAGTGCAACTGATGTATTTTTCGGACAAATGTGTCATTTTACTTTCTTTAAAGTGTTTTAACATACACGGAAATTTGACAATTATATGATATTTTAATCATAATGAAATAGCTTTTCTATAAACTGAATTAGGGCCTATAAATATTGATAGAATTACAGTATGTACCAGCTCCATAACACTGCAGAGCAAATTAAGGTGGAATGGCTGAATTTCACTTGCAAAAAGTAGCTTGTTTCATTTTCATCATCTTTTCCACCACAAAATTAGACTTAAGTCAGTGTAGTTTAAATGTTTGTGAGCAGAGGTACTTATCTTAACAACCTCCTAAAATACACTTTAGCATATTTTTAATATATATATATGTTTATAGATGCACTACTTCCTTTACAACAATAACATCAGGCAAGGTCTCAAACCCAACATGACTTTAGCCAACTTGCTAAAGTCTTGCTGCACAAGCGTTAACGGCCTGTCCTTGCGCATGCGCGTTTCGGGTTCATCAATCAATCAGTCATTATAAATAAACGAAAATTGCAGTTTGATATGGTTGTTTTACAGAGGTGGAAGGGCAGCAACGCGGTAGCTCAATCTAGTTTACGAACATTGAGAAACTTTCACTTGTATAATGCTGTGCAACAGAACCCCCTTTCAAAGTAAGAGTGCTGATAAACTGCGTTCAGAAGCGTTTGGTATAATTATGAGCTGAACCCACCCATCAGAAAATATGAACCATATCAGACCTGTAAGTTAGCAGCAGTTAAAAAAAGCGCTTACAATAATTCTAAAGTAGTCCACATGTGTAATCACCTGTTTATGCGGGTTACTCATTAACACTTTGGCAAGAGATAGTTTACTGTAATGGATAACCATTGTGGCATCTAAGGGGAACTCTTGCCTCTTTCATGTTTTTAAAAACCACTGAGGTTTTATTTTATAAAACAAATATTTTATTTTAATATGTGTAGTCATAAATCTGTTCGTACTTCCAAAAACAAGCTTAAATACGTATGTTTTCATTTAGGTTTTGATGTTATCTTTATAACATTATGATTATGCTATAAAATTGTCTTTATCATGAAACATTGTGCTGTTGCTGTGAACTTTCACTGATGATATTTTGAGAATATGGCTTGAATACTAAAAACACTTTGTACTTGAATCTGTTTCACAGCTACACATTTATGCTGTTTGTACCTTTAGCAACAATAATGTATCTCTGTTCTAATTTTTTCTGAGGCTGTAGGGAAATGTTGCCCATTATAAAAACAAGCCTTTTTCTTCTTTGTCCAAGAGACTAGGTTGAAAAATGTTGGAGTACATCCTTTAAAACAAAATTTTGTCCTTTTCCTTTAGGTTCAGTTTCCCCTTATCATGTTATACCCCAGACAATTATATTTTAGAATAAATGTATTATATAATTATTAATAGAGTACTTGAAAGGCTCAGGAGAATAAGTCTTTCCCGATAAGCATGGGGGCCTTTTCAGAAATAGTCTAGTGGTCAATAGATCAGCATTATGGTATTTTAGGTGGGTGTTATCCTTTTCTTTTGCGCTCCATTGGGACCAACACCCCTCAAAACAGCACTACAACAAAATAAAAGCTCTACAGGTATCCCTCTAAGCATTCTAAACAACACATCAATAGTGTCCGACACAAAAGTCACGTATATAATTGCTTTGGACGGCTGATCATAGAGTGTCAGGGCACACAGCTACATTGCACTTTTGTCTCTGGACACCCTTCACACCCAGCTGATGGACAAAGCACCATCTCCAGCAAGTCCATCTCCTTTCAGTTCACCTGCAGTGTTGGGTTTCTCCAACCCTTCTCTAATGGCAGACGAGAGAGAATAGAAAGCTCATGTTGCTAAAATGTAGTTTGTGCAATTGTCTCATTGGATCTGACTTAAGTGGTGATATTCTTTTGAGTCATAGTTTGGAAATGATTTTTGAAATGTTCTTCAGCAGAGAAAAGCAGCCGAGACAGTGATACAGAACAGTTACTGCAACACTGCGCCCTACTGGAGAACCATATATACATTAGCATTTGTATTTCTATCTTTGTGGGGCATTTTTTATTAACTCCTCTAGAGCTGTATATTTATTCAATACAATGGTAACATATACAAATCTGATTCATGGGGAACCTTTTCTATTATATTCTTGTACTAACCTTAAATTGATTCTACCTTAATGCATTAGTTATTCTTAAATGCCATTATTGCTAATAGAAATACAAATAAATATATTAACATATTTTGGATCTGGAGGCATATTCTAACAATATCATGCAGTCAAAAGTATGTGAACACCACTTTATTGTTAATCAATTAATGTTCTGAACAATTAATTATTGATTGTGGCTGAAATGTTGATGTATATTTAGTACCAAATGTCAGTAAGGTTTTTTTTTTTGGCTGAATGCAGCCAAATCCTCATATAAATGTACAAGCATCTAGTATAAACCATTCCTAGGAATGTATAGGGTGTTACTGCAGCAAAAGGAGAACAAGCTCCATATTAAAAGCCTTGATTTCAGAATTCTATCACATTTGAAAGACAGATGTTTTTTGCTACTATTCTGGAACTATAAAAATACAAAATACTTTCTCTCTCTCTCTCTCTCTCTCTCTCTCTCTCTCTCTCACACACACACACACACACACACACACACACACACACACACACACACACACACACAGACTGACAGATTGGATTTCACATTCACAATTATCTCACACAGTCCATGAGTGTAAGGGAAATCCCAGGCTGGGCTGCTATTATCTGAAGCAGCTCCTCATCCCTGGATGGTTCATCTTTCTACTGACTCAGCTTTCTGTTGAAAGTCTTCTGAGAGTCCACCGTAACACAGCAGCTCTCACAAATCACTCCATGCAGCAAAATACGACTCACAATAAGTATAATCTACATCAATAATGATACACAGTATTGAATGTGGTGTAAAATACACTCACAATTTTCCTGCTGACTCTGGTCGACTCTTTTTCTGATCATATGCCCATTTGTGAGATTGTGATTATTAAACAACCCATCCTCTCACCAACAGACTCTGATTAGGGTCATTGCAGGTCACCAGTTGGTCAGCAATCCTGAAAAATAAATAAACTATATAAAAAATTAAAACCAGTCCCAGAGGTGAAGTCAAAATAAATTTCCCATGCTAAATATTTCAACTGAAAATGATGGGAACACGCTTCACAGGATCACATTTCTAGCCTTATTTATTACTTTCCAGAAATAAGTTCACATTCAATTATCAGTGGGTTTAAAACTGGAAATATTTAGCGTTTGTGTCTTCCTCCGGTCCTCCTCCTTATTATGTGGTGTTGTTACAAATGACACTTTGTTATGCTAGCGTCGTCCTGCCTAGCTCCTGGAGATTCTGGGGTCAAAGGTCATGTCAATAAAGCAAGTGAAATTCAGCTCTCTTACTCAAAGCCCTTGGACCTTTGGCTTTTGTTACCCCTTCACATTATTCTCATGGTAAAAACGAATGGACCATTCAAAGGAAAACTGTCTAGGGTAATTTGGTACTCACAGTAATTAAGGATGAACACCATATATCTTTGATTTCACTGTGCTCTCACTTTACTTTCTCAACTAACAATCCCAAAGCAAAATATGAAACTGTTAAAATATCTTTCTTGTTTTGTTGAGTATGTCTTCAGAGATGGGGTGTATACCTGAGCCTGGTAATACAGTGTGTAAATGAAGACACACCATAATTCCAAATGCCCAGTATACATGCTGAATAGAGTCTGGAGGGTTCTAGACATTTCCAGAAGGGCTGGTAACATTTTGGGCATGTAAGCATATGGTGACCTGTAAAATCAGAGTTATTAACCAAAGGAGTAATAAAAAACTGGACTATGTCACAGATTATGACACACAAACTGGAATTTGTAGGGTCAATGTTTGCAGTGGTTGATTTTTTTCCAGATTGTCAAGCTGAGAATAAGACTGACTGCATTGCACCAAATGATCAAGACGACTGAGTGCACCAGTACTCTAGAAAAAGTCTGCAGTAACAGTAAATCCCTTGAAATGTTGGTGTATAGTTTATATTACACATCTAAAATTGAACACAGCTGTGATTTGATGTTGGTTTGTGTGTATTTTTGTAACAGGGCAAATACAGACTGGCTTAGTTCTAGCTCAGAGACATAAGCCTCTATTTTGAATCAATGGTTTGTCTGTCTACATTATGGCTTATGGTAAGTAACTACACAATAGAGATATAACAGATAGAGATCATGTTGATAAATGCTTGAGTATTCCTTCAAGATCTGCCACCTGCTGCTTTAGATGAGCTAAAGCTATGGCTCACTGGGAGCATGCCCCCACGGGCTGTAACGTGCGCCTGGTGTGTGCCGGAGACATGATGGTGGGTGATTAAATGCAGAGTGGCTGCTGCTGGCACATGCAGATGTTGATTGCAGTTAGTCACCCTCTCTGCAATTCTCCTCTCCCCTTTCCACTTAATAACCCTGAAGGGCTTGCTCCGCACCTGCTACACTCTTTACTCAAGACAAACATTTGCAGTGGAGGGAGGCCTGCAGGGGTTAGTGGAAGGGCAAGGAAGAAGAGACATGGCCAATGGGAACTCAATCAGAGCAAAGGGTACTTTCCCCATCGTCACACACCTGTTGGAACGAGCTGAAGTAGTATCTCAGATCTTTGCCATGGTGTGTTGGTGGTAACTGTAAATTATATTGCTTAGGGGTAACTAATATTTTTGGAGATAGATCATATAAATCACTATGCATTTATTTCCCATTCTTGTTAACTGTTTCATGCCAAGTGATACACAGTAAACATTAAAAAATTAACTAAACCTTTTAATTTTTAATATGGGTTAATACAAATTGTGGCGATTACAGCCCTCTGATGTTAAAAATCAGCATGAGAGCTGTGTTTAGTCAGATGAATTTTATTGTCATAGTAAAATGTGTTACTTTGCTGCCTGAGTAACTTACTCTGGGCATTTACTTTTTCACATGGGTGATGAAGGCCAGTTTCATTATTATGTTAGAAAACCCTGAGGGGTGCTCTCTAAGGGCTTATGTCAAACAGGATACAGCTTCAGGTTTCTTATGAACTCATTAATGTTGAGAAACATTTATAAAATATGTCAGTAAGTTGAATGAGTCAGAATATCTGAATGTCCATATACTGGCCTTTAGGGTTAGAGTTAGAGCCTGTTTAGGAATTAAAAATAAATCATTTTTAGTGCCTTTGACATATTTGCTTCTGTTTGATTTCTGTATTGACATCACTGTTATGGCAATGGTTGGAGTGTTGGTTTTTCCCTCTCCTGAGGCAGTAACATGCTCATACTCGACCAAACAGAGCGCTGTTAGCACATGTCTCCACAATGCTCTGACAAAGACATTTTTTATTCAGTCGATATATATTAATATACTTGAGAAAATCAAGATAGTGGAGCAAGAAATTAAGAGGGTTTGCCCCCTCTTTTATAACACAAGTAAGTTTTATATGATTTATTATGGAAATTAAGGAAATACAAACAAAAAATGTATTATTAATAGTGAGGCAGCCCCTTGAGATATTAAAAATTTATTCATTATCTGTAACCCTTATCCAGTTCAGGGTCGTGGTGGGTCCAGAGCCTACCTGGAATCATTGGGCGCAAGGCAGGAATACACCCTGGAGGGGGCGCCAGTCCTTCACAGGCCAACACAGACACACACACACACACACACTCACCTACAGACACTTTTGAGTCACCAATCCACCTACCAACGTGTGTTTTTGGACTGTGGGAGGAAACCGGAGTACCTGGAGGAAACCCATGCGGACACAGGGAGAACACACCAAACTCCTCACAGACAGTCACCCGGAGGAAACCCACGCGGACACAGGGAGAACACACCGAACTCCTCACAGACAAACACCCAGAGCAGGAATCGAACCCGCAACCTCCAGGTCCCTGGAGCTGTTTGACTGCACCACCGTGCTGCCTGCTATTAAAAATGTTGTGTTCTATTTATTTTTTCAAATTTTGTTTTATGCATTCTTACAGCATAACATACTTGAAAACAAGCAGGATGCTTTCCTTAATGAGACTGAAAATGAGTAAATAATGTTTTGAGAGTATTCCAAAAACTGAAATAATTAATTTCATTCTGTGTGGTTTCTTTTTTTTAATTGTATGTAATAGTATTACAGTATGTAAGAAAAACAGACCATAGGATGAATTTTAACTGGTATATTGAATGAACCAGTATACTGCCTGGCATTTTAATGACAATTCCTGACATTCAGACTGAAAAATATCTGCCCCGTTCCAATCTTACACTCTCAGGAAAAAAAGGTATGGTAAGGTACATATTTGGCCACTAATTGTACAGTGTAAATGTACCTTTAAAGGTACAACAGTGGTGTTAAAGTCTAGTCGTGTTCGCTAAAGCTACATTACATTCCCTTCTTAAGAAGAAGTAAATATTTGTAATTTTTCATTATAGAACTGTTTAAAATAAATGAACATATATGGAGGTGAAATGGGGCATATGAAATCAACTCAATTTTAATAGAATATGGTACAATTAAGCTCCCTAATTTAAGGCACTGTATATATACCCGTAAGGTAACCACCATAGAGTAACAGGGTACCACTACTGTATTAGTTAAAAAAGTTATTTAAGCTGCCTTTTTGAACTAGGCCTTACTTACAACTAGGGCTATGTTGGTTTACTCTCCAGACAGGTTTGGCTCTTGTCCTGGAGGTCCAGTGTCCAGCAGAACTTCAGTCATTTGCCCTGCTGAGACTGGCCCTGGTCGACTGACTACAGAAAAGGGGTATCTATGTATAAAAATTGTACAAGAATTCATTGTACTGTTTGTACAGTATTGTGTTTCATTTATGTCAAAGATGCAAGGATATTTCAAAAGAATATTGTAGTTCTATTATAGATATTTTGAGCATGTTAAATGATCAGTGAAAGAGAGTGTATTTCTACATAAATCTTTTCATCAAGGGTAATCAGCAAATACAGCATCTGACATATCGACACAGCCACACAGACAACACAACCCACAACACAACGCCTGCACTTTAATGAAATCAAATGAAGGGTGTTAATGTTGGGCTGTGTACAAAAGAAAAAGCCTTCCCCCCTAGGCGCATGATGAAATGATTGGTGTGCAGTGAAGCTAATTAGGCCTGTGTAGGTGAAATGAGGGGGTGATGTTGTAGATTTAGGCTGATATAAATCTGCCCTGTACTATCAGAATAAACAAAAGAAACAAGGGAGGAGGAAGCACTCTCAACCCATTAGGGAACCCCTAACTGAAAAATCCTCCTGTACACTTCTGAATGCTCCTCACATATAATTAAGACAGGGTATGTAGGGGGGGGGGGCTTACTCTGTGTCTCTCTCGCTCCTGGAAGATAAAAGAGAGGTGTACCTCGTTGAATTCTGGCCTGAGGGGTAAATATTAGCATTTTCAACACATAACATCACTGGTAGAATCCCAATATTCTTGGGATGGTTAGAATATATATATATATATATATATATATATATATATATATATATATATATATATATATATATATATATATATCCAGGCAGGTGCTAGAACAGTAAATTAATAGTAAATAAGCTTCTGATATTTTCAGACAATAAAGTAAAAGTCTTAGAAAGGAACACTATGTAAAATTTGGTGTTTTTACTCCTGGGCTCCCCCTACAGTTTCACAGAGTGCATTATTTTTACAGCACTTTCCTGAAGTCCTGAGGAGGAAGTGGTGTTGGTTTTTATATCCTGCACAAAGTACAGAGGCTCTGTTCTCCCTGCTAAATACATTCACAATGATTTTGAAGCTGGTTTTTACAGTATTGGGGTGGCGCAGCGGCGTAGCAGGTAGTGTCACAGTAACACAGCTCCAGGAACCTGGAGGTTGTGGGTTTGAGTCTCTTTGAGTGATGGATTCTGCATAGGCTCCAGACCAACTGTGACCCTGAACTGGATAAACGGTTACAGACCATGAATGAATTCATTTGTTTTACAGTAAAAAAAAATACCATCTAGTGTTTGGGAATCGTTGAATGTGTTTGGGAGTACTTGAACCATGACAATCCAAGACTGAACTTGGGTACTGTGTAAAAATAGTCCTGGAAATGTGATTAATAACCTCAAAGCATTTCTTCTTTTGAGGGCTGAAGCTGTTACAAAGGCAAAGGTGGACTCCTAGTTTCCATTACTTAGAAGCATTAGACAAGTGTCCATGTTCTGTTATTAGAGACATGACAAAGTACTAACATTAACTTTCACAAGGACTTTTAGTGTAAGAACCATGTCCTAGTCTTTCATGTTCCACAGAATGTCCTCTTCATTTAGGAGTAAAAGTGATCTTCCACAAGCGTTCGGAAGAAAGGACGAACAACTCATTGTTCTTACTCTATGACAAAACATAAACCTCTCACTATTTCACACAGAACATCCTTTTTCCACCATGGGCTGCTCCCAGTTGGCTGAGAGTCATTAAACATATGTCTTATATTCCATTTGAACCATCTAAGACCATACAGTAGACAAAAGAAATACATTTCAAACTAAACCCCAACTCATCTCAAAGCCTAATGAGCAGATCAAATTGAACTGACATGAGACAAAGACAAAAAATATCAGGACCCTGGTGAGAAATATTTAAGTGCAAGAACAATGGCGGGGGATGAAGTGAGTGTGCCTTCATGATGAAGGAGGAGTTGTGAATGAAGCAGGAGCTGTAATGAAGGCTTAGAAGAGGGATTAGGATTCTTTATTAAGATGCTCTTTATCCTCATTAGACTGCTTCTTATATCAGCAGATCAATTCCTTCACTCACAGATGAGCGAGAGAGTGGGAGAGAGAGAGAGTGGGAGAGAGAGAGAAAGAGAGAGAGAGAGAGAGAGAGAGAGAGAGAGAGAGAAGGAAAGACTGTTGCAAAATTGTTTTATATTGAAGTATACTTCTAACATTTTCGAGACATTCACACTGTAACATGGTATAGTAGTTTGGCACTGTGAAATTATAAAGATTGTTTTAACCAGACTGCATTTTACTGAGTATTTTTGTAGAGAAAAAAATGTATATGGGCTCTTAAAAATATACAAATTCATTATGGTCGGACAGTCAAGTAGGACAACTCTACAAATCCTTTTTGATATTTTAATTCATTTACTGTCTGTAATCACTTATCACACGGAATCACTGGGTGCAAGGCAGGAACACTTCCTGGAGGGGGCGCCAGTCCTTCACAGGGTGACACACACTCACACATTCACTCACACACTCACACTTGTGGACAATTTCTGAGTTGCCACTAACTGTTGTGCCACCATGCCACCCCTTTTTGATTTTATATATATATATATATAGGTGGCACTGTGGCGCAGCAGGTAGTGTCGCAGTCACACAGTTCCAGGGACCTGGAGGTTGTGGGTTTCATTCCCACTCCGGGTGACTGTCTGTGAGGAGTTGGTGTGTTCTCCCAGTGTCCGCGTGGGTTTCCTCCGGGTGCTCCGGTTTCCTCCCACAGTCCAAAAACACATGTTGGTAGGTTGATTGGCGACTCAAAAGTGACCGTAGGTGTGAGTGAATGTATGAGTGTGTGTGTTGCCCTGTGAAGGACTGGCGTCCCCTCCATGGTGTATTCCCAATGATTCCAGGTAGGCTCTGGACCCACCGTGACCCTGAATTGGATAAGCGGTTACAGATAATGGATGGATGGATGGATATATATATGGATAAATCATGTCTCTGAAAAGAGTGTGTATTGCCAGCTGGTGAAGTCTTCACTGAGCTGGGATTGTGGTTATCTCTGCTTACTCAGAGAAGGAAAAAGGAAATATGGTGACCAGGACAAAGACAGACCATTGATTCTCTAAAGTCAATATTTAGCCCCCTATTGCCCAAATAAACACTTGAGGTGTGAACACCATTACAGAGCAGATCTCAAACATTCCAGTGTTTAGATGAAACATGTACAAACCCTCCAGTACAGTCACAACAATAATAATACACATAATACAGTTTATTGCAGGAGACAAAGCACCTACCTGGCTTGACAAGGAACGTTTGGACATGTTGAAATCTGTGTTTACTCTTGGAGAGACAGTTATGTTTTCAGGCAGTTGGAGGCCGGTGGCTGGTTTGCATAGGTTTGCATATACAGCTGAGATGGTGTGATTGTGAGTTAGATTGACTGTTTAGATAGGAGATGTGTGCACTTGTTGATTCCCACTATAAATACGGGCTCATATTTGAAATAGGCCGTCTTACTGAGCACATCACCTGTCACCTCAAAAAATAAATTAGAATTCACATATTTATACCATTAACTTTTTATTCTGGTGAAATGTTTGAGCATCTGAATGATAGAGGCACATTTACACCTTAGAGCCAGGAGTGCACTGTCATTATTTTCAGTAATGCTTTTTGCGGGTATACACACTGGAGGGGACGCCAGTCCTTCACAGGGCAACACAGACACATTCACTCACACACTCACACCTACGGACACTTTCGAGTCGCCAATCCACCTGCAACGTGTGTTTTTTTGACTGTGGGAGGAAACCGTAGCACCCGGAGGAAACCCACGCGGACACGGGGAGAACACACCAACTCCTCACAGACAGTCACCTGGAGCGGGAATCGAACCCACAACCTCCAGGCCCCTGGAGCTGTGTGACTGCGACACCTACCTGCTGCACCACCGTGCCGCCCTATGATTATTATAATTGTTGAAATTAAACATACATTTTTTGTGTGTGTTTTCACTGTAATGGTTCAGTAAATACATGTTTGTGTATTTCTGAAACCACAAAGCTAATGTTGCAAACCCCAGGCAAAAAAGGACTAAAATATCTTCCCCAACATCTCCAAAATGTCATTTGTCTCTCTCATATCACATCCTCATCTTTATTATAGTAGCAGGGAATTATCAGTGTGTTTTAGGGTATATTTTGTCACACTGTGATCTATGAATACAAATTTGTAACTAAGGGCAAATTAGCTATGAATTGTGCTGTTAATATGTATTCATTGTTGTTGTATTTCATTATGTTACAAATTTTTATTATTTTTATTTTAAATTGAAAATACATTAAAAACGTTTGTGCTGGGAATTCCTAATTTTGTGTTGTGATGAAATTGCTAGCAAGGCATTGTTATTGTACTTGAGAAATTGCTTAGCAGAAGTAAATAGCTTTGTTCCATCTTGGGTTTAAGCAGTACCAGCCAGTTTGGTCCGCACCTCTGATTCTGAAGAGAACTTTACTTTTTGCCTGTGAGTTCTAGAATGAAAAACAACAGTGCTCCAATATTTGGGATCATTGGGTACAAGCAGGTACACACCCTGGACCAAGTGCCAGAAGACACCACACACTCACGCATTCACTCAGTGTTCCAAGGCGGGGTTGGAAGCCACACCCCTGCACCCTTGAGCTGTTTAACAGTGACATTACCTCTTATGCCATAGTGCCACACAAACGCAAGCATCATTACCTTAGAAAATTCATTTTAAAAGCAAAAATGTTAGCATTTATTCTCAGACAGCTTCAAATTCATGGCCTGTAATAGGAAAAAGAGAGCCTATTTTGATATGACACCAGCACTGCAGAAACTGCACTATGTAACATTTGGAGAAGGATAGGAAACCACACCCCCATTTTTCTCCCTCCCCCTTTATTTCTGCAAGAGCAGGATTTACTGATATTACTTTTTTTGCTAGTTTTATAATGGAACAATTTTAAGATCAAGATTCAAGTCAAATTTTATTGCAATTCAATGTTTATTGCAGGTAATATATATTATCATTATAATTCTGCCCTCACAAAGAAGAGAAGACCATTAACAGTGAGGCAAAAGTGGCAAGATGGTCTCAGTCACTTTCAGCAGCACAGGGTTCAGCATCAGGGATGGGTTTACACCGTTCCACCACAGCGTTAATCTCTCCAATTTTCACTCCGTCATATGTCCCAGTGACCGTTGTCCAGTGGGTGTCTCCATTGATGTATGTCCGACTCAGGCGGGCTGTGAAAGGAATGTCAGCAGTCATTCTTTTGGCATCCATCCTAACGGTACAGGAATGATTGGGAGGAACCAGGACCTGCACAGACATGGAGTGGCTGATGGTCTCGATCATCTTTGTGCCCTCAGAAAAGCTCACAGTCTGTTCCTTGGTGAAGTCCACATTGTCTGGGTTGATGATAGGGATTTTCCCTGTCATGATTGAGTTGGTTCCATTACGAGTTTCTCTACCAATGTTCCAGAACTTCTCCACTGTGCTGCTCTTCTCCAAGTGGACTGTCTTTTCAACACTGTTACACTCATAATTGGTAGCCTTGGCCATTTGGATGGTCTCCGGAGGATGATGGAACAGCTCAATCTGGTCAATGGCATACTCTACATGGGAGATATGCTGGCTATACGTGTCCCTGTTAATGGTCAGTACATCATATTTCTTGTACCAATACTCCTTGCCCTCCCAAGGCAGGAAAAAGGCTTCATGCTTTGCAACAACCTTGCCTAACCCATATTTGTTCTTGCCAACGTAGATATCGAGTTTGGAGCATGTCTTGACTGAATGTTTGGGCACAGAACCATAGGAATCTGCTTTCCACTCTAGGAACTCGAAGTTGTCTTCATTGACCAAGACCTCAAACTTAGGGGCAGGATACTCAGCATCTGCATAAGGGTAGTTGCAGTATGGACCTTTGCTAGGGGTGTAGAACCCAGCCTCACAGTTGAATTTACAGATGTAATCTAGACGCCCTGTGTAACCGTTGTAGATGCCTGCAGCCCCATTTGGGAGTGAGCCATTCCAGCTAACCCACTTTAGGCTAACGTTGTCCTCAAACATGAACGGTGAAGATTCTTCTTCAGAGACTAATTCTTGGGGGGTTTCAGAGTGTTCCACTGGAGTCCAGGCATCAAGAGGAGGGACTACATCCTCCAGGTCAGGGTTTAGATGGACCTCTGGATGAAGATACACATTTAATGCATTAATTACTGTTGCCTGGCAGTTGCCAGTCAGCCAGTGGTTAAACTATTAGCTGCTGGAGAAATTAAAAACCCGTAAAATTTAGGTTACAAATACACTCAGGGTTACAAACACGGTTGTAAATTTAACTTACTCTCGGCTGAACTGAAGACGGGGGTAGGGATTGAGAGCAGTGGTGATATACAAAGCTGCAGTAGCACTAACACTAAGGAAAGTGCCGCCCTCATCTGGTGGGAAAGGAGAAATACCATTTGAACGATTAAAAACAAGTCCGTAAGCTGTTCATTTTTAAATCACTTTGCCTTTTCTTAATCCATTTAATTCCACTTCATTTTCTAAATGAAATAAAACTCTGTATCAAATACAAGTCCAAATTCTGTAAGTAGAGAGACAGAATATTAAAAGTAAGTATTTCAAGTCCCAATTCATTTAATGTAAATTAAATCCCAATAAACATTTAGCCGTTGATTCATCGTTGAAATGACGTAATGACTGCCGTCTAATCAACGTTCTCTTAAGGTTGAAAATGAAAGTTGAAAAGACGTCCAAACACAGACTTTGAAAAGACGACTATTAGACGTATTGTGGACGTCCATTGACGTTATTAATTGGTCCCGAAATAAAATACTTGTATAAAACGCATTTTGGACGTCCACTGACGTTATCGATTGGTCACCACTTAACTAACTTATTAAGAATGATTTTGGACGTCCATTGACGTTTAAAATATGTCCTTGACGGACAGACTACTTTTAGACCTATTTTGAACGTCCAGGGACGTTCCTTGTTTACTGGGATGAGTCTATGGCTTAATATAAATATGCTAGTCTATAGTACACTGTAAAAATCACCCATTTAAATATTACTAGGTGAAATTTGTGTTATAAATTCCCCTACGCATGCACAATAGCAATATTCTAAATAATTGTCAATATTTAATATTAGTGAAATATTTGGTATTCTATGTTTGAATAACATCTTTTATTATAATTCATTGCTCAAAAAACAAAACAGCAAACTAAAATAGCCGTGTCTTTTACCTTGTTAGACTCCTTTTCGAGTGCTGATGTGCACAACTGCCAAAGAGCTCTTAAGCTCTTATTATTGCCCCTAATAAACCAGGGCTGGTGACCTCATCAACTGAGAATACAGTATTCACACTGCAATCCAAAGACACTGAATGATCACAGTGTAATGTTTGTGTAAAAGTCAATCTGGACTCATGGTAATGGAGGAGTTTCAGAATGTTGCATTTAAATAAAATTACAATTACTTTTTTCTTAATAATTCCGAGAATAAACAGTAATAGGGCATTAAAATGTTTTATCTGAGAATAATTTAAAAAACAATCCATGTACAGTGTACTTTTATTAAAAGCTTTAATTGTTTGTATTAAATACTAATACACTAATATAACCGGGACTACAGAATGGGTTTAATATGACACTGTGGGATGGGGGGAAAAAACTCATATGAAAGATATTTTATGTAATTCGATTAAAGTGAATGAATTAGATTAATAAAATATAATATAAAAGGTAATAAACTATTTTTACTGCAACAAACTTGACTTTTACCTCCATCATTGTTCAACTAATATAGAACTTATATTTACATTGTTGTTGTCACTTAACTACATATATATATATATATATATATATATATATAAAAATGTAGGCAGAACATAGCCTTTATACCCACTGAGCAAAGTACCATCCTTCATCAAGATACACACAATCTAAAGCCTGTTGTTTTTATACAGTCAGTTAATATTGGAACCTCTTTATCAGTGAAGGATGATCAGGCAAAAAAGGCCAGTGAATGTGTGATAAATGTGCAGTTTGCTATACGGTCAGGGTCAGTCTCCAGACAACAGATCATTGTCCTTTGCTGAATTATCAGAATTTATGACCTGAGTCTGATGACATGCTCTTGTTAACTGATAGGCCATTGATGATAATGTAGGCCACGACTGAAGGACTTTTGTTAAACTGATTTTGCTGAGATGATTTTACTTAGATACAGGTTGAGGAGCTGGTAAAATATATTATCAAATCTGTATTGCTCTTTTGCTCACATACGCCAAGAAATTAATATGTACATTTGTCTTTTGGAAATCAACAAATTGTTTATTAATGCATGGAAATTCGCATATTCAGTGGAGGTTTTGTTTATTTTCTCCCACAAATTTACCATTTGTATATTTTGCACTCACACACACACACACACACACACACACACACTTCGATGCTTCAGTGCAAAATATTAAGCGTTTATTTTAGAAATTAGCAAGAGTGAAACAAATAGATTACTTAGTAAATTCAATTTCTTTAATTTTGTTTCACATTGAAGCTTTGCATAAAGCTTTGCTTCACTGTCCTGATTGTTCATTAAAAACATAGCATTGCATTTGTGGTTTTTCAAAAAAGCTTAGACTTTTTTTTCAGAAGTGTCCAGAGCTTTCATTTTTTATTTATTTATTATTTTTGTTTTATATATTATCTGAGTCGCTGACGTATTGAGGCAGAAACGCTAAATATTGGGCTAGGCTGCTAAATTTGCTAGCTAAAGTTAGTCTTGATGTAAAAACAGTTACTCAAGATATGAGCTTTCATTTTTAAAGATCTTCATTTGTAAAGAGGCCACAACTTTCAGCCTCCTTTAAGTTCAATATAATAATATTGGAATTTCAGTCTTTAGATCACTGACTGCTGATGAGGTGAAATGACTACTTGAGATCTGATTAGGTTTTCATGCAAGCTCAAAGACTCTGCTGATAAAGATATTCTTTATTACCCTGATCACAGTCATTCAGAGGTGATAATGTTGCTTTTACTGATTAAATGAAGATGATTTTACTCAGTACACAAAGAACTGTTAAAATACAGTATATTATATTATGTTTATTAAATAACCGCGACCCTGAAATGGAGAAGCGGAGAAGAAAATGATGATGATGATGATGATGATGTTTATTAAATATGGACAAGACTCTTGATCCATTCTCTTAATAACCATACATGAACACCACTATTTTTTTCTAGAATGAGACATTCCTCATCAAAACACACTGCTTGGTAATTTCTACTTATTTGTTTAATATATTTGTGCAGAATATTTGAAAGATATTTCCCTTTGTGTTCTCAAACATGACAAAAACTGTTGTATTGTATTTAATCTTTATTATTTATATTGTAGCAGCAAAATAATTCTTTGACAACATGTCATACTGCTCAGACGTAATGTTTTTAAGCAAAGTCAGTTTGGTCAGGTGTGTATTTGGGAGATCTTTCTCAATTTTAATGCAATTGCAGTTATACGCAATCTTTGCTATTCTTGTGTAATCTATGCAGCTGATGGACATGGCTTGGCATCTGGAACTGGCTCACAGCGGTCCACAACTGCTCTGACCTCTCCAATCTGTACTCCATCGTAGATGCCGTTGATGGAGGTCCACTGGGTCTCTCCATTTGAGTACGTCCGGCTGAGTCTGGCCTTGAATGGTATGTCAGCAGTGATCTTGCGGCCCTCCATGCGGGCAGTGCAGACGTGGTTGGGAGGAACTGTGAGCTGCACTGAGACCTCATGGCTGAGTGATTCTACTAGGGTGGTACCTCGGTTAAACTGAAAGGTCTTCTCTCCGGTGAACTCCACTCCAGCAGTGCCAATCAGAGGGATCTTGGCAGTGATTCCCGCAGTGATTCCAAGCATGGTGGAGCGGCCGATGTTCCAGGTGGTCTCCACATCTGTGGTCTTAGAAATAGTCACTGTCTTAGTCACAGATTGGCAGTCGTTATTTGTGACGGTGGAGATCCTCATGGTCTCCGGTGGGTAATGGAACAGTTCTACTTCATCAATACCATACTCTACGTGGGAGATATGCTGGCTGTAGGCATTTCGGTTGATGGCCAGGACTTGATACTTCTTGTACCAGTACTCATCACCCTCCCATGGCAGGAAAAAGGCTTCGAACTGAGGGACAACCTTGCCAAGTCCATATTTGTTTTTGCCTACAAAGATGCCAACACCTCCACAGGTTCTAACAGCATGGTCGGGCACTGATCCATATGAGCCATCATGCCATTCCACAAATTCAAAATTATCTACATTGACAAGGACTTCAAACTCAGGGGCATGGTACTCTCTGTTACCATAAGGGTAGTTGCAGTATGGGCCTTTGCTAGGGGTGTAGAAACCCGCTTCACAGTTGTACTTGCAGATGTAGTCTGTGCGCTTGGTGTATCCATTGTAGATCCCAGCAGCACCATTGGGAAGGGATCCCTCCCACTTGGTCCAGTTAAGATTGACATTGTCACCAAACAGGTGCGAATAACTCACTGGCTCTTGTAGCTCTGGAGGTGTTATGGGGCCAACAGCTGGGGCATTATTGGAGAGAATTGGGACTTTACCCTCCAGAAGGGGGTTTAGAAGAGATGCTGTATTAAAAAAAGACAGCAAATCAGGGTTTTGGCATACAGGGGAAAAGTATGATTTTCATGGGACTTTGAATTAATATGTGAACGAGATTTAGAGTGAGGAACAAAACTAATTTGTACAAAAAAAGTATATAAAATCAGTACACTTACGTTTCGCAGCTTGTGCAGTTTTCTCCACAATTTTTTTCAAGTTGCTGGGTGCTTTCTTAGGTATCGCAACAGAAAGGGCACAGAGAACCCCCAGTTGAAGTAGGGCAATCACAGCAAGCAGCTTCATCTACCAGAAAAGATATGTATTTCTTTCAAAACTAAGAGTTAGCACACAATGATTCAGTATTGAATATATAAATGTTTGTTTATGATTCAAAGGATGAGATATAAAATAGCCCATTATTATATTAAAGAAGCCACATACCTTCAGAGTCCGACCCCTTGTCCAGATCTTCCTGTCTGGTAAGGCTTATATAGCACATTTATGATCCCTTAAGTCATAAACTTCAATCCTCCAATCACACTCTGAGGCCTCATTGTTACTGTGGAAACCAAACATAACACTGGTAAGGAAAAGCAAAATTTAAACCTCAAGATTCAACATTCAATAACATTCCTTAATCACTGCTGAGAACCAGAAAAAAAAGATCTATACTCTTTATAGCACTCTGCTAACATTCTCATCAGTTGTAGGCAATCGATTTGCTTGTGAAGCATAAACCTCCAGCTGAAGAACTATGTTTCCTGAAATGATGAAGCTTAACGTATACAAATTTTGGGGTGACTTGGAGTGGTGTTTGAGATATAGGAGTAATTATCCACTTATTTTTAATTTTTTATACTTATATTTGACCTAAATAATGCACTTGTGGCTGAATCAAATAAAAATTCTCACAACTATTTTTCAACATATTGTGTGAAGTTTTCTCACAATTTTAGAAGCTGCTACTGTAGCAAATGGGTGAAAATAATGTCCTTGATTCCAAAAGACATGAATTTTAAGTGCCTACCAAATTTTAGGCAGACATTATTAATGAAAACGATGTTACAGAGTACAAAACCATTCTACAGTACTGTGAATATACCCAGTCTATATGTTTGTTGTTGTTTGCCACAAAGGCTTTTCAGTGACTCTAACACAAGACGCATGGTTCTACTCTATGTCCGTTAAGAAAGGAATCATATCTGAATGGCTAAAAGTCAGTGAGGTCCATGGTTTCTGCAGTCTCTACTCCATGATGGAGATGCATGAGTGCTTTTTTGCCAAAAGGACACTGAATTTGCTGCACTTCTGAATGGATAAATAAAAGATGCTCTTACTCTTACTCTCCTCTGGCCTTCTCATCGCACTCAGATGAAATGCCCTAGTAAATTTTCCCTCATGTGGAATAATGGCAAAGGTGTGCTCAGTATCACCCTGTTATCTTTCTCTTCCAGGGTGGAAATACTCAGCGTTGCCAGTATTTAGGCTAATGCACCAGCCGTGAGGCTCATCTGAACTCATGCTTGCATTTTTACATGAAATGTTGCAGAGGAAATCTTTCAAATCACATCACAAATCACATGATGTTAGTCCTGGCTGGTGATGACAGTTACAGCGGGAGGGTGGTAGAGAAATAGTTATGAGGTCATAGTTTTTCTAGCCTTAATTGGCCTTCGAAAAAATGACTTGTAATTTGTCCTGATGATGTTTGTAAGCTGATGCATGACAAACATAATGTCCTTGTCCTGTGATGACTGTTGCATTAGGTGCATTTAGCCTTCAATTCAAGAGGGGTGTTAAGAACACTTTACTTTTTTTAAGGTAGGCTTAATGATCAGTGCTAAAAACAAATCATCTGAAAGGGTAATGAACAAAAGCTGACAATTTTAACATTCTGCTTGTTATTGCCAAATATTCACTGGTTATGGTGTGAAATACATGGCATTGCCATTGGGATTATTGACTGCATCTTATGTG
The DNA here is from genome assembly GCF_029633855.1 of Hoplias malabaricus. Taxonomy (NCBI): domain Eukaryota; kingdom Metazoa; phylum Chordata; class Actinopteri; order Characiformes; family Erythrinidae; genus Hoplias; species Hoplias malabaricus. Next base: position 18,857,868 of record NC_089820.1, read on the forward strand.
CCACTGCAATGACTTTAATTAAATTTATTAGCTCATTCAAAGGCAAAACAACAACTGAATGCAAAAGTTAATTTAATCAAAAGAACATGCCCAGAAATCAATAGTACTTAAATACTTAATATTTCAAAACCATACCATTTATTATACAGGACAGCTGCAAAATATAAACACATTACACAATGGTTTTAAACAAATGCTTACAGCCTGTAAGCTTACGTCATCCTGATCAGGGTTGTAATGTTTTAAGGGCTTTGCAAACTAGACTTTAAACTCTCAGTATATTTGATCAATATTCATTTACGATATTCATACATACTGAACTGACTGTAGGGCGGCACGGTGGTTCAGCAGGTAGTGTCACAGTCACACAGCTCCAGGGGCCTAGAGGTTGTGGGTTCGATTCCCACTCCGGGTCTGTGAGGAGTTTGGTGTGTTCTCCCTGTGCCTGTGGGGGTTTGCTCCGGTTTCCTCCCACAGTCCAAACACACAGGTTGGTAGGTGGATTGGTGACTCAAAAGTGTGAGTGAATGTCTGTGTTGCCCTGTGAAGGACTGGTGCCCCCTCCAGGGTGTATTCCTGCCTTGCACCCAATGATTCCAGGTAGGCTCTGGACCCTGAGCTGGATAAGGGTTACAGATAATGAATGAATGAACTGACTGTGGGTAATTCAGCATTACTAATTTTTTTTCATTTGATCAAATTATGGCAGACTGGCTCATTTATAAAAATGTAAATACGTTTAATAAAACATCAGGTCTAAAAGCTGAGCATGAACCCCACAGTCAGTCAGTATTGCTTTCAGTGAAGGCGGGAGTTAATTCCACTCGCTCACTTTCCTCTCGCCCTTAAAACTCTGCTGCTCGGAGGAAGGAGTGATGAGGCAGCCTTGTAGTTTATCAAATATACATGGCTTTTTGTCTTCCAACACATTTGCATAGAACAGCTGCAAGGATACCTGCCTGCCCACATTTGTACATGTATGACATGCTGAAAAGTAACAGGTCACATCCTCTTTTAAGCAAAAATGAATGAAATGAGTAATTTCATCTCACATTCAGAAGAATTTTGTCCAAAATTAGAATAGAGTTGAATAACTTGATTTCTTATGCCAATCAATTCTGTAAGTTTCCACAACAGTTCTGTAAGTTCATCACAGCTTAAGTGTTTTTTGGGGCTGCTACCTTTGCAATTTAACTCTAGATGTTTTTAGGGTTTTTACATATTTTACTAAAGTAATCACTTAAACAAGTAAAAATACTTTTAACTATATTTGGATTACAATTGGGTGCGATGGTGGCGCAGCAGGTAGTGTCACAGACACACAGCTCCAGGGGCCTGGAAGTTGTGGGTTCGATTCCCGCTCCGGGTGACTGTCTGTGAGGAGTTGGTGTGTTGTCCGCATGGGCGACTCAAAAGTGTCCGTAGGTGTGAGTGAATGTGTCTTTGTTACCCTGTGAAAGGTTACTCCAGGGTGTATTCCTGCCTTGTGCCCAATGATTCCAGGTAGGCTCTAGACCCACCGCGACCCTGAACTGGATAAGCGCTTAAAAACTCATGAAATTAAAGAAACAAACATTTTCAATGAAAGACATTTTGTATTTCTTCTAGAACTTATTTCAACACAAATATTTTTTAATACTTTGATTAAACATTTCCACAAATAGAATGTGTTTTTGCTGTAATTATATCCAAGCTAATACATACATAAGGGTCCTTAAAAATAAGCAGGCAACATCAGTGCATTTCTGCAGTGTCTCTCTGAGGACCAACCTTGGGAGCACATTTTTGGATGACTAAGACATTTTTCAGAGCAGCTTGCCTCTGGCTCATTTGTCTAAGTTTAATTAGACAGTCTTGTAATAAATGCCACACAGCCAATGAAACAGCAAACTACTCTGATGAAGCGGACAATGAATAGAAACAAACCCTTGTACTCTGTTTATTTATTTATTTGTTTGTTTGTTTTTTGCATGATGCACAAACTTAAAAACAAGCTGTCACTTTGCATTTGAGATGCATTCAGGTTTGCCCCAGAGCTTGATATGAAACAACAGCAATGTTTTAGTTTGTTTTGCTGCAAACTTAGTGAGAAAGAGAATAGCTTTCTTATCTGACAGAAGGTGTTCGGCAGTCTTGATAGTGTTTGTGGGTATTGTGAATGGTCGTGGAAAGAAGTAAAGGATATTTCTGTTTGGTGATGAGAAAGAACAATACAGAAACTTGCAGGGAAAACTTTCTTAGATGTTCAAGAACAGTCATTCTGGCTTCTATAAAATTAGCAACTCCTTCAGACACTGAAGTGTGTGTGATTTAGTGAGGGGAAAACTACAACATGTAGGGCAGTGGCCCACCAGGACCACTGGGTTAAGGGCAGTGAGGCTTATATCTGGTTACTTTTAACCTTGGCAAAAGCATGAAAGATTTTTCCATCAAAATGAGCTGAGCTTAAACCAATGTGAAATTGTTATAACTGAACCGAGGGAAATGTGGTTCACTTGTGCTCTATTGGAACAAAAAAAATGTGTGGCCATTCTATTGGAAAGGATTCAAATAAAATATTATTGGAGAAATGAAGTGGGACAAACCTCTAAGATTGCAAAATCCAGTTGCGTTACACAACCTGATTTTTGTCGTTCCAATTTCCGTCTCTTCTGGAATGATGTCCCTATGCATCCACAATACACAAAGCAGCAATAGATGTTCTTCTTGCTGCAAAGGGAATAGTGAAAAATATGTAAATATGATGTGTTCTGGCATATGTCAATTTAGTAAAACTGTATTTACATCGGGGCGGCACGGTGGCGCAGCAGGTAGTGTCGGAGTCACACAGCTCCAGGGACCTGGGGGTTGTGGGTTTGATTCCTGCTCCGGGTGACTGTTTGTGTTCTCCCTGTGTCCGTGTGGGTTTCCTCCGGGTGCTCCGGTTTCCTCCCACAGTCCAAAAACACACGTTGGTAGGTGGGTTGGCGACTCAAAAGTGTCTGTAGGTGTGAATGTGTGTGTGTGTCTGTGTTGCCCTGTGAAGGACTGGCGCCTCCTCCAGGGTGTATTCCCGACTTGCGCCCAAAGATTCCAGGTAGGCTCTGGACCCACCGTGACCCTGAACTGGATAAGCGGTTACAGATAATGGATGGATGGATGGATAATGTAGCACATGTGTAGGTTTTCGGAGCCAGCATTGCAGGCTGTTTATCTCCACCTGTCTCTCTCAAACTTCTTCATTGCTTCATTTGGGCCCTGAAATTCACCCCATGCCAGGCAGCTGCTGCTGAGCCTGAGAGGTTCCTTTGGGGATTCTGAAAACAGTCATGGACAGAGGATGCAGGAGAGGAAAAATAACCACTCCATACCCTGCATCTCCATGCATGAATATTTCAGAGCTGCATCCGCACAATACATTGGAATCTCAGCCTCCTTTAATATTTGACAGTTTAATAATTCATGAAATAAAAATCTGTTTTTTCTCCACCCTCCTGTGTGATCTCCTTTTAGTGGTACTCAAAGTGCTGCTAGTAGCAGGACAGAGGTGGTGGCAAGTTAAAAGAAAGAAGAGACTTTAAAGTAAAAGAGTGTGTAGTTCTCTGTGTGTGTATGTCTGTGTTCATATGTGTAAGAGTGTGAGATATACAGAGTATACAGACCTGTCTATAACATATATTTACTTTTCTCTTGAAGGATTTGGTTGTGAATAAGTGGCCGTTGTTTGAGAGAAATCATAAAAGTTTTGTGCTTAAGTTAGAGACCAACATTTCAGATCAAACATCCATGAAGGTACTCATTAGTCAACAGACATTTCAGGAGAGATTCGATATAAAACAATAACAGACAACTGTGCAGAAGCTGTTATTTTGAAAATAAACATTAAATTTTGATCCACGAGGATTCCATTTTCAACACGTGGAATAATATCCCTACCACAGTACTTCTGAATATAAATAATAAAAGCTGTAATAAAGTTAAATGGTTGTCAATTTTGAAGTTGCATTGAGTTGTTGGGGCTTCAGTGTAATCTGCTGAATATAGATCTCCTACTTTTTCCCTAACACTTTAAATTTAATGAAAGATTTCACAGGAATTTACCTGTGTAAATATATCAGGTTTGTATATTATGTTTTTCACATATCAGCAATGGGGCGGCACAGTGGAGCAACAGGTAGTGTTGCTGTCGCACAGCTCCAAGCCCTGAGGATGTGAGATCAAGGCCAGCTCTGGGTGATTGTCTGTAAGTAGTTTGTTGTGGTCTCTCTGTGTCTGTGTGGGTTTCCTCCCACTGTCTAAAAACACATTGATAGGTAGATTGGCTACTCAAACGTGTCCAGTACTGTGAATGTGTGAGTGTGTTTCGCCCTCCAGTGTGTGTTCCCGCCTTGCGCCCAGTGATTCGAGGAAGACTTCGAACCCACCGTGACCCTGAACTGGACAGACAATGAACGAATGATAAGTATCCTGGCCCTGTACATGGCAGGGGACAGTTTAATGATAACATACAGTACAAAAAGTGTGCATACTGTAGAACAACCATGTACCAGTATAGTAAGTGACTGAAGTGATTTAATGAACAAAATTTGTAGACATAAGATGGGTATAGCTATAAGCCATTGGCCAGTAAATGTATATTTATATTTATTTGTACATATTTGAGTACTGCTCTTACGGGACATCATTAACAAACTCTTTTTAATTGCATTTTCTGCATGAGATGGTGTATGAAGCAATGAGTTGGTGTATGAATATAAAGCAATGGAAAAGTTGTGGCAATATGAAGAAAAGTGTGAATGAAAGATTGCGTATGATTTATGGTGGATTTGTAAATGAAACGGAGTAGTTCGGATAGATGACAGTGTCCAGAAGACTCTGCTTCAGTTCAGCATTAACTCCACCTCACAGGCTACAGCTCTCTCCAACAGCATCAGTGAAGCAGGACTCTTGAACACTCCAGAAAAAGAAAGAGCGCAGCTTTCAGGCGCAGGTAACTGATGCTCGTGATATTGTTTCCTCTTCGCTTCTTCACCGGTGTTTGTCTTGGACTGAGGGGAGATTATTCTGAAACACAAGAATCCATTCACACCTTATTTAATACGTTATTACAGTGGATGAATAGCCTTTTATTTTGAAGAAACCCTTTCTATCATAGCAACGGACTTCTAGACATGACCAGCTATAAATCTTTCGTCTCGAGCAGTATTGCGAATTACCTGAGGAAAGTTCAAGAAGAATCAGCTAAGTGTCTAAGCTCCGAACAAGGACGGCTAACGCTACCGTTGGACACATTTACTGGCTGCAGATATTAGCCACTTATTTGGAAGTATGTGTCGAAGAAGTCCAATTCAGGCTTTTTAATCACCCAGAAGTAAGTTACATCGGGACAAAAGTGGATTGATATCTTTTAGAGAGAGAGGGAGGGAGAGACAGAGAGTAACTCAACAGTTTTGAGGTTGGTTTCCTGCCTGAACCAACGGTTTTGGTGACGCCGAGTGGACAGTGAGAATTCACTACCAGGGCTTCATTCAGGTAACAACAGGCAAACCGCCTCATTAGCTAATACTTTTAGCACATATTTGTTTTCTGCTATTATGTAATCTGTAAGTAATATTAATATTGTACTTCCTCAGTGGGTATAACAAATTAACATTGCGCCACTAAATAATTTATTTTCAGACTCGTTTCAAAGAATCTGTTAAAGGGAAATAGCACCGAATTTTAGAAATGTCTACATGAAGTGTGCAAAATCTTTAGAGTAATTTAATACGACTTTTTTTTTTTATTTAGAAAAAAATGAACAATATAGTGATAAGAAACAGATTTCTGAAGAGTTCACAATAAGTTATAAGCAATTGTTCTGAATACATTGCTTTTTTATCTGATTAACCACTCTCTAAGCATTTTTAACATTAAAATAAAACAGAAACCTCTAAAACAATGTACGTGTTAATGCCACAAATGTTCAGAAATTTTGGAATTGGTGGAATTTTCCTTTAAGAGTTCAAATTACAAGGTCAAGGTCAACACTCCATCAGTCAACATACGTGGTACTGATACGTCTTATACAATAAATATGTTTTAATATTTTATGCAGGTATACCAAGTATAACGTATATGGCAAAACATTGTGCTACATAAATGTCTGCAGGATTCCTGTAACTCAGATTAGGCTTAGATTAAACTGCAGTGCCTATAGGTATCATCTTTAGAAATTCTTTTTTAGTCTAGGCTTAGTCTCAGTGTGTTTTCCCCTCAACGTGCTTCCTGGTTTTCTGGTGTTTAAATTGCTTAGTATATCTATTGAAAATGACATGGATTGTAAGTGCTTATCATGCCGACTTGTAGAAGTTTTGTGGATAGATTCAGAAATAGGTGAATTATACTTTTAATCCTTTAAAAGTGTTTCATTTTTTTTAAAATAAGTCTGTCCTCTTTGCCAACCTTAGAAATGAGTTATATAACATGGCCACCAATCTTCATACACTGACTTGCTTCTACATCCACAATCATGCAAACACACCACGTACAAACTCACACACAAACTCCCACAACAGTTCAAGTTTTCCTCATTTCGTCAGACAAGCCGTCGACCTTGTTCTAATGTCTGTTCCTGAAATATAAAATCATAGAAGCAAACATTTGGTCCAGTGCCATCTGCTTTTGTTTATTTCAAGAGCTGATCGTAATCAGACCTGAAGTTTAGTGCGAACAAAGCTTCAAAACGGATTGAGAGCAAACTCATCACTTAACATTAGAGTTTCTGAATGTTCTTATGTTGTTGACTTTTAATGACCCTTTATATCTGATAACATGAAGCTTTTTGCATAACAGTGATGACACTGTGTGGCCTGGGGTGAGTCTAAATACTGCCATTATTCCACTGAAATTTTTAACTGAAAACCCTAATAGAGGATGCACAGATGATTAGTCAGGCAGAAGAAGAAACATAGTGAGTTACATTTCATTTATTTCTGATGTAAACAGAATTAAAAAACATGTTGCATTATCCAAATTTATTCTGACAGATCTACAGTGGTCATATTCATAAGTCTGAATATAATACAAAGCTGGTGGTTTTCAGTAGATAATGACTTTTGACAAATGTCTGCTCCTAGAAAGACCATTGCCAAGATGTAGGAAAGTCAAATGAATCTTTTCATGTTGCTCCTCATTAAGATTGAAGCATCTCATGTCTCAAAGCAGATTCTATTTTAGGACTTTATTTTTGTCCCACTAATGCACAATCAGCTGCAGTACATCATGATTGTCTTACAGGGTGGCATATTTTTGGCAGCATTCACACTTGAATTTCTTCAGAAAAATGGCATAATGGGGATTTGATGTGTATGTCACTTGAAGGATAGCCATATCTTATAATACACCGTAGTGAGCATTTAGCTGTGAGGCAAAGTTGTAACAACGGTGTCATCATTAATCTTGTTTCATCACATCTGGTGAGTTACCTGGTTTATATAAACACAATACATATTTATTATGGTATTATTTTCTGCTACTTGTGCACATGTGCAGAGTGTTGATGGAGAGGATTTCGAATGACAGCCGGAACAGTGGTCATCTCAGGAGGAATCATAGCAGCAGTCATCTTACTGACGATTGTTACAGTGCTGTGTTACTGTAGATTGCAGGTAAACACTTTCAGCCACTGTATTTTTAGGGTTAGAATACACTTAATTTATTTATCAAAGTTTGGAAATTCATCAGTTTGGAAATATCTAAAATATAGTTGTGCCTATTCAGTATTCGAAATCTGTGAGTCACTGTGTTCTACATGAATATAAGATGTATCTCAACATGGATTTTAAGATGGATTGTCAACTAGCTGACATTTGGCCACCAGAGGATGCACTAGAGCACCAGCATATCATTCATTCATTCATTGTCTGGAACCCCTTATCCAGTTCAGGTTTGCGGTGGGTTCAGAGCCTACCCGTAATCACTGGACGCAGGGCAGGAACACATCCTGGAGGGGACGCAAGTCCTTCACAGCGCCACACACACTCACACATCTCGCCACTGTGCCACCAGAGCCAAACAAATACTTCTTATTCAGGGGGGCCCTTCTATTTATTCAGCACCCCCCACAGAGAAACTGTACAATTTTAATTTAGAGCATAATTTATAGAGGAATGGGAAATCTGATAAAACACAAGACTAAAGTTAGCTTTTTATTCACCAGCTGCATATTAGAATTTCCCTTTCAAACTTATATAGTGCTCTAAATTAAACTTGTACCATTGCTCTGTGTTCATTCATTCATTCATTATCTGTAACCCTTATCCAGTTCAGGGTCGTGGTGTGTCCAGAGCCTACCTGGAATCATTGGGCACTAGGCGGGAATACACCCTGGAGGGGGGGCAGTCCTTCACAGAGCAACATACACACATTCACTCACATGGACACTTTGGAGTCACCAATCCACCTACCAACATGTGTTTTTGGACCGTGGGAGGAAACCGGAGCACCCGGAGGAAACCCATGCAGACACAGGGAGAACACACCAACTCCTCACAGACAGTCACCCGGAGCGGGAATCGAACCCACAAGCTCCAGGTCCCTGGAGCTGTGTGACTGCGAGTGAGTGTGTCTGTGTTGCTCTGTGAAGGACTGCCCCCCCCAGGGTGTATTCCCACCTTGTTAATGAATGAATGAATTTGCTACTATATTAATCTTTAAAATGTCGACAGGTGCACTTTTAATGTCATAAGCAAAAGTAACCCCAGTTTAATAATATGAAAACATATTAAAATACTGACATTTTAAATGGTGAACTGTGACATTTTTGTATAGTATTATAAGACATTGCTGCCTTAAATCCAATGCTTTGTTGTTCTATTTCCTTTTCTTTCCATTCACAACATAATGAAACTTTGCTGATGCTAGTATTACTGCTGCAAAAGAGAGGGGTCAGAGAGGGAGGAGGAGGAGGAGGAGGAGGAAGAGGAGGAGGAGCCTGACTTTACCAAATCATCACCCAGTCCATCTCGCGAACCAAGCCCAAGCCCCCAGAGTCTTCCAAGTCCTCCGAGCCCACAGGGCTTTCACACACCTCCAAATTACTCTTCATCTAACCAGCTGCTCATGACTGCCGAGCCTTACGAGCCAAATGGACCATCCATCTACAACCGCTACAGCCCTGCGCTGCCCCGCAGGCCCATCCGCTCCTATAATTTCTGCCCCTCCTGCTCCGGCTACCTGCCCTTCTACCTGAACCCCCAGGAGGGGCTGCGGAATGGAGGGGGCAGGATCAGCTACAAGTCTCTGCAGCAGCAGGAGTTAGACCTGCCTGTGGTGCCTGTGGACATGCCCAACTTCAACAAGCTCAACCTCATCCACTCCGTCACTATGAGGGAGGTGGTTACTCACCACAGCGTCAGCACTGATGTGTAGTGCTTTTTGATGGAGAGGGGCACCTGGCTGAAACTTGATGAGGCTTGAAGCATTCCAGGGAATTCTGCTTTGACACTCCTAATAGACTGCTAGACTCTTAATAGAAAGCTAAAATGTAAGGTTTTTACTGCGTAAGGGCTCACAGCCTATCATAGATTAAACTTAGATATATGTTATAGTTGTTCTATACACATATATAAATGGATAGGAATTTTTCTAGAATTCTGTTTGCTTGCAAAAACAAGCAATATAATATATATAAATATACATATATATAATATATAATATAAGGGATATTCTTGACGAAATACATCAGATGGAAAGGGACAATATGGACACCTTCATCATAATGTTTTAACTAAGTAAGAGGGCTCACTCATGGCATGCAAACTTGAATAAGATCTGGACAGGATTATACTAGTTGTGTCATGTGTTCTGTAGTATCGTCACTAGATTACTGTAGTGAAGTATTAGACCATGAAAACATTTGCGTATTGTGTTTTTTTAAACTGTTGAACTGAGCTAACTATGACGTGCTGCTTGTTGGAGTGTTGATACACAGGAATTATGGGCTGTATGTGTGATTATCTGTATGTGAATTGCTGCAGACATGTTGTTGTGGCTTTGTGAGGCCTATTTTGAGATTTCACCCGTTTCTTAATGTTTTACATCTTGTGAATTTATTGAAGTAATTAAATTGTTTCACTAAATTAAGTAGTCATTAATTACTCTGCACAGTTCTGTTTGGTATTTTTGATGATCACGTTTATATATTTTGTGGTATACCAGCAAATTATTCATGGTTATTTTCTGTGATTGGACCAGCAGGTGGCATCAGTTCTTCCACTCATGAAGTCAGTTGTCAACTGATGGTCGATGTTAATATAGAAATATTTTTTAAAATGTGAAAGAAGATGGATCATGCTTAAATGCAACCACACTTGTCCCAACCTATTGGTTTCTGCAGTCTTTCATCATAACAGGAATATTCTTGATTTTTCTAGACTTAAATACAACACACACTGAATCATGAGTGATAGAATCTTATTTATCACATTTTGAGATGTAACATAATATGTGCAATTTTTTCTACAATAAAATTTTGATTGCCTTTTATACACTGAGGTAACAGCAGTGCTACATTACATTAGCTGGATTCTCTCACAAAGGAGCATAATAAATTGCATACAATTTCAAATATTACATGTTCAAGTGTCAGGACTCACTCAATGGCAGATAATAAGATGCAGGAGTATCAGTCGAACAGGTGTTCATTGCTTCCATGGTATAAAAAAAGAACAAAAAAAAAAACAGCTGTTTGTACGAAAAAAAAAGTCAAAACAGCAGGAAGATAATGCTTAAAAGAACACCTGTTCTGACCAATAAATAAACAATATAAAAGCTATGGTCCAGCAATATTTCAATAAGAATAAAAGAAAAAAAAACAGCTTCTGGACTGGCAGTGGATCAAGAGTCAACTTGTGTTTACACATACAGTACTAAGTCTTCCATCATTAGCCAGAGGTAACATTCAATACTGACCCCTCTCCCTGCCAGTTTAATGGATCATAAATACTTTCATGCATTGTAATTATGGTTCACTGAGCAATAATCAAAATAATTTAATGCTTCCTTAAGGAATCCCACAACTGCAGGACTTTGTCATAAAGTAAGTATTGTTACTATAATACTGACATCAATGGTGGTTTAATGTAGCTAGCTGGGGAAACAATGAAATATATCCAAAAGATAAAACCAAGATGGTTTAAAATAAACTGCACATTTTCAGTCTTTGGTCCATCACTCTGAATGGATATCTGATATTCAGGACTCTAGTATTTTTCACGAGTTACCCCACTGCACTGGTTAAGTGTGCAATGGTCTTCTTCTCATAAAAAGGCATTGCCTCTTGCCCATATGGTGTTTCATTGGTAAGGACTAGGAGGCTTGTAGATTCCGGCAGGAATGGCAGCAAGCCTTGCTGTAATACCAGTGACTGCACAGGTTGACTTTCAGAGCCAGAGTGCAGTTGGTGTTGGGACGGTCCTGGCAGTTCTCATCTGTATAGAAAAAGCAGGCATTGACAATTCCATTTAGCAATGACTTCATAAAGGAAATATAGTTATCTTCTATAATTATCATCTATTTATAGTAGCTGTTTCATGCAATATCCATCTGTTTTGAAAAAGGTCCTCCAAATGAGCTACGCAGTTTCCTTTCTTAGTTACATTAGAATATGTTTCAATAAAAATATATGTGACGTACAAAACTAGAAACAGAGGTGGCGCAGCGTGCAAGGAGCCTCAGAATCATCCCACGACGCTTGTTATTTCACACCTGGTGCTTTGTCGCGAGGCAACAGCAGTTTCTGTTTACCCTGCATTTTACCATGATGATACCATCATGTACACAAGTCTTTAATATCTGTATACTGCCTAAATAAACAACTATGTTGTCTAATTTTAAGCACAGCTTTTTGTTTGAAAAAGATCTAACAATTATATATTTGTTTCACTTCTTGTACAGGTTCAGGTTTACACTCTTGAAATGCAGCTTCAACAAACAGCTATATTTTAAATTGTAGCTGCAGTTCAAGAGTGTAAAACCTGAATTAGGTTTAGGTTCCTGATGCTAGGGTCAGGGTTAGGGTTAGGGTTAGGCAGACTGTACATTCAGCAGGAAATCTGAATTCTGTGCTGTTTCTTCATAAAAACTGCTAGGACGGCACATGCAAGTCAAAAATGGATCAAAAGCACATGCGTTACTGCCATGGTGCTACGTCACACTGTGAAAGGCTAAACTGGCACTTGTTGCAGTGTGTTGAGCATTTCTAGTGTGAAATTAGCTTAAAATTGTTTGTATGGTGCTCATATGAAATTGTTCACTGCTGCATTTTTTTTAAATAGAAGTACATTCTGTGTTCAGATGTGAATTGTTTTCAGATTGGGTTCTAACTACTCATATTCATCCCACATTGCTCTCTAGCAGCTCAACAGAGACACATCTTTTCACACATTGATATTATTTATCACACCTGATATTATATATTACAAGAATATTCATGCATTCATTCATTATCTGTAAGCGCTTATCCAATTCAGGGTCGCGGTGGGTCCAGAGCCTACCTGGAATCATTGGGCACAAGGCGGGAATACACCCTGGAGGGGGCGCCAGTCCTTCACAGGGCAACACATATACTCACACACACTCACACCTAAGGACACTTTTTTGAGTCGCCAATCCACCTGCATCGTGTGCTTTTGGGCTGTGGGAGGAAACCGGAGCACCCGGAGGAAACCCACGTGGACAAGGGGAGAACACACCAACTCCTCACAGACAGTCACCCGGAGCAGGAATCGAACACACAACCTCCCGGGAGCTGTGTGACTGCGACACTACCTGCTGCGCCACCGTGCCACATTATTACAAGAATATGCTTGCATAAAAATACACGCATTCATTTTCATATATTATCACTGGAACAGCCACAAGATGGTCAGTCATATAAGATTATACAAAACTCATTTTTTAAGCTGGAAAAGAACAGAACATTGCTATTTCGAATGTATTGAGAAATATCTGCATCTGTAAATGTCGAGTTTGTTTGATTTGACACCGAGGTTTACCTGGAGGTTCTGTTGGGCAAGCCTGAAGGGCACAGGTCTGTTTGTTAACAGGCTTGGTGAGTGGGTCACATCCTCGCACAAGCTCTCTTCCCTGATAACACTTCACGTCCCTCATTCTCACGCCCACGCCACAGGTCTTAGTGCACTGTCATTTGAGAAAAAGAAAAAGCTGTGGTCATGAATGGTCATTGACAGCACAATATACTTAAGCAGACACTCTGGATACACCATGTGCAACTGGACTAACAAAAACAAGCACACCTTTGATGGTAATGTGGTAATTAGTGGTGCTAAAACAACGCTATGAGTTCATTTCCTACCTCAGACCAAGGTGTTGTGTACCACTTGAAGCAAGGTCTCTCAAAACAGGTGTCATCATCGGCTGGTCTCTTGCTAGCATCACATTCCTCATCCTCATGAATGAGAAACTTGCCACCTGTGATGCCAGCACAAAGCACAGTCCTCCTCTTCACACCACGTCCACAAGTCGTGTTGCACTGAAATGAAAAAAATGCAGGACATTTATATTTCCCTCTTATTTGGGAACATAACTAAAACTACTGATTTTCTTCATGGTATTTCTTTACAGGCCAAATTGAGTGCTGGAATCTCAACACTACACAACATCTAGTTCTAGCCAAATATTAAAAAGGGAGCTGGTGAAAAGGCAAAACTGTAATATTTAAAAAAATATTATAAAAAATCTGTGATTTGGATACAATAATTTTGCACATTGCACCAAGTCAAGATGATGTAATTTATCACAGTACCAACAAATATCTATATTCCGGACCCATAAATTAAACCACAGCAGGACTTCAGCAGGAATCACACTTCATTTTCTGAGAATGTCTGTTGATTTCTCACCCTTTCCCAGTCCTGTGACAGCCAGTGCGGTGGACATTCTTTGTCTCCACAGGGATGAATGGCCAAGGGCTTGTTTTCAGGTGAACACTGGTATTCAGGCACCACCCGGCCCTCTGGAGTTTTGCAGTAAACATGCCGGACCATCTTGCCATGCCCACATGCACCTGAGCACTGAATAAGTTTGAAGAAAACAGAGAAAAATCAGATAAACACACACACACACGCAGAAAAATACACTGCCTCAAAATGAGAAAAGACAATGCAGTTCATGTGTGAACCCTTTTCTAGGAGTCATGGCATGTCTTACTGGACCCCACTCAGACACTGTCCACTGGCGCTCGCAAGGTGGGCCGGTACAGTTCTTGGCAGACGGAGGGCGGGTGGCCTCATCACACGTCATGATCTCATCTGAGCATCGGACTTCACGGCTCACTAAGCTCCGGCGACCACATTTTGCTGGGCACTGCACAAAGAACAGACGTATTTTATGTATTTTCTTACCTATACTAGAGATTATGTCCGTAACCACTTAAGGGTAGCAGTGGGTCTGGAGACTGCCTGGAACTACTAGGCACAAGGCAGGAACACACACTGGACAGGGCACCATTCCATCACAGGGCATTTTACACACACACCAATGGACACTTTTGACCAACGTGTTTTTTGACTGTGGGAGGAAACTGGAGCTCCCACACAGAACACACCAAACTCTTCTCACAATCAACCAAGACAGGGCTGAAACCCACAACCCTAGGACCCTGCAGCTGCGTGACAGTGATGCTATCTGTTACGCCATTGTGCTGCCCTGTTGGGATACTATACTGTATTTTGTATTGACCACGATGAGCTTCAAGCTATTCAAGGGATTCAGAATGTATTATAAAACAGAGACTAATTCAAGAAACTGGATTCAAGGATTACAGTGTTTCATAAAATTAGTCTTGGGCAGCACGATAACGCAGCAGGTAGTGTGGCAGTCACACAGCTTCAGGGACCTTGAAGTTGTGAGTTCCCACTCCGGGTGACTGTCTGTGAGGAGGTTGGTGTGTTCTCCTTGTGTCTGTGTGGGTTTCTTCCTAATGCTCGGGTTTGTCGCCCTGCAAAGGGCTGGCGCCCCCTCCAGGGTGTGTTCCTTCTTTGCGCCCAATGATTGCATGTAGGCTCCGGACTCACCGCGACCCTGAACTAAATAAGCGGTTACAGATAATGAATGAATGAATAAATTAGTCTCTGCTTCACATTCACATTTATATTTTCACATTTATGTTCACGTTTATATTTTTTAAAATTCATATTTTCCTTTTGCTATGCAGCTCATTTTATTCAAAACCATGTAATGTGGGTTTTGAAACTCAAACCATTCATTCATTCATTCATTCATTCATTCATTCATTCATTCTCTGTAAATGCTTTATCCTGTTCAGGGTCATGGCAACTCAAATCAAAATTAAATTAAATGTATTGTCATGTGTTCTCCCCGTGTCAGCGTGTGTTTCCTCCGGGTGCTCCGGTTTCCTCCCACAGTCCAAAAACACACGTTGGTAGGTGGATTGGCGACTCAAAAGTATCCGTAGGTGTGAGTGAGTGTGTGTGTGTTGCCCTGTGTAGAACTGGCGCCCCCTCCAGGGTGTATTTCCGCCTTGCGCCCAGTGATTCTGGGTAGGCTCTGGACCCATCGCGACCCTGAACTGGATAAGCAGTTACAGATAATGAATGAATGAATGAATGAATGAATGAACGAATTGTCATGCCACACTTACACAGGAGTAAGGTGAGTGAAAAATTTGAGTGCTTACTCCTCCCATTCTTCAGTATATATAAACTGAATTAATAAACCAAGCAATATGACAAATCAACTCCTCTTTGACCCACCTCTAACCACTCAGCTACCTCCCACTGCGGGCCACAGGTTGGGCTCTTACAGGCCCTGCGTTCTGGGGGGCGCTCTAGCTCAGCATCTATACACAGATCACTGTAGACAGAGCTGTCCAGGCCAGGAGCCAACATCTTCCAGCAACGCACCAGTCTAAACTGAAAACCTTCACCGCATGTGCGAGAGCACTCACTCCAGCTGCTGGCCTCCCACCTGCAGAAGAAGTGGATGCATGATTATTGTCAGTCAGATTGACACCAGTTTTTGAGTAAAGCAAATAAAAACATCCATTACTAGTGGCAAACATTTCTCCAGATTTTTTATCAGTATGATTTGTATACCTGGGCTGGCACTCCCTTCCAATACAGAAATCATGCACAGGTTCTGGTCGAGTCAAAGCATCACAGTAAGTGTCATCCACCTCAACACCATCATACCGCACACACATAGCAAATGATTTTGCGACACCTGTTACAGAGAGAAACATTAATAAAATAGTAAAAAAGTGAATCCTGAATAAGACTTATACAAGTGTTGAATAGGGGGTCTTGTCAGTACCTATTGAGCATGTCATGCTACATGGTTCCTGAGTAGACAGTTTCCACCGATACATATCTGCAGCACTCAGTTTGTTCTTCTGTAATAACCGTTGATGACTCCTACAGGAGAATACCTCACATTGTAATTACATTTCAGGTCCGATTAATGACCAACACTCTACATCATATACTACACAAAACAAACCGGCAATCGGACTTTTGGTTCTTCTATTTTTCCTGCATCCAAAACATCAAAGTCTGATTCTTCACTCTCTGCCTAATATATCCCACCCCTCCATAATTATTTTTTTTTCTTTTGGCAAATACGTCACACAATGTATTTTATAACTATTTTGTACTTAAATCACAAAATAACATAAACACAACAACCATTTTGAAACTTTGTATTTCAAAATGTTGTTCTAAAACTGTGACCAGAATGGGTTATATGTAACATAAGACATGGTACTAAAGCATTTGAATAGTTAAAAAAGGTTGGAAAACAACTTTTAAAACAAAAACATGCTTTTAAAATAAGGATTGCTATGGTTTTATGAACTAACCAATCACACAAATGTGGTTCATGTGGTCATGTGGTTGCATCCTGGATGTTAAGTAAATGCCTGGCAAATGTGCCATAAACAAACTCCTTATCAGCTTTATAAAACACATGTCACCTTGCACTCCTAGGCTGATCACTATATATGTATTTGTCAAAGCTGGGACACCAACTGGTACGTCAGTAATTAAACCACAATCTTTTTTGGAATTCCTGGTCACACTTATTAATTAATTAATGTCAGACATGGATAAGTGTGCAATGCTCCACTGCATGTCTTCCTGTGATTCCTGTAAATGTATCTAATGCGACAGGCGTAGCCTGTACCCGAGTGATCTATGGTGCATTTTTCCACAAATAACAAAAACACTATGAGTTATGCCTTTCCGAAAGGCCATCTTCCTCATGCTCAGTCTCTCCTTCTCTCGCTTTTTCTTGCCTGGAATCTCTCTTTTCCTTCAAATGCATGAAAGGGCGTGTCATGTGATGTGTTTTACGATCTCTGGCAGGGAGGCTGGTGAAGCAGTGTTTGGACACATTGCAGGGAAGCCAACATGAATTATAAATATGATGGAATGCAATCCCACCAGCCCTCTGCTTGGCCGTCTCTCCTCACCACTCTTTGAATGTCTCAGAGAGCGTAAAAAAAAATGTCCAAGGAGAGTCTGGAGCACATTCCATTCCCCACGAGCAGGGCTGTCCCAGCTGAGACCATCATGCACTTGGACATGTCTGTTTCAGAGGGCTAGGGGATGGCTCCTGCTTTATCTTAACAGCAGAAGCTGCACTTTGGTCTGAGAGAACAGGTGATGGAAATATGAATAAATTATTAGCTAGTGTTTCATGTGACTTTACCTGGTGCGATTGGTGCGGTTACTGCTCCTCAAGCCAGTGATCAAAGTCCTGTTCTGGAACAGGAGGTCTCCCGTGTCGTTCCGGCTTTGGCCCAAGGTAAACTCAAGTAATGAACCATTAAGGCTCCCTTGCTCCATGCTGCTGTAGTCAAACTCCATTGGGTCTTCTTCAGGGAAAAGTCCTGTTCCCTCACTAAAAAGCTGATTAGCTGAGATGTTAATGTGCATACGCTGCTTAAGAAGCATTCTCCATATGAGGTTCTCAGAGTCCTCCATCCCCTCTGCAGGTCTGCTGGCAGGCACAATTCCAGGAGCAACCACTTGACTTGGCCAGCTGCTATTGCCAGCTTTACACAAAAATAAAAAGGTTAGAAAGATGGACAAACTTATATTGCTTGTTTAAAATGATTTGAGAAGGACACATAAACTCACAGAAAGGTTTATCAGTTAAAGTTATTCGTGCATGAATACGTCAAGCACCTTTAAAATAAAAAATCAGATTTTCACACTATTTTAGACAGACTTAAAAGACATTCCACAGCATATTCTCAAAGCTGGCTCTGGCATCTAAAAAGACCACCTTAGCCACACTGACTGCCCTTTTTCCCATGTGGTTGTGGCGGCTGGCATGACGTATAGGAGAGAAACTGAGAGGGCAGGACAGTTGTCTACCATAGTCAGGAGGCAATAATGCGTTCCTGCCCTCCTGCACTGAAGCCATCCCACAACACAGGCACGGTCTCTTTCAGAACTCTAGCTCTCCACATAATGATCAAATTCAGGCCCAGAGAAGTCAGTGCAAAGCCATTACCACCCATGACGTTGATCCGGCATCTAATGGAAGAAAAATATCAGGGCTCTGTGAATTTTTCATCCTCCCTAGCTAATCTTTGTGTTGCTTCTCATGCATTATAAAGGACTTCAAAGGGCCAGCTAAGAGAGTCCTCTTTTAAAAAAACTGGCATTTTATCTCTTGTCCAACGATTGCCCAGTGAACCATATACAGCCTGCTTCTCTCTGCTTTACCAGATACTGTGAAAACATCCATATTTAGTGTCCAGAATGAGGGCTATGAATGAATTTTAAAAGCAGTGGATTAAAATCCATATATGGGTAATATTTTAACAATGAACATTTTGCGAGAGACTATCACAATCACATCCTATCACCACCTTAGCTGATATTATGGAACAATCCACTCTATGCCTGAAGATTTCTGCTCGCCTAGGTGTGTGGTGTTCCAAAAGGTCAGTGATAAAATGGATTAAAATAACACTCACAACCACGACCCTGAAATGGCATTTTAAAATCCTGGCCTGGAACCCAGATCCAGATTTGAAGACCTCTGAAGACCTGTGCACGGTATTTGAAAGAATAAACTCTGCTATACAGAGTCACTACCTACCTGGATACTTAGGTGGTACTGCAGAGTCTGTCTCACAATCTACAGCAGCTGTCTCTTCATACACCTCATTTGTCTCCTGGCCAGGCCCCTGTCTCTCTGCTGTACCTGGCTCTACACCTTGCGTCTGCACCTGGTTCCTCTCCATCTCTCCAGCTTTGTCAAATGCACTCTCATTGTGCGGCAACACACTTTCAATCTCTATGGAGCCATGGTGGCTGGATACCCTGCTTGAGCCAGTGTAAATGGGTGGCTGAGAGACTGGAGCAAGGGGGTCTCGCATCACTGTGTATTCGTAGGTTATGTAAGGGTTGTGGCCATTCTGGTTCCAGACCTTTGAAATCAGAAGATAAGAAACAGACCAATGGAACACAAGTAAGAACACAGATGCTGTAAACATGAACATGTTTAATTAATGAACAAGGCTTAGACACAACACATTCTCTGCTGTTTAAAATGGATCCATGCGGCAAACACTTGTACTAGAAGCCACATTTCAAGGTCCTCTATAATGCATCTTTGCTCATCATGGGGTCATTCCATGCACAAGCCAGTCACTCTGTGTCATTTCTTTAAGGGCAGTGGATCACAGTGCCTTAGTTGTATTCATTACGAGCCATGGCATCTGTGGCTTGCACTATGTCAAAGGCAGGGTCAGCCAGCCAGTGAGATTACCCAGGGGGCCTTGGCAGCGAGAGGAAGGACCGCAGCTACAGTACCAGAACATTGATGGGTTGATCGATGGGGCCTTTCGCCACGATATACTCAATCCCCGTCTCATAGACATCGGTAGGCCTCCTGTACTTGAAGATAGTGCCGGCCACGTGGAAGTTCTGAGGGCTGTCTGCTTTGTATGCACCATTGAAAAAGAAGTTCCCTGCCTGGTCAGTCACAGCTGCAGTAAAGCAAGAGGGGGAATTTAAAAGTACTTTATTTAATCTGCGCTCAGAGGAACAGTGACTCCACTTATGCATTACCTGATACTGTGATAAGTCATGCTAATTGCAAAAAAGATAAAGGATGTTGTTCTCCATGGCTAGATGTACTTTGAAAAATATATACTAAATTCTTTTAATAAAGTAGGAGAAGAACATGCTTCATCATCACTGCATGCTAGTGCTAAATCAGATATGACACACCACTAGAAAAGCTGTTAATTATCTTCAGTGTTACACTTCTTTTAATGTCTTTTAAGTGCTCAGATTTGAGTAACTGGTAAGGTCTACACACCTAGTATATCTGCAGACTTCTTCCTCTCAATGATTTGGATGTCCCATGAGCCCTCTGGAATCTGAGTAATGAAGGAATACCCTTCAAAGGGAAAGAAAGAAAGATATATAATAAAAACATCACATCTGCAGTGATGATGCTCGGTGAGGATGCACCAATAGAACAATATAAAAGTCCCTACCGAGGCTGGAGGCCCCACGGCGGAAGTTTCCAGTTACCCTGCTACAACTGCTCCCATCTCCTTGACACACACCACACTTGTCCAATGTATTGGGAGAGAAGAGGATGCCATCGCATCCAATAGGCTGCAGAGAGGAACACAAAACTGGGTCATATATTTTAGGAAGCCAATCAGCAGTTACTAAGCTGGAAGACCTTTAACAGAAAACAGTCTGGCACCTCCAGACTTTTGCATAAATATAAACAGTGCTTATTGGAATATGACCTACTCAAAGTTCATCTGCCTATTTTAGAACGACATCTAATTAATTTGTTGACCATAAATGTACCTCACACCTGCCGTTGACACAGACTCCCCTGTAATTGCTGTATTTGCAGGATGTTCCATCACGGGCTGGGACCATCAGCTGTCTCTGACCATCCGTTGTGGTGCAGTGAAGGTCACAGGGATTGCTGGAGATATGAACGTAGTCATCTACAGAATTACAAACAGAGTATCGGTGTTTGCCCTTAAGCATGTCTTGCGAATTGTAGATGTAGACTAGATTTATTCTAAGGACAGAATACCCGGGTAAAGGGGTTTCCAGTGGTAATATTTTCCATTGTACACCTGAGAGTTGAATGACCAGCACTGCTCCTCTCTGAAACTCCTCCCAGCTGAGGGACACTCCTGCAAGTCATGGACTACACTTAGAGAGTTGAGACACAGGACATTGTCAGTATCAGTGGCCTACTTGTCTGTTTGGTTTTCCCTTTATCAGTAATAGCAACAGTGTCTGATTTACTCACTGGTTATCAGAATGTATACCAAGTGAAAATAGTTTTAATCTACTTATAACTCTATTGTGCTGTCAAGTGTCACGCCTGGGTTGTATATCTCTGGAGGAATGAACAAATACATTGTGTTTTTGTGAGAGGAAAGGCACGTCTGATAGTGGGAACGAACCTGTGTGTTGCAGAGGTGGTACCTTTTTGCATTGCCTGTGCACGTCATGTTGTCCTTCCCAGTAGTGGCTTTCTTTCTTTAAATAAAAATACCTTGCATGATTATTTAAGTGCAAATTATTTCTGCAAATCTCAGATGGATCAATTCAAACTAAAGTATGATATTTGCAAGGCATCCACTGACCTCTGCTTTAGACAGTGCCTCTCCTGAGACTTGACCCCGCCTCCACAAGTGCGTGTGCAGGCTGTCCATTTAGCCCATTCTCCCCACCAATATGTAGTCACCTCCAGTCCATCTTCCAGACTATTAGAGGCAACACCTTCGTCCTGTAACAAAGTCCATTCCAGTCAAAATTGGAAACAGGCTATCCTGAATACTCCCTAGAGTCCTGCAATACTTATAAGTCAGAAACTTTATTTTGAAAGCTATGGTAATGTTACTGACCTGTCCTCTAGTTGAGATGTTGCTCAGAGAAAAAGCCAAGGTTACGAGACCCAGGAGGACCATACAGCGCTCCCCACACTGGGCCCTTGACCAAGTCCTCATCCTGAAGGGAAAACAACATGGTGTAAGGAAACTTTATTGCCTCTGAAAACACCATTTAAAATTGTTCTGTTAATAGTACTAAAGACAATCGGTTGGGGGGGGGGGGTGGTTAGGTTGCTTTTAAGCATGTTCACACCCAAAAACTTCTAATGCTTAATCTGATCCCTAAGATGTCCTCAAAGAACCAGCATTGGCTGAGTAGTATTTTAGGCTTGGCATTGAACAGCTGTGGGCTGATTAATTGCAGGCACCATAGACCAAATGATTTTGCAGCTGGCACACCTGAAACCTCTAGAACCGGCATAAGAAACTGAAAAAGGCTTTGCATTTGAATTGAAATCACCACACAATCTAAATCTCACATGAGGGCCATGGTTTTTCTGTCTTTACCTAACTGGCCAAGATATCAGGTATACTGGCAGAACTTGTTTAAATGAAAGACTTTAGATCACACTGCTTCCTTCAATGCATCTGGGGTTTCCTCATCAGACCCGCACCCCTAGTTAGGTTGGATCCTTAAAATAAGCAAACAGATCCTCAAGCTCTGTTTGCAGTCTGGCTTTTTCTGGCACTAAATATTGGTGACAGGTGTCTTAAACTACCCACAAGAGCACCTGGAGTTCATTATCCGGCCCAGACACAGCTGGAACGCCGCCAGCTCACCAAACACCCGTCTCCCACAGACCCAGCACTGCGAGCCCACTGCCGCTGAGACAGACCTTCCTCCTCTGAGCTTCCCAGGCCATGGAAGAGAGTAAACACAGGCTAACACCCCCCCCCTCCCCCCCCTGGGGCCTCTGCTCAGGGGAAAGGGGAGGGGAAAGGGAGGTGTTTTTCTTTCCCTGGCAGCAGACAGACAGCGGGGCCATTCCCCTGGGGTGGGTGGGTTTGGTGGAGAGGGGGTGGCTAGCCCTTGTTTGGTGGCTGGGAGCAGCAGACTCATCCTTCTCTAGAAAAGCTGCTTCTCACCAGACTTGGGGCTTCCTCAGTTCTCAGCAACCCACTCACGTTCACAGCCCAAAGTGGAAAATTGACGGGGCAGTCTTTTTAGGCTTGCTAGGAAGTTATAGTCTCTGAGGAAGAAAGAGAGTTTAACAGAGGTCATGCACAGCTCCCAGAACTTGGCTGCAGAGGAGCAACAAGTGTCTTGGATGATGTTAAAGTCATGCCTTTGCATGCTTTAATGCTCCTTTATTTCTAGTAAGGTGATTCCCAACCATGATTCTGGAGAACCCGTCTTGTATATTATGCTTTTACCTCGATTAGTGATTAAACATTTGGACCAAGATTGGAACCCAATTACCAAGCATAAATATGAATTGAGATTCAATTATAATATATCACAGTGCTACTTAAAATTTGCTACATGCTTACCTCATCCTCATCAAAAAATATGTTTTGTCAATGGATATACTTCACCTAAAGCTATATCCAAAGATCTGTTTAGCAACAGATTTCATATTTGATTGCATTGGATCTTGTCCACCAAAGATTGCTAACTGGTGTCTTATGGCTGCCCTCTGCTATTCCTCATCCTAACTGCTGTATTTAAGCAGCAGATTGGTAGCTTAATATCAGACTAGTTGCTTTCTTAATTTAAAAAAATTCAATCCACTCACTGTGTTTCATAAGGATGCAAAGTGCATCTTTCAACATTATGAATATTTTATTCAAACCCTTTAAGCACTTTGGTAGAGGAGGCATATGCATCAACATATTTGTTCAAGACCAGATATTTCAGCTAAAATTCTATATGCCACATAAATAATTTGCATTAGCCTTAAAATTTCCAAGTTAAAACCCCTAAATTTCATGATTTAAACATCATGGGCGATCAAGTATAAAACATCTTGTTACTTGTGTAAACACTTTGTATCCTTTAGGTGAATATATATTTTTGTATAAATTCCACTTAGCTATATCTTCTGTACATCATGGGCTAGCACTTTGTGCTATGATGCTAAAAGCATGTGGATGCAAATGGTTTTAAACTCCCCAAGATTGGTTTACCTTCTTCTGTTTAATGTGAAGTCTTAGTGTTTAGTGTTTTATTCCTGGAGTTTCACACTGTTCTTACATTATTAAAACTGGAAAGTGCCATAATGACATCCCTGCCACACCACCAAAATCTCCCAATAAATCCCAACTCCAGTTCAGTGCTTTACCTCAGCCCAGCAGTGTTCCAGACAAGTCAACGCTGTGTGCTTAAGTTTGTTTTGCCATTGAACAAGTGTCTAGTCTGTCTGGCTTAGTGGTCATTTTTCAGAAAGTTTCTATATTAACAAAATAGGACCCCCTCCCCACCCCTACACACACACATAAGCACATTAAATATTCATTAAATATTCACACACATCCTTACCTGCAGTCCTTAGGGGCTGTAGTGGAGCTGAGTGGTGGCTGGGCAGTGTGGGTGGTGGTGGCAGTGGTGGTCAGTAATGGTGTGCTCTGAGGATGTGTCTTGCAAGGAGGGTAAGGTGTACATCTGCATCCCTCCTCTCAACCCCCACCACCCCCTCATCCTTTCCTCCCTCCCTCCCTCCCACCCACCCATCCACCCTTTCCCTCTGCTTCTGGCCCAGCAGGAAGTGAGTGGCAGTGCTGGGGGAACGCCCACATGAAAACGCTCGGCGGGTGCCAAGCTTGAGGGCTGCTACTGCCGCCGTTGCTGCTGCTGCTGAGCTGTAGAGCAGAGTCTTCAGCCCCAGGAGTCCCAGCCAGACTGCTGTCGACTGGGCTCGGCTCGCAGACAGACAGGGAGGAAGTCGTCGTTTCCCACAGAGCCCCCCTCCCTCCCCTCCTCCTGCCTCTCCAGCACCTCTCTGCATCACAGTGGTCCCCCCTCCCATTTAGCCTCCTTCTTTGGCCTCACAATCACATATCAGGCTCTCCTCAGCCTCCTCAAAGTGCTTAGTATATTATCCTGTGTGGCTATCCCCCTTAAGAGAGACCCATTATTAACTCTTTAAACCAAAGTTCCTGTTTGGGGGACTCCACTTTGTCTCTCTTAAATTAGTTTTAATGTAGTTACTGAGAAATTTATTGTACTTGGTAGAGGTGGGCATGATGAACAGTTTAGGATTGTCATTGACAGGTTTTCCATTTCTGACATGGTGTGAAAAATACTGGTGTGTTTTAAATTGTGTGAAATTTTTTTTGGGTTAAAATCTGGTTACGTCAACATCCATTGAAAGTTAAACTTGTTTTTTCCTTTGCTTGCTAAGTTACCATTTCTGAGATTTATGTGAGCGATTTTTTCTCCCTTGAGACTGAATATTTCATTATTAAAAAAAGCACATGTTGGGATTTACTCTATTGCAGCTGAAATGCTAAAGAAAAATCATACAAATTTTATAACTGTTAAATTTCCCTGTGTCTAAATATTGTGAAACTTATAGTCTGTTTTTATATTATATTTTAGCTGTATTGACTCAGATATAAAGGCTTTAAGCCCAACCACAGGACTAGAGTGATGAAGGAATTCATCCATAACAGGAAAAAGACAACATAAGAGATGAAAGGAGACGAGAAAAATGAAAATAATTGACTTGAATAAATGAAATGTACAGAGAAATACCTACACAGGTTAATACAAAGAGCATGAGAGAGGGAGAGAAGGTTTGGCCGGCTGAGGCAGATAGCCGAGACCACCATGCCTGTGTGTGAGACGCGTGCATTTAAAGACCACATGTTCTCTCGGCTGCCCGTGCGTCTGCTCGGTGCATTAGGGACGCTCTGCTACACTAAAAGCTCAATCAAGCACCGCTCTCAGACCGCAGATCTGTATGGTGATAGACATAGTTCAGGAGATTTGCACAGTCTGCAAGTCTGGAGGAATGGCCACTCTTTAAAAACCCTCAAATTACGAGGCAGCAAACACTGGCAAACACTGTGTGAATGTGTGTGTGTGTGTGTGTATGTGTGTGTGTGAACTCAGTATGCTTTCGAAAGTGAGGTGTCGTGTGGGAAAAATACTCTCGAGACATTTTGTTGTAAACACAACCAAATTTTTTTTCCCCCCAAATCTGTGTGAGGGGTTACACCAAGAGTCTAAACTGGTTTAAGATTAAAATCTCAAACATTCAAACTAGTTAATATAACATTTTAATAAAGACAAAGAAAACCCCTTAGAGGTCCAAAATCCAATATCTTTCTAATTAAGATCATTGGTAAGGGCTGTTTGGTTCAGGGCTGTGTGGGTAAGAATCAGTGGGCCCTTTCTGACCTGCTGTTCTTATCCTGTCTAATGTACCACACATGAATGCATCCACTGCACTCCCAACCAAAACAACTCTTGCTCTCACATGAGAGAGTGTTGTGAGAAATTTAATTCTGCTGTGTCTGTTAGGACAACAGAACAGGCTCCCTAAGCTACCTGCCAGTGTATTCTTCAAATAAACAGCATTTGGATGTGAACACTATAAAGCATAGGTTTATAGAGATTTGTTTCCATTTGGCAGTATTAAAGAAAGGAGGATATGGTAAGTTCAGGCAACAGCTTTGAGCTTTTGGCAACAAATATAAATGTTCCTCCAGGAAAACCATCCAGGAAGTTTATTCTGGGACTAAAATATCAACAGCCAAACAAATATGTGGTAGTGTTTGGTCATTTGCCTTAGTCATCACGAGAGAATACAAAAATACACACCTTGGACCAGAAAAGCAAGAATTGTTTTTTTTTTAAAAATACTTACCAGAAAATAACTAAAAATATTCAACTCTTCTCAAACTTCAGTTCTGTGAATTTCCTCCTGTAGAGAACATTTCTGCTCCATTCCATAATAAAAATATACATAAAAACTGCATAACAATAAGTACTGATAAATAGTAATAAACTTAACGCTCTTCATGTTTTGATATCAGATATGAGACTGAAATTAATTTAAATAGTTTTCTTACTTTAATTAAAAATGATTGAGGAAATACAGAGAATGGTCTTCTAGAACATATGAAACACCTGGTACACCATTAAAAATGTTACCATTAATTTAAGCATTACTCAAAGCATTCATTTTTAAGAGAGGTGGAAATCAGGATTTGACTATGATTCAAATTTGAAGATCTATCAGTTTTTCCACTGAGAACTGAGGACCTCCAGAAGCGGAAAACACTAGACTGAACTTTGGATGTGTGGGAAAACATGAAAGCGAGTTATTGTGACTTCTGTATGGTTTTGGGTTAAAAAATCTGCTATCTGCTTTTGTCATAACCGTTTATCTTTACCTTATACTTAATGGCTTTGGTTTTGACTGGAAATAAAGCAAGTTAAGGCTGGTCACTGACTTTTGAACAGTACTGCATATTAATTGCTAATTACACTCATTTGGAAAACAATGACTGACAAAAATTGTCTCTGGGTGTTAAGGCATATAAGGACACTGTATTTTTCACAGATACTATGACTCCATGATATCCATTTCAGAACCAAGATAGCATATCTAGAACTTGTAAATAAGCCTATATAATTTAAAGTGTAAGACATAATTAAGCTACAGTTACCTTTGATTCCAAGCGTGTTTGTAAATGGCACAAACTGGAATGTAATTAACGACAGTGCATTTTCAGCATATCACCCAGGACCCCAGTCAACACAAGAAAGTGGCAGTAACTGGGCCAAACAGTGCAGTCCTGCATGCAGGCCACCAAACCAGGCCTGAGCTTGGCATTTTCTCTGCTTTCTCGAGGGATAGATTTACAAAGTCACTTAAGGAATGTCAGGCGTGGGCAGTCCAAACTCGCAACACTGCACTCTTTGTGTCCCAAAGGCAGGTGTGACAGCTGAGGGTAGAGGGCAACTGTGAGCAGCCTGTAGGCCCAAAGTTGGACTCTCACTCTTGCTTGAAAAAACAGAATAACCTTCATGCTGTTGGAAATTTAAATATGGCAACATTTGTGGGAAGAACTTAAATCATGAAAAAAATAAGAAATATGAAGGGAGTTTGCATTATCCACAAAATATTAAAACATAAATAATATAATTACTTCAATATTGCCTGGTCTCATTTGTTTATTTTCATCTGAAATTGCCTCTTGCACTTTGTTGTTAAATTGCCAATAATTATATTTATTTTACAGAGTCAATGGAAGCACATTAGTTAACTCATATCTGAGGAACCTTTCTGCAAGTAGAACCTGGGTTAGGAGTAAATTGCATAATTGCTGAATTTGTAGACAGGCTTTCATAGTGGCCACACAGGTCTGATGGAATGTATGCTGCAAGTATGGCATATTGAATTTATTTAACCACATAAAACCTGGACAAGACACAATGGACCTATACTGAACCTCACATCTCAGTTACAGTGGACACTGCCTTGTCTGTTGGTCCCCTGAAGTTCACAAAACTCTTTATGCTCACTGACAGTGCATCGCTACTGTCTTACTTCCCTAAACCAATCGCATTCTTTCAACCCTCCGAACCACATTAACGTCAAGAGGGCAGCAGTGACGCATACAGGTACAGCAGATTCCTCTCATATGGCCAACGTCAATAACCCGAAAGAGACAGTTGTTTCTACAGCCACTGCTGAGGATCGATTCACCCATAAGGAACAACATGGTTAAGACTCAACACAGCGTTGCCCAGACTGACCAACAAAGAAGAAAAAACATATTTCAAAGAATTCAATTTTGCAGTTCACACCCAACCATGAGGTAGCCTTGGAATACTTTGGCAGACAGTATGTGGGTACGCTTAACTGTGTTAAGATGAAAGTTATAACACTGTATTAAAATTCTGTTAAAAAAAAAAACAAAAACAAAAAAAAAACAAAGAATGTTACATGGACTTGTTTGGAGTCACTGCAGTGCACTTTGTAGAATCCCAAATATGTATTACAAGATGGTGACTACGCACCCTCTACAACTGCTGCATTCTGACAGCTGTTCTGCTGAACACAGGGCACATGCAGGCCCCCACTCCATGTTCCAGAGCCATTTAAACTTTAAAGGTCCTCCACGGGGCCAGCTGTAGGCCTGTGAGAAAGTATTCAGCAGGAGAACTCTTCACTTGCTCGGTTACATCTCCAAATCTTTTGGACTTGGGAAGGCAACACATATAGACCCTCCTCAGGGTTCGCTAGTACGTTCCAGGGATCTGCAAAATATCAACATTAGGGAACAATGGGAGCATTTATTGCTAAGATGTTGCTGCCTACCATTAGCAGTTTGGTTTTTCTGCCAGCAGCCAGTGTGGCCACCAAAAGAGGCTTCCACATGGAGGCAATGGTCTACTTTTTTACCATGTTCTTCACATCGGTAAGAGACATAGATGCCAATGTTACATGTATTCTTTATTGTTTAAATTTGATGCATGTCAACTTTAAATTTATTATCAGCCCAATAAATAAGTATTACTAGATATTCATTTAATAAGGGGTTGAGTGTTTACTAGGGGGATAATGGACTAAAAGAGACTAAATTTGAAAAATGTCAAAAAGGCATAGGATATGAATAGATGCTAAATATGATATTTCTAGCTCTTTCACTTGATATTTTACAGTAACATTTTCCTAAACAGCTGCTGGTGTATCTGTTTACTTAGAATAGGCAAGTGCAAGTTGCATCATTAAAATATATAAAATACAGTTTAGTGGGGCATAATTTGGGAATAATTGTGTTGTGCTGTGGATGTTCATATTTTAGATCTATCATGCATGTGATGGACCAGGTCTGTCTATTCTGTGCTTCATGAAGTATGAGATTTTGGAGTACTTCAGTGTGTATGGTA
Source organism: Hoplias malabaricus (assembly GCF_029633855.1). Classification (NCBI taxonomy): domain Eukaryota; kingdom Metazoa; phylum Chordata; class Actinopteri; order Characiformes; family Erythrinidae; genus Hoplias; species Hoplias malabaricus. The sequence goes on from NC_089820.1 coordinate 18,887,609, forward strand.
CATCTATCTCCATATGGGTCACATTATTAGGTGAGTAAAAGTCCATTATGAGCTAAAATACTGCCCATATTATTTTAAAGATTTGTATATTAATGGAATAAACAGAAAATCTAATTCAGTGTAGAACTGAACTCTTCATTCCTACAGTAGTCCTGTACAAAAACTTCAAGATTTGTACAGTCCTCCAAAATGTAGCAAACCGTTGTTGTTGTAGAAGACAGTTGAATATTAATTTCTGAGAGTCATGCTAACAATATGACATCTGTTTATGTCTGGGATTCCAGCATGTCGTGTGAAGAGTGTATTCAATTTTTCCTGTTCTGCTCTCATCCAGCACTAGGGGATTTTGACGAGCCCAAGCGCTCCACACTCACCATGTTTGGAGTGCTCACCTCTGCTGTGAGGATATACCAGGACCGCTGGGGCTACGGGGTCTACTCCGGCCCCATCGGCACAGCTGTGTTGATGATCACAGTCAAATGGGTGAGAGACAGAGGAATAATTGCATATGCTGGCCTTGGATTCAGAAATACTATACCATGTGTTACAAATTAAAAGTGTGAGACTCTGTTTTTCCAGCCAGACTGAGAATGAGAACTGAATTTGATTGATCAGTGGAGGTTTTCAAGATTACATAAATAATTACATAAGTACATCTGCACTGAACTAAAGTTATTTGTTTACTTATTGTTTCAGTTACAGAAAATGAAAGAAAAAAAGGGCCTTTATCCAGAAAAAAGTGTGTACACACAACAAGTGGGACCTGGTTGCTGCTTTGGAGCCCTGGCTTTGATGCTTCGCTTCTATTTTGAGGTAATAAACACCACAGGCATTTGCTTTCTGTCTATCAAAGAACCCCTCCATGTAATCACTGTAAGAGTTTAGGGTAGTGACCTCCATTTGTCTCTGCAGGAGTGGGACTATGCTTATGTGCACAGCTTTTACCACCTGTCCTTGGCTGTGTCCTTTGTACTGCTGCTACCCAAGAAGAATCGTTATGCAGGGACAGGGCGCAACGCCGCCAAACTCAACTGCTACACCCTCTGCTGCTGTGTATGAAGTCCATTTAAGATGACACTCATTTCTTGTAGTGGTAGGGCCAGAATGCATGTTATATGCTGGAAAGTTGTGAGCAAGAGGGTTTTCATTAATTGAGCCTTGACTACTAAAATGTCATAACCTGTTTGTTGCTTGTTGGTTTGGTCACAGATTTCCAAAGTCCCAGGAAAAGAGAATGCTCGAACAATTTGGACAACAGCCCAAAAGCCTTGGATTCGAGCTTGCAATCCTGGACTACCACTGCACCACTCGCAGCCACGCACCATGTAGAGCAGGCCATGATGTCTGCTACCATAGATCCAACAATGAGGACAGTTATATGACCCTCAGTCGAGCCAAGTACGTGTGAGGCGATGCATGTACAGTCTATATAAACCATGTTATCCCCAACTTAATGCTGGAAGCCTGAGCTTGTAAAACAGACAAAGAAAAGGAACTGAAAGCTCTGTCTCCAAATGTGTGTTCAGGTTGAGCAGTCATGGTTGCATTATAACAGGTAATCATAGGGTTACTGAGACAGCTAACATCCAGCTGGAAAATTTGCAAGTTGCAAAACATTGCAGACATTTTATCTCTCCAGAATGAATAAATTGTCTTTTAAGATGTACCTCATGAGGGACTACGCGTCTACGTCTCTCCAAGAAGATGTGGCGTTAAATGAGGTTAGAAATGCAGAAAAATAGCAATAAAAAATGATGTTATTCTTGCCATCTGAGTGAAGCTAAAATGAACTAAAATGTTCCAACAGCAAGAAGCAAACAATCATTATGATGTGTATTGCAGCAGGTGGAAAATTGTGTGTTTTTGTTTGTTAATGTCCCCAAAAAGGATATATTTTTCTTTAATTTTCAAATCCAAAATGCTAGCAGTTCTGTGTAAATATATTTATTTATTATAAAAACACTACTATTTAAGGTTCTGCTTTCACATTCTGTCTTTTTTTCTCATTTTATACACAAAACGCACAATTTGAATTAAAAATGTTTTATTTGGAAAAAAAAATTCACTCAATTACTGCTCATAGTCGTTCTGTATAATCCACAAAACTCAGAGAAAAGAAACCTTACCAGTGATTTCCTTGACTCGCTATTCATTGAATGTCAACCTTCCATCCATTTAAGCTAGACCCATCAGCCCTCTGCTAACGCTATCCAAAAATTACAAATGCACGCGACATGTTTTAGACAAAACAGTCTCCTGCCAAACGTGAATGAAATTTTGGTCCGCAAAGCATTTTTTGTCAGGGGGCCAGGCCGCCGGCTCTTGTGCCCAGAGAAAGGTGTTTTTGTCTGGGGGGGAGGCTGCCAGCTCCTGTCTCTCCTGGCTGCATGTCCCAGGCCCTGCCAAAAAGAGTAACCTGACACTTTTATTACGCTCGTGTGAAGCACTTTTGAGCTCCTTTATGGCCTCTGTCTGTTCGAAACCACTTTGTTCGTGGTTTAGGCCCCCACACACATACCGTCTAAGGAAACTCCACCACCTCACCACCGCAGAGTTCAATCTGTGTCAAGCTTATTGAGACTGCTGGGTGGCACCAGGGTCTGGAGCTACTTGACAGTCTGCAACTGTCTTTATACCTTCAACTTACCTTCTTCAGTAAGTGCTAGACTTTCACTGGTGAACTCTGCTTTTAATTTATGTTTTTCATCACTTTTCCTTTTCTACATTTGGTGCAGCCACAGGTCACCCGAATAAAGCCGCTTGAGTCAGACATGCAAATGCTTAGCGATATTTTTTTCATACTCCCGTATTCCGAAATCTGACTTGAATTTGATGCCAAGTGACGGGTACACCTGCCCGAAGTGCGAGATGGAGACTAGAACTGGCAGACCAAGACCAGCGAAGAAGCAATGAACTGGAACAGCTCAGAAAATCTACAGACCTAAAGCCAGAGCTTTCATCCATGCTTTAAGTGACTTTCATACAAGATTACTCTAGTAAGGTGATAAAGTCGCGTCTTCCTCTCCATCCTTGGTTTTTTAAATGTACTGGACATTGCAGAAACCTGCACTCAAGCTAAGTCTATTATTACTGAGGCTATATTTATAGAGTTCTGACAATTAGGATGGAACAAATCCAAAATGATGCTTCACGCTATGTCTCCTAGGATTTATACTACTGTAGCTGCTGTGGTCAAAGTTTATAAGAGTGTTTTAACAAGCACTGACTCTTGACTCTACTGCACACAGCAGACAAATTAAGGTCTATGAAGTGTGTGGTTATTCTCCTGACAGCTGCACAATTGTTCAGTCCTTCTCGGTCAGCGACTGTGGACTGGACTGAATGGCCAATTACAGATTATAACCAATGTCTACATTTTCCAGGGAAGTATGCTATCATTTTGGACAAGGTCATTAAAAGTCAGAATTACAGACACCATATGATGTCTGATGTTCTATTGTTACTTTGCCAAAAAGTCTAGGACTTTCCTCTAGAGACTTAAAGTATGTGTTGTACTGTTTGAGAGAGGTTCTATGGAAATCTCTGACAGAGACTTGGGATCAGCTGTTGGGGTGTTTTCTAGACAGCATCACAGCTCTCTCTCTCTCTCTCTCTCTCTCTCTCTCTTGCACTTTCTCTCTCAGCTGCTCTCCCAGCTGCTGAAGAACAGCTGCTCTGAACAAAACAACCCGTCTTGCAATTGTACCGAGCCATGGATTTAATGCAATGAAGAAATTATCTTAGAAAATCTTGGATTATTTTTCTACATAACTATGCCTCCATTTGAAAAAAACATCCACAACACTCATGCAGTTAGTGAAGTCCTCATAATTCCAGTGGTGTTTATATAGCCCAGGTTTCCCAACAATAATGCTCAGTTAACTGCACTGGTAAATAGAGTAATTTCACTGTATACTGTGCAAAGTTGCAAGAATCATCTGGTTTGCATAATTCCATATTTATATTATGGGGTGTCACAATATCAGAATGATGGAAGTTAGTACAAAACAAGCATTTTATTCTCTTTTACCCACAGAATTAAGAAACAATGATGTTACGATGATTAAATGAATCATAACTTATAAGTAAAAACATTAAATGTTACAGGCCACTAATTAAAATATAATAACAAAAAGTGTGATTCTAGACAAAAACTAATTTTTAAATTCTACTGGTCAATCATGAAAACTAATAAAAAAAGACCTGTCTGAGGTCCTCTGGCTGCAAAATTTGAATGATTACCTACTTTATTTTAGTAATAATTTTTATGCATCTTGAAAAGAGAGCAAACATTACAGGTTTTGTCACTTTTCTTTTTCTTAAGTGCTCTTTGTTGTAACTCTCTCCAGTATCACTTTTAGTTGGCACTGTAACATTGTTTTGCTCTCAGGTTGATGGGCGTTCCAAAGTGTTTCCTCTGCATCTCAGACAGTAATGGGGATAACAACTTTTACACAGTTCTACCAAGACTTTGAGAAGATATTTTAAAGGTATTTTATGTTTGTTTTATTTAGGCAATGGGCTATTGATTCTATAACTTGTGTTTTAAAATCAGTATAGCCATATCCTGTTAAATAATAAGTAAAATTCTTGTTCAGAGAATTGATTTATCTGTAAATAAAACAGAATCTGTGGCTGTAAACTCTCAGTTCAAGCACAATGCAATATAAATTGCTGCATTGCTGCAATAATCTAACCTGGTTCCAGCAAACTCCACTCTAGTGATCCATCTTCTTTGAGTCAAAAACAAGACAACACTCTGCAGCTTGATTGATACAGACCCATTTTGAAAAGCTACTAGCAGTTAAGGCCAATGCCTCCAAAGTTTCTCCAGGAATAATGGCGCTTGGCATCACAGAGGGCAGGCTCTGACATTTTTGCAAGGCGAATTGGGGAAAGACGAGGCCCTGTATGATACAGAGACTGCCTCTGCTGAAGGACTGTCTTCACTGCCTGGATCATCTGATAAATAAAATGAGACAGTTACCTCTAAGTAAACCCCCACAAAGCAGGTATTATTATTGTGGTGGATCATTCTTAATGCTGCATTGACCCTGACATATTAACGGAATGTTTGTTGGTGCTGCTGGCGTTTTTAAACCCCTCAGAGTCACAAAATCTGACTATACATCTATACGGACCAACAAGGTAGGTGTGTTTAATAGTGTGAGTGGGCACAGTGTTTAAAAACTCAAAGCACTGCTGTTTAACCCACTTGTACCAGCCTAACACATGCTAACCTGCTCCACCTGGGTGGTCCTGTGAGTGTCTGGACCATGAAAGTCCAGGGTAAAAGGAGGCCAACAAAGTATGCAGAGCAACAGAAGGATTATAGTCTGTAACTGTAGAACTACTATGTTTATCTACATGGTAAATAGGGAAGATTAAATTAATTAACGTAGAAACAAAGAGGTATTGTTAGCATTTCACAAAATGTGAAACATGAAAATGGCCTGTTTAAAAATGAGGAATAAAGACATTGGAATGTCATTATGTAGTTATGAATTATGGTTTTTGATACCTACAACCATTGTGTACCTGTTCTTTGCTGCTGAGAATGTCTGGGACAGATACATGGGATTTTACTTGCGTTTCCACATCCTCCAAGCTCGATGAGCTTCGAGAGGCTGTTTCAGACTGGCCGTCTGTGTCATGCTGGAAGTCAATTCTCTCAAGCTGGTCACTGAGCCTAAAACATAGAAACAAATACGGATAACTAGACTGAATTATGTCCAAAAAACAATAACAACACTGTGAGTTATGAGTGAATAATTTGTGTGACGAAGGAAGTCTTTTTCCACCTTGACGCAGGAGAGTCTTCAAGTTTCCATGTCTGGGTCTGCTCCATCAACTGAGCTTTGAGTGTTTGAGCAGTGGCACTGGATATGACATCTGACAAAGAGCAGCCTGGGAACAGCCTCAGCAGCAGAGGAACCAGCTGACCACAAACAGTTGAATAAGACATATTACAGTATAATCCACTTGGTTCACAAATGACATGCATAAGGCATTCAGAGCACAAATTTAACAGAAAACACATATTTGTTACATCTTTGGGCTTCAAAACAACAAGCTCTACGTATTATGTGAAGGGACCATGTACATTCTGCACTGTGTTTTGTCAACTGGTCTTTTCACTTTATCCTAAAAAACTGACCTGACACTGCACTCATCTATATTACTTATTAGAGACAACATTACAGCATTAATATAAGCAATAACCACTTGGAGTGCTCCAAAATCACTTTTACCTTGATGATATGGCCTCCTATTAGTGGTATTGCATTACAGTTAATTGCATATGTCTACACAAAATGGGCTCATTTAACTGCAAGTGTTGAATAGAGAAATACATAGCAGACTTACAGATAGTAACCTCACTTGGAGCCATTTACAAACAAATTGTTCCAAACAACAGTTTGTAAATGCAAGTTACTTGGAGCAGAAGTCATTTTGCCAGTGTCTAAGAAAAAAATCTGTCACCCTCAGCTGAGATTTAACTGGTTTGGATGATCAGATGCAATCGAAGAACCAACAAGAAATTAGCATGTAGCATGAACCTGAAACTGCTAGAGCATCAGTGTCACTGTTCAGTCCAGTGAGTGGTAGCTGCTGCTCCTAAATCATACGTCCTGGTTGTAGCATCTAGTTCTGGCCCCACTGAAAAACTAATACCAGGTCCATTCTAGAAAACACAGCAAATGAAGACTGAACTCCACCAAATCTGTTCAAAAGTTCTGCCAGACAATGACTAGCATAAGTGTCTTATCAACATGTAACATGCTATTTGACATTTCAGTATTCATTCATTCATTCATTATCTGTAAGCGCTTATCTGGACCTGGTGGGTCCAGAGCCTACCTGGAATCATTGGGCGCAAGGCGGGAATACACCCTGGAGGGGGCGCCAGTCCTTCACAGGGCAACACACACAGTCAGACATTCACTCACACACTCACACCTACGGACACTTTGGAGTCGCCAATCCACCTACCAACGTGTGTTTTTGGACTGTGGGAGGAAACCGGATCACCCGGAGGAAACCCACGCGGACACAGGGAGAACACACCAACTCCTCACAGACAGTCACCTGGAGCGGGAATCAAACCCACAACCTCCAGGTCCCTGGAGCTGTGTGACTGCGACACTACCTGCTGCGCCACCATACACGCATACACATTTCAGTATAAGTGCGGAATATATAACAGTGTTGTTTTCAGGAAACCCATAACAAATTCAAATGTATGTAACAAATTTGTAGCTGGTTTGTGTAATAAAGGTGTATGGTGTCTAATCATTCTGTCTTTGAAAACAAACAGATGCAAAAATCATTGAAAGCTCCATACTGCCATAACACACCTTTCCATTATTAGTGTATGAAAACTGGTCCTACTGTTTTGCTCCACAATATAAGAACATTAAATAAATAAATCAATTGTAATTTTTATTTAGCATTTGAACTAAAGTTGACACTATGTATTTTAGTTTAATAAAAAGTGAACAGTATTAAAATATTAGATTAACTTGCCTCATCATTAGTTGGATCTAAGATGAAAGCACTGGTTGCATCCTGTTTGGCCTCCTCCATGTTGTGCAGTTTGATGTGAGCCTTAGCTCGATTTCCGTAATACTGAGCTACTCTGGGATTATACTTAATGGCCATGGAGAATTTGTCTGCTGCCTCCTGGAACTTCCTTTAGAATTTGAATTTCACAAGAAAATAGCTTGTGTCTTAAACAGATCTCAAAACAATTACAAAATTCAAATAATTAGGTTTGAGATGCTTTTTGATAAGTTAAACTTACAAACTGCCAAAACTCTGCAGACCCAGTTTGTTGTGAATGATGGCCAAACGAAACCAAACACTTCTGTTTTGGGGATCCAGCTCCTCAGCTTGTTGGTAGTCAGCCAGGGCAAAATGCCATTCCTCTTGCTTAAAAAAACAATCTGAAAACCAAGAGGCAAACATGTGGATGGGTATACAAACAGATATCTCCCAGACATAACAAATGACCTTTTTTGGTACAATTCTGCAATACTGGCAAATTAACTAATCAAGTTAAAGTCAAGTCCCTACACAGCTAATTCACCCGTGTTAAATCAGCACAATCATTGTTAAATTTAACACTTGTCAACACTGAGTGTAACACTAATATCGTTGATTTAACCTTTAAAAATCATTGAGCGCAAGGCGGGAATACACCCTGGAAGGGGCGCCAGTCCTTCACAGGGCGAAACACACACACACTCACACCTACGGACACTTTTGAGTCACCAATCCACCTACCAACGTGTGTTTTTGGACTGTGGGAGGAAACCGGAGCACCCGGAGGAAACCCACGCAGACACAAGGAGAACACACCACACTCCTCACAGACAGTCACCCGGAGGAAACCCACGCAGACACAGGGAGAACACACCACACTCCTCACAGACAGTCACCCGGAGGAAACCCACGCGGACACAGGGAGAACATACCGACTCCTTACAGACAGTCACCCGGAGGAAACCCACACAGACACAGGGAGAACACACCGCACTCCTCACAGAAATTCACCCCGAGGAAACCCACGCGGACACTGGGAGAAAAAACACCAAACTCCTCACAGACAGTCACCCGAAGAGGGAATCGAACCCACAACCTCCAGGTGGGAGTTTAATTTCGTAATAAATCTTCTTCTCTACAGCCAACGTATGTCTTAATCATATCATACATGGTAATATCTACTGAATTGTAAATTACACTTTTAAATTCTCTGCTCATACCTCCTCTGTTGATAAAGAGCCCACTTTCATCTCTCTGCTCATGGATGGCCTTAGTCAGAAGCACGGTGGCCTCGCTGTAGAAGCCCTGTGAGAAGCAGTGAACTGCAAAATCATTGTACGTGAGTACTAGTTGGGCTTGTGCATCTCCTTCGAGAGCCTTGAAGTCATTAGGCCTCCCTCTCTCAGGATATTTTTCACCAGCATCACTGAGTTCAACAGCAAGTGCCAAGTCCTCTATGGCAGCGATGAAATCTTTAAGTCTGCGGTAGAGTATGCCTCTGTGGAAATGAAGATCTGTAAGATTAATATAGGGTAGTGATGATATGGAGACAGATTATAATGCTATAAGGCTTACATAAATGTGCGTAAACAGCGACCCAGTTAGGCCCATATACCATACAGGCCCACTGAACTTGCACTTTAATTTATAATATTTAAAAAACTGAAGGATTTAAAAGCATGAATTTTTAACAAAGATAATTATTGTAGTTGTATAGTGTGGTATATGCAGAAAGACTTTCACAACACAAAGAGAACTTATCAAATTAATAATTACATTGCATTACAGCTCAAGCTTTTGGGATGATAATTTTGGCATAAGTGTTATTGTTAAGAGATATCTGACCATTTCAACTATTACCCAAAAAGAATCAGTTTGTTTGGTGCCCTGAAAAAAAGATTAAAGTTAAAGTATAAATAGTGGTTAACTAAACTAAAAGTTTCCAATTTCACAGGAAGGATAGTCTTAGAGACTACAGAAGGGCATTTGCCTTGTCGTATTCATTCATTCATTATCTGTAAGCGCTTATCCAGTTCAGGGTCGCGGTGGGTCCAGAGCCTACCTGGAATCATTGGGCGCAAGGCAGGAATACACCCTGGAGGGGGCGCCAGTCCTTCACAGGGCAACACAGACACACACACACACACATTCACTCACACACTTACGGACACTTTTGAGTCGCCAGTCCACCTACCAACGTGTGTTTTTGGACTGTGGGAGGAAACTGGAGCACCCGGAGGAAACCCACGCGGACACGGGGAGAACACACCAGCTCCTCACAGACAGTCACCTGGAGCAGGAATTGAACCTACAACCTCCAGGTCCCTGGAGCTGTGTGACTGCGACACTACCTGCTGTGCCACCGTGCCGCTTGTCGTGTTCAATATATACCTTCCATCCATCCATCCATTATCTGTAACCGCTTATCCAATTTAGGGTCGCGGGGGGTCCAGAGCCTACCTGGAATCATCGGGCGCAAGGCAGGAATACACCCTGGAGGGGACGCCAGTCCTTCACAGGGCAACACAGACACACACACATTCACTCACACACTCACACCTACGGACACTTTTGAGTCACCAATCCACCTGCAACGTGTGTTTTTGGACTGTGGGAGGAAACCGGAGCACCCGGAGGAAACCCACGCGGACACGGGGAGAACACACCAACTCCTCACAGACAGTCACCCGGAGCGGGAATCGAACCCACAACCTCCAGGCCCCTGGAGCTGTGTGACTGCGACTCAATATATACCTTTTTTATTAAAATTAATACTTAGCATATTATTTAACATAATCCTAAAAACTGTGCAATTACAGCATAGAGACTGGACTCTTTTAATCGAAATCAGGAAATTGATTAAGTTACTTTTCAATTCATCCTCTAAATCATCTATGTGGCCCATGTTTATTCAAAGAGATTTTACTGGAAACAACTTAAAGCCCCTTCTAACAATGACAGACCCTTTTCTCTGTCTTGGCTATGTATCAGACCTTTCAGTTCAGAAGTGTTTAAGATTTTGATTCAGAAACCAGAGACTGATCCTAGTGAGCAATCAAAACACAGACTTCTACAAATCTCCCTTTAATACTGAAGATTTTAGACACAGCTGTGGTGCAATGATTAAGAGCCTGCAGTAGCAAATGAATGATATATATATATATATATATATATTAAAAACTTCAGGATTTCAGTCAGGATTTAGGCTTTTTCAACCATCTGATCAAGGCTATGAATCTCTAGGTTTTACTTAATCTTTATTTGACAATTTTAGTTAAACTAATTTTTGTAGCACCCAGTCATCCAGAAACAAATATCAGAATTAAATAGTTTTACATGGCGTATCCCTGCCTTCCTACTGCACGACCAGCTTTAACCAAGAGGCGGCACCTATAAGCTCTACACAGCCTCCCGAAAAATCCCCTAGATTTACATAAAATTTAGCTGAAAAGCAACTCAATCTTTATATCCTTTTAATATTTATGATAACAAACTGAAAATAATATATGAGACACATGGAGTTAATTTAATTTCTACATAGTTTTTAAACTGCTCTAATAATCGAATGCTCCGGGTGCTCCGGTTTCCTCCCACAGTCCAAAAACACACGTTGGTAGATGGATTGGCGACTCGAAAGTGTCTGTAGGTGTGAGTGAGTGAGTGAATGTGTGTGTGTGTATGTGTGTGTGTGTGTGTGTGTTGCCCTGTAAAGGACTGACGCACCTTTCAGGGTGTATTCCCACCTTGTGCCCAATGATTCCAGGTAGGATCTGGACCCACCGTGACCCTGAACTGGATAAGCGCTTACAGATAATGAATGAATGAAAGGATAATAATTGAATAATGAGTAGCCTGTAGCTTTAGAGATGAACCCATTTAGGATATAGGATACTAGCATGCACCACTGAATTCTCACTTTTAGCAAAATGTTCATACCACAGATAGTCACCTAAAATAAAATAGTCTATCTCACCTAAATAGGTAATACTCAGCTTTCTCAGGGTTTTGCTCTACAGCTGTGCTGATCTTGCCCAACGCATCAGTGAGTTCTCCCTCCACTGCTTTAGACACAGCCTGCTGCTGAGCGCACTCAGCTGCCTCCTCCATCTCCCTCAGTAATGACAGTGCGTCTGTACAGGTCGGGTTTAGCCCCAGAGCTGCCTTTAGGTCATAGTAGCACAGCACTTTCTGAGGAGAAACACCAAATGAGATTTTCTCATTGAAAAGAAATGCTACTGTAATTAAAAAAGGTAATATATGCATGTTTGGAGTCTCTGAAAAAACCTGATTGAGTTGGTGATGCAAGCGCGCTCTGAGAATGAAGAGATCAGCTGATGGGGTGTCTGTCTTTAGCCAGTTAGTCACCAGCCGAATGCAGTCAGAATAATAACCGAGTGCTGTCAGAGTGGACAAGCTATGGAGAAAATAGAGTCCAAAATGGTTCAAATAATTTAAATACAAAAAACATATAAAATTGTGGTTTTAGTATATGTAAAAATGTTGTTTTATTAGTTTTAAGGCAGATTTGTTATTTTTTAGGTTCTATTTTCCAGAGAGAATGAATAAAATGGTACATTGTGTCTTTTTAGAGTCAGTGGACTACAAAGATAAAGATACTGCACCCTCTGCTGGTAGCTTGGATTTACACTATGATAAATTACAATTAACAATCTGTAAGCCAACATTTATTTTAACTTATAAATGGGATAATTACTTCTAAATCTAATGCAAAGTCATTGAGTCATAATAAGTAAAATAACAGCTGGTGTTTTGATGGCCTCTAAGCTTCTGATTTACCTTCTCATGCGATAAGGTTTAAATTTAGGCTTCAGTTCAGCTGCTTTGGCAAAAGACTCCAGGGCTTCCAGAAACATCCCCTGGTCACTGAGGCACTGCCCCTTGTTGGCATATAGAAATCATATAATGTATATAACAATCATGAACTTCTTTTTGTTAACATTCTTACAAAATCATTCTTAGAAAGTATGGTACTAGGACCAAATTATTTCTCTCAGTCTACACTGACTGTGACTGTATGTCCTGATGTAGTGTGCCCCTATATGTATGGATCACATTATCAGATCACTAACAGATCATAGTCACCTGCAAGTAATATATGAATGCAAGGCGATGACAATAGGCCATGGTTTGTGGTTTCAGGTAGCAAGCATGCTTGTAGTCTAGGGCTGCAGACTTGAAGTCACACAGCTGAAGATACACCTCTGCCCTCTCCACATAAAGCTGTGTCTGCAGAGAGAAGACACTTTCAATAGGATATTTGTTGAATTGCTTTATATAATTATCATCATTACATTAAATTTTCATTACGTTATCATGTAACCGCTTATCCAGTTCAGGGTCGCAGTGGGTCCAGAGCCTACCTGGAATCATTGGGCGCAAGGCGGGAATACACCCTGGAGGGGGCGCCAGTCCTTCACAGGGCAACACATACATACACACATTCACACCTATGAACGTGTGTTTTTGGAGGAAACCCACGCGGACACGGGGAGAACACACCAAACTCCTCACAGACAGGGAATCGAACCCACAACCTCCAGGTCCCTGGAGCTGTGTGACTGCGACACTACCTGCTGCGCCACCGTGCCGCCCAATTGCTTTATATAAATTTATAAAATAATTTTTATTACTATTGTAATTTCATGACAAATTACATTCATACCCTCCTAAATGTTTACTAAACCTTTCTACTAAATTACTTATATTATTAGCTTATTATTATTAAACTTTAAAATATATTTAAAAAGGTAGGAGATCTATTTTAATAAATTGCAATAGATATATAATTTAAATGTTTACAAAAGATCAAACCTACAGGCTTAAACAGTAATATATATCTTTCAGTAAAACAAGAGAATGATGATGTTGATAATTATTATTATTATCTACCTGCTTTGGCTGCAGTGTTATGGCTTTGGAGAAACAAATCACAGCTTTCTCAAATTTTAACTGCAACATAGCCTCCTTGCCTTCTTCATAACTGCAAAAACACATCATGACACACACACACACACACACACACACACAAACAGACATGTATAATAATATATATATATATATATATATATTAGAAAAAAAATATCTTGAAGATGAAACCAAAATCTTACTGTGTGTTTGCTTTATTCCTTATTATAAGTTCTCCCTTCAAATCTGGCCTGTTTTGCTTTAAGTCTGGATTCAAAAAAATGCTGCTGGAGCCAAATATTTTTTGTATAACAGAAGTGTCTTTTGGTCCTGATATGTAACCATCCACCTGGAGGAACAAAGGCATAAACAACTCCAATTCATTTCCTATAAACTAAGATATAAACCAAGTCGTTTAAAAACTGATCAGAGGTGAAATCTTTCTTTATATATAAACATAGGAACATAACGACTCGGTTTTTACAGGTTTTATCAGGATGCATCTGGAAATATAATCATTTAATTTACTAGCTTTACAGAACTACTAGATAGAGACCCTACACTTCTGCATGTTGATAAATCTTATCTGCATCCATAACTTTTTCATGTTGCCTGTTTCCGTGACTCATAAATAAGAATTATCCAGGATTTCTTTTTTTTTACAAACCTTAGAAAGGTTTTGTGCGCTCATGTTGACCACAGAGGATTTCTTATCATCATTGAGAAACATTTATGGAAACGTTTTCTTACACCAACAGCGACTGTGATTGTAGTCCCCAAAGTTACTATGGAAACGCTTACATTTATCAAAGCGGAAATTAAAAGCAGAGTGAAATTTCTTATTAACCAAGATATATTTGAAATATTCGTTTTTTTCTGCTTGCTTTTGAGGTTTAGAAAAACATAAGAGGGATATCTGCATGTGTTTTACATAGATACTACATAAATAGATTACTTTAGAATGTAGTAATTTTACGTGTCAAGCAACGTGACTTTTATTTTGAAAGCCGTGTCTTTATTGTTAACAGCATCTAAATCAGCTGACAACAATGCTAACTGTTCACGTCGGTTCAGTTCGTATCGGATCAGTTAAGTTGTGTTTAGTTGAATTAGGTTTTGTTTAGTTCTGTGCGCAGAAGTGTTTGTCTTCAGCACACGGGATGCTGTGGGATAACAACGAGGACAGCGCGGGTAAAGGTTCTCTAGGACTCTAGGAGTGGGCTAAGAAGATAAGGGGACTCGGGGTTGCTCGTCTTTATTTTTTGAGCGCTTTAAAAGAATCCTGAAATGAATCATGAAGAGGAGTCGAGACCACTGCTGGCAGAGAGTCAGAGATCAGAAGAAGAGGACAGATCAGAACAGGACGCTTATCTGGAGTAAGTCACACTGATGTGAACTGCTGTTTTGGACCCAGAACTGGTCATTCATTAACAGAATCAAAATATTTCACTGAAAACCTTTATAGGGAGAGAGTATGTAGTTCTTGAATGAACCAGTTTACACTCCAGGTACCCCACATGGGGTTGTTATGTTTAAAATAGGCTTAAGGACAGAACCTCTGATACATTAAAACCAACATACTACATTACAATAGCTGTCTCTTAATGTAAAAAAGAGTCATTGAAAAAATGTCTGACTATTCCTTTAAAAGACCTTTTCACTTTTTCCTCCTCAGCACCCCAAAACTATATTCCATGCTACATACTATTCTGATACACACTAAAACCTTTTATGGCCTTTTGTTCCTCAGCAAAGTAAAGAATGGGAAGTTGTACCTGGCCACCTTTGCAGCTGTTCTGGGTCCTCTCAGTTTTGGTTTTGTACTTGGCTTCAGCTCCCCTGCTATACCAGACCTACAGAGGACCACAGATCAGAGACTAAGGCTCACAGTTGAAGAGGCATCCTGGTTTGGGGTAGGAAGTGAAGCCACAGCTTGGATGTTTTGTACGATTTTCACAAGATTTTCAAGCTGTAATGAGGCATAAATCTCTACAAAGCAGAGTTGGCTGTCCACTGAAGAGAGTGTTTTCACACTGTGGTTTA
Source organism: Hoplias malabaricus (assembly GCF_029633855.1). Classification (NCBI taxonomy): domain Eukaryota; kingdom Metazoa; phylum Chordata; class Actinopteri; order Characiformes; family Erythrinidae; genus Hoplias; species Hoplias malabaricus. The sequence continues at coordinate 18,903,122 of NC_089820.1, forward strand.
AGTCAGATCATTTTCTGTAGTTTTATTTTCTATTGATTGCAGAGATAGCACTCTGAAATGATGACATTAGAATTAAATCATAATTGTGCTGAGCTAAAAAGCCCAAGTCTAAAGTTGGTAGTTCAGTGTTTTTTCAAGGAACCATAAACAATTTTCATGTCCAACACATTTCTTTTATTTCTAGTCTGTGGTGACAATTGGAGCAGGTCTTGGAGGTCTGTTTGGAGGATGGATTGTGGAAAAGATTGGACGGAAGCTGAGCCTCATGTTCTGTGCTTTACCCTTCATCTTTGGGTTCACCATCATCATTGCTGCCCAAAGCCACTGGATGCTGTACATGGGAAGGGTGCTCACTGGTTTGGCCAGTGGAGTGACCTCTCTTGTCGTTCCTGTAAGTTAGACAGTGCTGTTTTACTATCTGAATAATTGATTAGCTTGGCTGCAAGGCATTATATTGTGAGAGTCGTGGTTTTATCTCACTGCTAGCAACTTGACCTAGGTAAGAGTGGCACTAAAATCATATATATATATATATATATATATATATATATATATATATATATATATATATATATATATATATATATAATTTTTCTTTTTTCAGATTTGATTTTACAGCCTGTAGTTATGTAGACCTTTCTACAACTGCTGCAGTGTTGCTACATGATTTAATGCCATTCTTTCACGAGTGCTGCATTTTAGACTGGTGGCTTAAGTCCTTGCAAAACCTCTTTAAATTAAAATTCCATGGTTGTAACCTGGCATTCATATTTTAATGTGGAATGACAGCTAAAAGATTTGTTTAAAATGCCATTGAAATTGATCTTCAGTCTTGGCCACATTGATGTGTGTGGTATGCCTTTTAATGTTTTTCATTTGCTTTTTTTTTTTTGGTCTAGCTCTACATCTCAGAAATGGCTCATGAGCGTGTCAGAGGAACAATGGGGTCCTGTGTGCAGCTCATGGTAGTGACAGGAATCATGGGAGCCTACATAGCTGGTATCAGCCTTTTATACACTGCCTCTTTTATATATTTACTTACAGAAAAATCCTCTGGGTGATCTAAGTTGACAGGGTCACCTGATTTATTGTAGAAAGGATTTGTTGGCCTTTTACTGCTGTAAAGAGGTAGTCATATTTGATAAGATATACTAAGTTAACTTTTACATCATGAACACTTGACACATTAAGATAATTTGTACTGAAAGCTTCTTAATGCAATTCTAAACACATTGTATGATTTTAAGATTGGGGTTCCCCGTTGTCACTGGCATTGACATTTGATTGAATGCATACCTTTTTTAAACTGAGTGTTTTTGATTCAGTGGAGTGTGTTTCTAATAGACGCTCAACAATTGATGTATTTTAGGTCTGTTCTTGGATTGGCGCTGGTTGGCCATCACCTGCTCTATCCCCCCGACTCTGATGCTGGTGTTTATGTGCTTTATGCCAGAGACTCCTCGCTACCTCATCTCTCGGGGGAAGAGGAGAGAGGCTGAAGAGGCATTGCGCTTTCTTCGAGGACCCAATGCTCCAGCAGAGTGGGAGTGTGCCAAAATAGAGGAGGCTTCTCAAAATGAGGTATTCTTTGATGAAGCTGCATTAAAAGAGGACCCGTTTAAAAAGTACATCATTTATACAAGTACATTGGACATAAATTCACACTACATAACATGAAAATATTTCATCTGTTTAAACCCATCCATCCATTGTCTACTGCTTATCTGGGTCTGAATTGCGGGGGAGGCAGTCCGAATAAAGAAACCCAGACCTCCCTCTCTCTAGCCACTCCTTCCAGCCCTTCCGAGGAGATACCAAAGTGTTCCCAGGCCAGTGGAGACATATAATCTCTCCAGTGTGTTCTGGGTCCACTCCTTCCAGCTCTTCCGAGGAGATACCAAAGTGTTCCCAGGCCAGTAGAGACATATAATCTCTCCAGCATGTTCTGGGTCTTCCCCGGGGCATTGGACATGCCCAAAACACCTCACCACAAAGGAGGCATTTGGACCAGGTGCCTGAACCAACTCAGCTGGCTCCTCTAGACGCTCCTCTCTCCTCTGTCTCTAAGGGAGAGTCCAGACACCCTGCTGAGGAAACTCATCTCAGCCACTTGTACTAGCGATCTCATTCTTTCGGTCATTACCCAAAGCTCATGACCATAGATGATGGAACGGTAAATCGAGAGCTTTGTTTTTCGGCTCAGATTTCTCTTCACCACAATGGGCCGGTACAGAGTCTGCATTACTGCATTACAGAGTCCGCAACAATCGGACCTCATCCACCCCCAGGGCCCCACTGCCAAGGAGTACTGTCAATCTCTGCCACATTAATCGGAAAAACCACTGAGTGATTGATGAGCCATCTCCCGGTCCCCAAACTCTGCTTCCTCTGTAGAACAAATGCTGGTAGGGTTGAGAAGATCCTCAAAGTATTCCTTCCACTGTCTAATGATATCCCCAGTCGAGTTCAACAACTTCCCACCCCCACCATATACAGTGTTGGTGGAGAACTGCATTTCCCTCATGAGTCACCTGACAGTTTGCCAGAATCTTCTTGGAGCTGACCGAAAATAATTTTTTATGTCCTAACTGAACTCCTCCTCCCCCTTTGCTTCGGCAACAGCCGAATCCACAATTCACTTGGCACTTCGGCACCCGTCAGCTGCCTCCAGAGTCACTTGACTCTGCTTGACAGCCTCCCTTACCCGGGATGTCCACCACGAGTGCGGGGATTGCCACCACCAGGGGCACAGACTACTTTTCAGCCACAGCTCCGGTTAGCCTCCTCAACAATGGAGGTCCGGAAGATGGCCCATTCGGACTAAATGTCACCAACCTCCCCTGGGATGCAGTTGAAGCTCTGCCGGATGTCTGAGTTAAAGATCTTTCTGACAGGTTCCTTTGCCAAATGTTCCCAACCAACCCTCAGCACAACTGATCCAACTTACCACTAGGTGGTGATCAGTTGACAGCTCAGCACCTCTCTTCACCTGAGTGTCCAGAACATATGGCCTCTGGTCAGTTGATACGACTATAAAGTCGATCATCAAAATGCAGCCTAGGATAACCTGATGCAAGTTGTATTTGTGGACACCCTTGTGATCGAACATGGTGTTCATTATGGAAAGCGGTGACGGGCATAGAAATCCAATAACTGAACACCACTCAGGTTCTGATCGGAGAGGCGTTCCTCCCAGATTTAGTACTTTCCACTACCCCCTCTAGGGTCCCCAAGAAGGCCAGGTACTCTAAGCTGCTGTTCAGTCAGTGACGTTTCCCCAACCCAAACATACAGGCCCTGAGCCCGGGGGCTATGAGTAAGCTCACTTCTGCCCTATGCCTCTCACCCTGGGCAACTCCAGAGAGGAAGAGCATCCAGCCCTCTCGAAGAGATTGGTTCCAGAGCCGATACTGTGTGTCGAGGTAAGCCAGACTATTTGTACCTGGAACCTCTCAACCTCGCGCACCAGCTCAGGCTCCTTTCCCACCAGAGAGGTTACATTCCATGTTCCAAGAGCCAGTTTAATTAACCAAGAAACAAAACGCCAGGGTCTCGCCCTCGACTGCCACCTGATCCACATTGCACCAGACCCGGATATCTACCTCTTCCACAGGTGGTGGGCCCATGGGAGAGTGGACCCATCTTAATTTTCAGACTAAGCCCTGCCAGACCCCATGGGTAAAAGTCAGACCACCAGACACTTGCCGAGGAGCCCCTCCCCCAGGCCTGGCTCTAGGGTGGGGCCCAGGCAACCTTACTTCAGGCACGGGAAACTGCGTTATTGTTATTATTTCATCTGGGTCTTATGAATCACTCTTTGTCTAGGTTCATCGCCTAGGACCAATTTGCCATGGGAGACCCTACCAGGGGCTGTTGCTCCCAACAACATAGCTCCTAGGCTCACATTGGCACACAAACCCCTCCACCACGTTATGGTGGTGATCCAGGGAGTGGTGTTTCAACCACCTTGGATTAAAAGATCTAAGCAAATATGGCAAATACCAAGAAAGACACTTTTTGATAAATGTGAATTTCAGTATTGTAAAATATACACAATATATGAGCAACCACAGCTTTTTATATTAACATTTTTACAGGTATGTTTTCTTACTTTGTCCAAGGCAACAGTAAAAATCAAACCCTTGTCTTGTTTACAGTTGAAATGTTACACGTGATTAAAATACAGTTGTCTCTCAAAAACAAGTATTTTTCCATCCATCCATCCATTATCTGTAACCGCTTATCCAATTTAGGGTTACGGGGGGTCCAGAGCCTACCTGGAATCATCGAGCGCAAGGCGGGAATACACCCTGGAGGGGACGCCAGTCCTTTACAGGGCAACACAGACACACACACACATTCACTCACACACTCACACCTACGGACACTTTCGAGTCGCCAATCTACCTGTAACGTGTGTTTTTGGACTGTGGGAGGAAACCCACGCAGACACAGAGAACACCCCAACTCCTCACAGACAGTCACCCGGAGCGGGAATCGAACCCACAACCTCCAGGCCCCTGGAGCTGTGTGACTGCGACACTACCTGCTGCGCCACCGTGCCGCACAAGTATTTTTAATACAAAAAAAAGAAAATACTTAAATATATTTACATGTTAACATGTGCTCAAAAATATGCATGTATTTTAGGTTCCCAAACAGTTCATAATTGAGAGGTTATTTTTCAGTATGACCTATGTATGTTGAATGTTTTTTATTTTTTTTAACTTTGATAAACTGTCTATAAGTTTGAAAAAGGAACTATATAAATTGAACTTATGATGCATGTTCGTATGGTTGTTTTGTGTGCTAAATGCAGCATATGTAACTACAGGAAGCAAACTTCAGCTTGGCTGATCTTAAAGACCCTGGTGTCTATAAGCCCCTATGGATTGGCATAATGATGATGCTGTTGCAGCAGTTCACTGGCATCAATGCCATCATGTTCTATGCTGAGAATATATTTGAGCAAGCACACTTTGAGGTAAGACATTTAAATCATTATGGGTGATATTATATTTTTTTTTTTCCTACACTAGTACAGTTAACTGTGCCCCGATTAATACTCATAGTATGAGTTTAATGCCTATTTGAAGAATGTATATAACTACTGTTAATGTATACTCTGCAAAAACTAAAAATGCTGACAAAGACATTTGTTTTGGTGTGTCTTAGAATGGCAGTGTTGCCACAGTCATTGTGGCTGCCACTCAGGTTTTTTTCACAGCTGTTGCGGCTCTAATCATGGATCGAGCTGGAAGAAAGGTTCTCCTCATCTTGTCAGGTTAGAATTCCCTTTGTTACTTTACAGAAAATGCTTACAGGAGGGTCGTATTTACCACATATTCACATCTCCAGTTGTTACTAAGTCTCCTCACTTATTCTTCAGGTGCCGCCATGTGTTTGAGTGAAGCCCTTTTTGGAGTTTACTTTAAATTGTCTGTAATGAAGCAGACTAACTCCTCACAGGTGAGTGCCCTCATGGGAGCCCAAGGCACAGTCGGTGAAGAAGCACATCCAGATCTGGCTTGGCTTGCGCTTGCTAGCATGGGCATTTTCATAGCAGGTTTGTAAAATTTTGCTTGGTAACATATCTCACTTAAAAACAAACTACCTTGTGTGTGTCTGTAGCTGTTTTAGAAATTGGTATTGAATTGGGTTTTGGCCAGTAAACTTACACTAAAAAAGCCTTTTATATATAGGCCTCTTTTTCAGCCTATTCTAAAGACAATTCTTCATTTAATTTTCTTTCTAGCCTAAATATTTTTAAGATATATTTTTAAAGTGTTTAGATATATGTTCTATGTGCATAAATGAGGAAAAAGACCTGAAGTTGAATGAATTTGGTATCTGAGTGCATTTGTATTTTCTCAGGGTTTGCTTTGGGCTGGGGTCCTACGCCATGGCTGGTGATGTCTGAGATCTTTCCTACCAGAGTGCGAGGGCCAGGCAGTGCTGTCTGTGTCCTTACCAACTGGACCTGCGCATTTATCGTCACCAAGTCATTCCAGAGCCTCATGGTAAAGTTTTCAAGTGTTACCTTCACAAAGACACTAGTGATTATTATCAGCAGCAGTCCTAAATCTTTGCCTATGTATCCTGTATTCCCACAGGATCTCATAACCAGCGCAGGAACATTCTGGATGTTTTCAGTCCTATGTGCCTTGAATGTCATCTTCACTATCTTCTTTGTCCCAGAGACCAAAGGCAAAACACTGGAGGAAATTCAGGCGCATTTTAAAGGAACTCGCTCACGCTAAGCTAAAACTAACATTCATTCATAGCATTCATTGATCAAAATATTTCTTAGGAAAACGTTATACAAAGAAACATACACAAAAATTCACCAAGTAAAAAAATAATAACAATAATTGTTATATTTTTGGATGATTGATAATCAATGATTTATAATAAATTATTTGCAAAAGTGCACTGAGAATTATGTAATAAACTAGAATAAAAGAACCATGTGAAAGTCTAACCTCTAGCATGAGAATAACATTAAAATCAGAGAACAGGTAACTGATAGAAACCAAGAATTCTGAATAGATCTACACTATTAAGAGTGGATAGAAAAGGTGTGTTAATTAAATCCAAGTTTTCACTTACATTTCTAATAAAATAACAAATGGCTATTCCACAAAATGTTAGTTTCTTACTGTTTTATGCTGCTTGGATGTTTCAGTGCCATATGAGATTGACAGTGTTCACTGTTTGGGGATTTAGACAACAGAAATCGATTAGACCCCTGTATCTCAGACACATTCTCACATAAAGATCTAATAAGCTAAACCTGTACTATTCACTTAACTAAACGCGAGCAAGTTCATCAGTGCACACTGAAAGCGAAAAAACAATTTACTCTCTCATGAACTCTCTTATGAATTGAAATGGACTGTGTTTCATTCTTTTTCCGTTTATTTATTTCTGCTTTGTATTAGACTTGACTCTTGAATAAACAGATTTTTCAGCAGTTTTGCTGTGTATGCATGTGCTCAGAGATGTACATTTTTTTAAAAACAAAAATAGAAGGAAGTCATATGCTTAAGAAGATTAATATGTATTTTCTATAAAATAATATAAGTATTTTTCTGGGAATTAAAAGACTGTTATTTTTCTTTAAATTCCTGTTAAGTTGAGATTATAGGAAGTTGTGTAACTAAGCATCCCTTTCTAGTTAAAAACCATACACATTCTCACGAAAAAGATTCTGGTTAAAGCTTCTAAAAATAACGGTTGAGACTGAGAAAACACCTAAGCCTTATCAGTTCAACAAAAAGATTTTGACGCATTTTATTTTGCATTTTTCTGCAGAGATGCTGGTTTTGGACAGTTCTGAGTAAATTATCCATAGTGGTGGTTCCTCCTTTACAGTAATGCCACATTCCACTTATCTGATGTTTTGTTTGTATTGTTCATTTTCACTTCTCGAAAATCCGTTCCCGTGTGATGTTTTCCCATCTCAGCTAATCTGAAGAGAAACTGGATACTTCTAGAATTTTGCATAGTATGTCTATTAAAGCCAAGATGTTACCAAATGCTACTGGTTATTATCAAGTGATCAGAAATGATTATGAAAATTATTTCTAAGTTATAGCAATATTAGGGGTTGAGATGAAGGTGTTTCAGTTCCTTCTGGCCCCCTCCCACTACATGTACCAGTGATTGCCTTGCTAGGACTACTAGTAGTTACCCCACTGGAGGTGTCCAATTTCAGTACCGACTTGATGTCCAGCAGTGTTTGTTGGCTTCTTTGCTCTACCAATTAACTAAGTTGAGGTAGGTCTTCCTGGATGAAGAAACTACCCAAAGGCCCTTGATGATGAGTACACTCTTAAAAATAAAGGTGCTATAATAGTTTCTTTGAGGGATGCCATAAAAAAACCATTTTTGTTTCCATAAATAACCATTGTTGCTCATTTGCTTAAATGTGTTAAAACCTTAAGATGGAATGAAAGATTTTGAAACATTTAAAAGGTTCTTTACACTCAAATGTGTTTTTGTTCTTCTATGCTCAAAGAACACTGTGCTGCACCTTTTATATTTAAGTGTATATTCCATAATGGATGCAACTATGAATGGGAAATGTACTTTTTACAGTAAAAGCAATATCAGGGTTTGCGTTAGTTTCCTGGAAGGAGTTGTGTGAGATTGGTATCTGCGGCACTACTTGTCTAGACACATTTTTGGGAATGTGCTGTTACTCGAGTTTCACTTTTACAGTGGTGCGATCATGCTGGGGTTTGGGGGCTTGGTCTGCTCTGAGTTAAACACATAAAGCTCTTGAGTCCTTGGGACAGTGTGTTCACTCTAGCACCATCTCTGATTCACGGTGTCAGCTTTGAATTTACACACAGCCTCTTTACGAGAGTCCAAAATGTATCTGCTTGTGGTGATTTTGTGCAGCACCGTGCTCTGGGCACACTGTCTCCACTATACAGATGTTCAGCCACAGCAGGATTTCGATCTGGAACAGGTGAGTGAAATAAGCCACTGAGAATTGGCCAATCTAATAGATAGGTGTATGTCTCAGACAGAAAGATTAAAGTATTTAAGATTCAAAGTGTTACCTACATGTGCTAAGTTACAATTCCATAGACAGTTATGTACATAAAAGTGAATGTGCTTATTATATAGTGAAAAAAGCCAAATCTGGGTCAACTGATAAAGCCGCTGTCAAATTAATAAACAAACAGTGCTACGCTCATGTGATTGCAACATGCTGTAGACCAACAAAATAAAAGTATTAGCTGCACTAAGTTTTACTGATTCATTAAATTAACTAATAGATGTACGACTCTTTATGTAATTGATCTCTTTAGATGATGATGATTGTGTTAAACTTGAGTATTCTTATTTTAATATAAAACTATAATATTTTAGAAATATTTCACCAAATGAGGACAAAAATGCTATTGATGTGACAGAACCAATGATATATTTTAGTGTTAATGATGTCTCCATGTGGAGAATTTTCAACCTTTTATTTGATGTAAATATAAACTAAATAAATGTTTTGGATTTAATGTGTAAAAATAACCTACTTGAAAGACTTGTCTCTGCTTATCTGTCTCAATGTCACACTATTCTGTTATGTTCTTGTTAGTTTTCAGGTGAATGGTATCGTGTTGGCATGGCTTATGAATCTCCATCATTTATTAAATACAAAGGCAGAATGCTGATCTCCAGGGGGTTCCTGGTTTCCAGTGAAAATGGCAGTGCTAACCTCTCCATGTGGACCATGACGGGGTACAGTGTTTACTGCTCTGGAAATGAATAGATTTCATAGTTGGCTTAGAGATTTAGCACTATACCACACTTTATTAAAGTTAATGTCATTAAACCAGGAACATATGTTGCTGTTGTTGTCCAAACTGATTTATTTTACACATTAGGAGCCTTTACCATCATAAAATGTAATGATAAATGTAGCAATGGAAAGTTTATTTAAAATAAAGTCTTTTAACATTTATTTATGTTAAATATTTTACTTATTCACACATTTATACAGTGGGGGATATTTATTTCAAATACATCACCCAAATCAAGCTTGATCTTTGCATTTATTCTTATATTCAGGCCTAAGCTGTGCTCTCCTAGTTTTTACGAGTATGAGAAGACACAGGTTCCTGGACTGTTCACTTATTTCAGTCAAAGTAAGTCCCACAGCACAGATCAGAAAATCTCACTACACAGGAAAAGCCTCATTCTTATTGTTGAAATATGTGACACATTTAACGTGTGAAATATACATAATCTTCATTGAGTGTTACGTAGAGCAACAAATTGAGCATCTCTAGTCTAGACTGCATACTTACAAGAGCATTTTTAAGTGTTCAGATCCCTACAAAATACAAACGTCTACACATTTTAATGCACAATTATATTTATTTGCCACATTAAATATATTCATGGTAAACATTAAATTAATGGCACCTTGAATTTTAAAATGTTAAATTCAGCAAATACAAATTCAGAACAAAAATTTGCAGAAAAATGCTTCAATTCAAAGGAATTTTAAAAGGCATGAGACTCACTTGTCTGATTGCTTTTCTGCATTGTAAGGACACAAGATTATGAAAGACATTACAATAGTGGAGACCAACTACACTGAATATGGGTTGGTCCTAAAATACAAGAAGATGGAAAAAGAGTACACTCAGGTGGCTCTCTATGGTGAGTACATGATGCTTTAGCATTTATACCTTTGTTCTCTTTTGTTTTTATTTTTTTATTTAGTTTTTTATAAATGTGTATTTAGTAGATTTGTAAAGTATATTATTTTATTCTCTCTCTCTGTCTCTCAGTAATTACTTTTTAAATAATATGTGATATTATTATATTTGATACAATGATAGAATATATATTTAATACCCCTCACAATCAGTTATAATTTTAAGTGCACCCAGTAACATCTTGCGAGCTAAGTATCATTTTACATTTGTTTAATTTCTGTAGTTGTGAAGGACCTAAGAACAGTATGATACATTTTTTTTATATGTTAGCCCTTTCATACAATATTAGGAACAGCCATCACTGATTGTGCAACAGTTTGTTCAGCTTATTGATTTCAGGTGTACTTTGTAAGTAAACTTTACCTGACTTTACCTAATCTCGCTCTATATACTCTTTAGGCCGGTCCCCAACCCTCAGACCAGAGGTGGTTGAAAAATTCAGATCCTACTCTTTGTCTTTGGGCTTTTCCGCTGAGTCCATTGTAACACCAACTGTTCTGGGTAAGTCTGGAGATGTGTGGAAGAGAAAAACAAAGTAAATAAGACATTAGACATGGGTGTTGGGTGGGGGGTTGTAGGCCTTGTGATGTTTACAGTGCAAATATAATGACGTCCAGATTCAGCATAAACAGTTTTAGTGGGGGAGGAGATAAAAGGGGAAGTTGCCCCTTTAAGTTGATCTAAGCTTAGTTCTGCTGTTTGTTACATGGCTCTAATTTATTTATGTGGATATACAGACACTGACAGGTGACAACCTGTTTGAGCCTTAACCTGTGGGGGGCAGCAAAGAATTAAAAATGGTCACTCTTTATGGAAATCTATGTAGCAAATTATCAAATTATTTTTTCTTTGTTTTCTTTTGCAAAGATCCATGTCCCTTTCCAGAACCAAGGTAAGGACAGGACACACACATGTATTCAAAAACTAAATTATATTAATATTTTATGTGTAATTCAAAAGCCAAAAGAAATGTAATGATTCTGTTTTTTAAAACCTCTTGTCTTCAGAAACAAAACAGAAGCAGTAGCGTGACAAAGTCCACGTATAAGACTTGGAACAGCCTCGTCTCTTCATATCTAGATGTCTAGATATCCAGATGTCATCCAGATGCTTGGGAATTTCCTGTATTTTAATAATATATTGCTTTTTATCATCTTATTTCCCTGTAAAGTCTGTTAATCTGTGCCATGTTTAGTGAACGCTAAGGTAATAAAAGTTTTCCTACTGATATGTTACTCTTAATTGTATATTTTAATTTTTGTGTAGACTTTCTTACTGTAAACTACTGCTTTCACGTTGCAGTGTGCTACTCCCTCTTACCAACAGGTGTTGCTGTTGTTACACTCTGAGGAGGACGCTCATTTGTGTGTGTGTGTGTGTGTGTGTGTGTGTGTGTGTGTGTGTGTGTGTGAGTGAATATATATAAACTTAAATCTCAGATCTTTTGGTCATTGGCCATATTTTATTTACAGTAAGTCTTCAACACTCAATGAAATCTAGTCATACTTTGAAATTAAGTGAAACAGCTAGAGCTGTGAAGGAACATTTTATACCTAAACTCTCAGAAATAAGAATCATTCAGAAAACTTCATTTTCACAGTTCTGGGCAGAAACATTGGAAGAAAACAGGAGTTTCCCAAGCTGAATTTTGAAAAATGATTAAAACTGTCCTGTTTATTTAACAGTAAAGTTTTCATGATTTAGAGACAAGATCTTGTTTTAGAATTATGAACATACGAACGTGAAAAATAAGAACATTTGCACTAGATCACTTAAACTGGTCCCGGAAAAGTTTTGGAAAATTGTGATATTGTATTTGGAATGATTTGTATCTGGAGAAGCTCAAAATTCATTCATTCATTCATTATCTGTAAGCGCTTATCCAGTTCAGGGTTGCGGTGGGTCCAGAGCCTACCTGGAATCATTGGGCGCAAGGCAGGAAATACACCCTGGAGGGGGCACCAGCCCTTCACAGGGCAACACAGACATTCGGACACTTTTGAGTCGCCAATCCACCTGCAACGTGTGTTTTTGGACTGTGGGAGGAAACCGGAACACCCGGAGGAAATCCACGCAGACACAGGGAGAACACACCAACTCCTCACAGACAGTCACCCGGAGCGGGAATCGAACCCACAACCTCCAGGTCCCTGGAGCTGTGTGACTGCGACACTACCTGCTGCACCACTGCGCCGCCCAAAGCTTAAAATGCAAACAATAATTAAATAATTAGATAATTAGTCAATTAAAAAAAATTAAAAACTGAAACAATTCTAATAAGAATTGAAGATTAAATGAAAGCAGTGGGTGTGCTTGCAATAAATATTTTGTCCCTAAAATATTATTAATAGAAACATACATAAATGAAGGGAGGTTTCTGACGTTTACACAACACTTTTAATCTACACAGGTGAAAGGGAAGCTGTGAAATATGTATGTGGAGGGATGGATGGACAGATGGATGTGATGGTGGATTGGTGGATGGACAGGTGAATGGATGGATAGATGGGTTGATGATAGGTGAATAGGTGCCTGAAAAGGTGCATGAATGAATGGATGGATGTATATATGAATGGAAGAATGAATGAATGGATGGGTGGTTGAATAGATGATGGGTAAATTAATGGTTGGATAGGATGAGTGATGGATGGACAGATGAATGGACCAATGGAGAATTTGATGGATAGACAGATGGATAAATAGATATATAGACAGATGTATATTATGTGCTACATCAGCAGAAGAACAGGGAACGTTTTATACGTATATATTTATATAAAACTCTTAACCGGCCATAATGTGCATGAGCAATTAAAAGTGAAAGACTTTAACTTAAGATGGAGCCACATTAACCCACGAGAACTGGCAATGGCAAAGTATATGCATCTGAGTTTGGGACCGGGGAAGAAAGAAAACTGTCCCTGAGAAAGACAAACATTGTCTCAACAGATAATAAAATTGGCAATAAACCCCTTCTTTAAAAACACGTGCTTACATATGAGTCATGTGAAGTAGCGTGAGAACGCTGAGTCTAAAGACCACTTTGCTGAACACACCTTAACATGTATCATTCTCTAAAAGTAGCTTTTAGGTCACTTAAGCAAGAGGCCAATTACCCAACAGTTTTCACACAATACAGCAGTGTTATCTCAACATAAATACACACTGAAGCGAAGGGGCCAGTTTCTCTGCCTATTTCTTTAAATTCCCACCGAGGAGAGCCACAGCACTGCAGCTGCTGACATCACGATCCATGTTGCCTTTTCCTGGGGATATCCGCGCCAAACAGAGAGGCTGGGAATGGGAGGGGAACAGGAAAGTGTGCACACGGAGGAGGGTGGGCCCTGCTTACACCACTGGCATTTTAACCCATGTGCATTCAATGCCATACATGCAGCTTAATGATCTATTTTCACCATACAACAGCATGGCCTATGGGTCACACGGGTCCTCGCCTGGGTACGTAAGCTGTAAAAGCAATCCATGAACATAAAGTAAGTAAAGTAAGTCTCAGCCCAAGTTATTGATGTTTTACAATCTTGTAGGCTGCTGAAACACAAACAGTTGGACGTTAAATTCAAAAGAATACTTAAGGACCGTTTTTGATATTTATATATTTTTAAAATGTATTTATAATCATTTATTCATTGTCTATAATCGCTTATTCAATTCAGACTCATGGTGTATCCGGAGCCTACCTGGAATCACTAGGCGAACACACCCCTGGAGGCCAATCCTTCACAGGGTGACAAACACTCACACCTATGGACTCACAAGTTTGAGTCACCAATCCATCTAACAATGTGTGTTTTTGGACCGTGGGAGGAAGACGGAGCACCTGGAGGAAACCCACAGGGAGAATGCACCAAACTCCTGACAGATAGTCACCCAGAGCAGGGTTTGAACCCCAGGAACCTGGAGCTGTGTGACAGCGACACAACCTGTTGTGCCACCTAACAGTCTTTTAGCTGTGCAAATTATTTTTTACAACTTTGTCTCTGAGGGAAACAGAACTATTGAGTGGGAGTAATATGTTAGAGACATTTTTATATATGAAAATTTAACTGAATAGTGAATAGTGGGCATTTCAAAATAGTGGTTACTACTGGTTTAGAGGGAAAATATCACTTTATGATTTAGTTCAAGATTTTAAGCAACATACACTCAACATATTCTACTTAGTATGACTTAGGAAACAAACTTGATAGCAATTGATGTGGCGCACAATAGCACGCCCTTGTGAAGCAGTGCCTAAATGTGATTGAGAATGTTAGTATGTGAGAACTGTAAGTGACTATTTACGTCTGAGTGTGAGTGAGCTACAAGCCACTGCCATTTTGGTTTTAGCTTTAGTTTCGACTCTAAAGCCCTTTTCACATAGGCACCGTAACCTTGAACTTTTCCGGAGTTTATATGGAGGTGCTCTATGTGTGACCACAAACACCCTGAACTGTTTGTCCCAAACTTTACACAGACTTTATTCTGCTAGTGCCCTAGTACTCAGATAAATTCAGAGTGAGTGCATGTTCCAGAGACTCACACTTGTATCACTTGCACTTGATGCACAAGCTCTGTGCACCTCCTAAAGCACGCTGAACATTTCCAGCTGTGAGAACACTTCGGACACAAAAAAACTCCTGCTGGGCACTACATGAGTGAAATACTGGAATATCTCCAAACCTAATTTTCTGGAGTTAATTCAGAGTTCATAAGTGAAATGTATGAAACTTATAGTAAAAACTTATTATAGTTGTGTTTGCATCTCTTTCTCTCTCTCACTCTCCCTCCCTTTTTCTCGCTCTCACTCTCCCTCCCTCTTTCTCTCATATTCCTGACCTTATGTGTATGAGCTGTATCAGTGCTTGCTGTTGTGGTCTGAGGGCAGGAAGCAGCTTGGTTCCCACACAAAGGTATCAAACACTCTGACCGGTACAGACTCACTGGCTCACACACGCACACACACATTCTCTCTCTCTCTCTCTCTCTCTCTCTCTCTCTCTCTCTCTCTATTCCTCTCACACACACACACGCACAAATACATGCATTCTCCTTCTCTCTCTTTCTCTATTCCTCACACGCACAAACACAGACATTCTCTCTCTCTCTCTCTCTCTCTATCTCTCTCTCTCTCTCTCTCTCTCTCACACACACACACACACACACACACATACACACTCACCAGTAGAAATGCCAGCCATGTAAGCATAACACAGGGTACAGTGAACAAACACACACCAAGACAAACAGGACATTCCTGCTGTCTGACGCTAAAGGCACACAGAATTACTGCTCGTCTACTCACTATAATTTACCAAACCTTTTCAACCCAAAAACATCTGTATTAACATGCAAAACATCTGCCGTTCTCACAGCACCTGACATCTCCCTTCATGCTGAACAATATCCGGATGGATGAGTCAGACTGCAACTCTGTGGGTTTGACTTGTCACTTTTGTAACAAAATCTCGGGTCTCGGGAATGGTGACTTTATAGGAGAAGGAAAAAACAGTCATAAATTTTATTCTCAAGAATTCTGGGCTGTTCTGGTCTATTAGTCATAAAGTGTTAATTCATTGTTACGTAGAGTGAGCTAGTTTTGGAATGATGAAAAGAAAACAATGCAAATGTATGTGCAAATGTATGTGAAAACATAAGGTAATTGTACAAAATATTTTGTGTTTATCTATTTTTTTCCAGACGTGAAACTTGTCCATTTCCATCTAATATGTGTTAGTATGTCATGGTAAACACGTCAATTGTTCAAAGATGAATTCTAAAACATCACATCATATCAACACAAAATAAAGCATTTTTTATCTTTATGCAGCAACAAAATTAACATTCACCTGTTAAATTACTGTTATTGGGATGCGAGGTTTGTCCAGGGAATAAAGGTATAAAAATGATCATAAACATGACCATGTAATTTGCTTTTGTCCTCACTACCATGGTTATTATTTCTCATTCACGTTGGTGTTTTAATGCAGGCTTTTGGCGTTTTTATTAAGTCATCATAGCTACCCATGAGTCACGAGTGTAAAATCGCATAAATGGAATTATGACTCCAGTACACATGTTCAGGGGCCCATTTCTCCACAGGCTCCATGTTCCATGGGTCTCCTGCTCTACGTGTTCTGATTGTCACTCTTACACTGATGGGGTTTTTGGACACTACAAAAATACCCTGTGCTGTACTTTTTGTGCATAGTACACAATACATCCAACATTTTGTAGACAGATTTTATAAACAGTGATCTTTTTTTTTTGGCTCTATATTGCACTTGTTGTGGACACGTTCATTTGTCAACACTGTGCACAGTACGATCCCTATAGAAAAGGACAACATGAAATGAGACATGCTGAATCAATTGGAGTTGAGGCTATAGTCACCATTCTCAGTGCTGTGTGTCAGCTGGAGTGTTATAAAACCCACAAGAACTGCACTGTGGAGCAGTGGAACAGCATTTTCTGGAGTAATGGAACTCCATTCAATACCGTTGGGGTTAGCTGGAGTGTTGTTTGTGATCCAGAGCTAGTCCTTCATCTTCACTATCAAATATTCACAACAATGTTCCAAAGTCTAAAGCCTTTCCAGAGTAGAAGCCATTACAGCAACAAAACAAACCTCTCGTAATTTCAGAAAAAATGCTGGATGAGGAGTCAAGTATGTATTATTATGCATATATTTGCATACAGTGTTCATGTTATGTATGTTATTCTATGTTTTGTACTAACAGGACAGTGCAGTGGGTCTGTTGCTGTGAATTATATTTCAGGAAAGGTTAGGGCTCAACATTCTTATGGACATGGGCTGATAATATCAGTACCCTTTCCAAGCAGTCAGCTCCAGTCATTGTCCCAGGTAATTGAGTCTTGCTTCATGCTTGTTATCTGTTAAGCTTGGCCAGTCATGAGGCATTTGAGCTTGAAGAGGTGGGGGTGGGTATTTGAGCAGCAGGGGTCAGTTCCCATGCAAAATCAATAGGTCACAGTCAGGCAGTCTGGACCTAGACCCTTCACCTTTAACACACCCTGCCCATTCTGCAAATGCAATGCTGATTTCTCTTATACCTCATGTTTAAGGTAACATCAAATAGTATTTAATCTTTACATTGTCCTTACGCTGTATGAAGCTCCACATTCAGTTAAACACAGCTGAGGTAATTTGACATCAAACTGAATATGATGTCTACATATGTTCTGCCTGTTTGTCTACGTCCGGTTGTTTAAAGCAAATGACTTGGTTTATTCCTTGAAAAATAACAGCTAGACTCAGTGACACAACACTGTTTCTGTTTAACTATTTATAGTTCCTTTATATGAAACCAACTCTGACTTTTAAATGCAATTTAAATGTGTAAACTTGTGATGAGAACACTGTAACTGAAGAACAGAACCATGGGTCTATGCCTTGAGTTTTTTACTTTGTGAGCTTTTTGTGGAGCATATTGTCTTATATTTCTGTAGTACATGGTATAATGAAAATGAATTCTAGACTTAAAAATGAGAACACCCTGCCAATAAGAACATAACCCAGTAATAATTGAGTCATATGTTACAGACAATACAATGTTCTTAACAGGTCGTACCAATGTGTTAAAAACCTCACACTGCCATGTTTTCAATGCATTGTCATTAAGAATACCATCATAATACCATTACAAAATGGCATGTTATTATTAGCAGCCTGTCTGTGTTGGCGATTCTGTCTCTGTCTATGTTTCTGTTAACCAAGTCGAGGTTATCAAACCTCCACACAGTCTCTGGTATCCTTTACCACATGCCAACTTTCCACAGGCAACTGTTTTGAACCAAGATTTCTCTCTCTCACCCTCTCTCTCTCTCTCTCTCTCTCTCTCTCTCTCTCTCTCTCTCTCTCTCTCTCGCACTGTGCATACGCCTATGCTGGGAAGAAAGGCTCAACTCTTTCCCACGGTCCTAGAGCACGTGGTTTAAAATTGGATCCCGGCTGACCCACCCTCGCTATTGAAACGTCACTGAAACTCGACCACTGGGATCCTGTCACACCGCCAGAGATTTTTTAAGGCATTTGAATGAAGCCTATTGAAACAGGAGGGAAGAGAGCATGATACATTCAAAGAAAGCACAGAATCTGCAGACAAGTTTAGTCAAGTTTGAATTATCAAGGCCTGTTTAAACTTCTGTTTTTCTCACAGCAAAAAAAAAAAACATTTTAAAGACGTTATATTCACTGATAATGCATATCATCAATGATAAAATATGGCATTAAATAATATGAAATTTTAGGAAAACAAGTGAGATCCTTGTGCAAATTGGTGACAATTTTTGAAAAACTATTACTCAAATTAGTAAAAAGTAATCTGTATTCTTCTCAGTTGGAGAACAGGAAGAAATGCGTGTGTCTGAAAGGAACTGAGGAAAGCAAGTGCAACATTTAGAAAATTCTGAGTTTTAGAGTTTTGCCTAAAATGCAGACTGTTCAGAAGCAAATGAATACCCAAAAATGTATTTTATCATTATTAACATTAGATGTTAAAAATGTCTCAACAGACTTAGGGACTTTCATCTTGATTCTTTAATTCATCATTTGCAAATTTTGTCCCGACAGCACACGCACATATTGTGTGTATCATTAATGAATCAGTAGCCTCTTTAGGACTTCCACTAGCCTACTTTGAGCTGTAGTCATTGTGCCAAATTGTGTCTGTAGGCCAATACAGACCCAGCATGCAATAGCCCAGTTCCCATGACGACGCTGGATTCTGTGTCACTTTATGAGAGCTCCTACTGTTGCCAAAAGACATGGCCAGCAAATCTCTCTCTCATTTGCCACCAACGTTCAAAACAAATGGACTTACTGATGAACAAATGTTACGGATCCAGTCGTGTGAAACAGGCCAGAATCTTCCTTTTAAAAAGGGAAGCTCATATTTTCTTCTTATTTTTTTTTCTTCTATATTAGAAACCACGAATATAAAAGGGGAAATGGGTGTGTATGGAAACGTGAAACCTGCAAAATCTCAAACTGAAATGGAGCAATTGGCTCTGTGCAACAGCAACTGCTACAGCTCTGTCACAAAACTCACCTGCTGTTGAGAAACTAGTGACCCTGACGAAAAACAGTCCACTGTGTGAATCTGTACTTGTTCTGTTTCTTCCCTGAGATTTGTACCATGGCATACACATTTTATCAAACCAACATTCACAAAACTGCAGCCCTGAAGTAAGGCAAGGCAATGCAAGTTTATTTCTATAGCACCTCTCATACACCACGATAATTCAAAGTGCTTTACATAAAAATAAATTACATGAAATTAAAACCAAAGACATAAAGTACATTAAAACTATAAGCTAAAAAGATTACAAAACAAAAATAAACTACATTAAAAGGCAATAAGTAAAAAAAAACATGAAAGGATTTAAAAGTAAAATGAAAGTGCAGTAAAACAAAGTGCAGAATCAGCTCCATCAAAGGCACGGGAAAAGAGCAGAGTTTTTAACCTGGATTTAAACACTTCTATGCATTAAAAGCTTAATTTGCATCAAAAAGCTTAATAAATTTCGCTTGATTTTAACTGATGGGAGAGGATGCAAATTCATCAATAAATTTATTTATTGTAGTACCTTTTTAGAAAACATGTTTATTTTCTGTTGTATGAAACCTCAACATTTAAAATATAATAATAATATTATTAGGGCGGCACGGTGGCGCAGCAGGTTAGTGTCGCAGTCACACAGCTCCAGGGACCTGGAGGTTATGGGTTCGATTCCCGCTCCGGGTGACTGTCTGTGAGGAGTTGGTGTGTTGTCAGCGTGGGTTTCCTCCGGGTGCTCCGGTTTCCTCCCACAGTCCAAAAACACACGTTGCAGGTGGATTGGCGACTCGAAAGTGTCCGTATGTGTGTGTGTCTGTGTTGCCCTGTGAAGGACTGGCGTCCCCTCCAGGGTGTATTCCTGCCTTGCGCCCAATGATTCCAGGTAGGCTCTGGACCCCCCGCGACCCTAAATTGGATAAGCGGTTACAGATAATGGATGGAATTATTAGCTTTATTATTAGTTTTTTGACCCAATGTATAAAAATAAAATGTATCCTGGACAAAATGTTATATATTAACATATTATGTTAGTTTTGGGTGGTACCATGGCGCTACAGGTAGTGTTCCTCCCACACATGGTCCCATGGTCATTGATTCCTGGTTTTGTATGAGGTTGACTGAGGAGAAGGGATGGACTGTTAATTCCTTTTCCTTTTCCAATTCCAATTCCTTTTATTTCAACTGAATACTTCACTAATATTTCAGTAAGTCACTGTTATCTGCTGTTATTATACCTACTAATATATTTAACAACTTGCCAAGGATTTAACTAGAGGGTTTATTTAATTCAGTATTTATTTATTTCTTGACCAAATATAAACTTTTTGAGATTATAGAAAAAAAAATAATATATATATATATATATATTTTTTTTATTATTATTATTTTTAATACTGTCTATGAAAGCCACGCCCCTTTATTCCTTCCCATTGTTATTGAGCGGAGAGGAGTGGACTCCAGAGGAGGAGCAGAGCACCCAGCACACACCACTCGCACATACACACTGCAGTTTTCAGTGATTAGCAGCAGCTCGTGGGAAACACGAAGGTAAGTTTCTCTCTCACACATATAAAACTCGCTAAGGCTGCGTTTCAAACGGCATACTACCATTTGACATAACGTTAGTAAAAATTAAATATCAGAAGTTGTACATTCATTAGTAGGTTTATGTGTAGTGTAGGGTGACTGTAAGCGCAGCCAAAGTCGAGTCTCATGTCAGAAACTATACCCTTTACAAACTGAAACTCTTCTTGTGCTTTTTGTCTCTTACCTGAACAGCTCGATCCCGGGAAGGAGAGCACGTGAACGCGCACGCACGCGAGGACGGAAAACCACGAAGAGGCGCGTTTCAAGTTGGGGGAGTCAAAGAATTGGTTCTTCAATCGATCAGAATAAGCCTCTCCGTTCAGCAGAAAACTAGCTTTCCAAAGTGGATTATTCTCTTTTGGCAAATGTAAAAAGATTTACATAGCCCTCCATTTTAGCACTGTACCCTGTTGGTCCTGCTTGTGACCGTGGTGGTCCTACAGGTGATTGTGGTGTGTCTTGGCAGTGATCTTGCTGGTGCTCTGGAGGAGGAGGAGAAGGCTGAAGGCCTGCCATCCCACTACAGGCATGAATCAGACAGATGCCGGACAGAGGGTCTTCCAGGAGGCGCTGCGCAAAGGTGACACAGAAGGCCTTCGCTTGCTGCTGCAGGGCATGAGCAGCTGTGAGTTCAACGTGAACTCATTTGGGCCTGAGGGCCAGACAGCATTACACCAGTCTGTCATTGATGGCAACCTTGAGCTAGTCAAACTGCTGGTCAAATTTGGCGCTGATGTGCGCCTGGCCAACCGTGATGGCTGGAGTGCTCTACACATTGCAGCATTTGGTGGTCATCAGGACATTGCTCTCTACCTCATCACGAGGGCCAAGTACTCATCGAGTGCACTCTGACTCTTTGGGTGCTTGGACCCCTTGGTGTCAGACGCTCGGTGTGCCAAAGGGAGGGCTTGAGGGGGAAGGCTGGCTTTTTGGTGCACTGAAGATTAGAA
This sequence comes from Hoplias malabaricus, assembly GCF_029633855.1. Taxonomy (NCBI): domain Eukaryota; kingdom Metazoa; phylum Chordata; class Actinopteri; order Characiformes; family Erythrinidae; genus Hoplias; species Hoplias malabaricus. The sequence goes on from NC_089820.1 coordinate 18,924,971, forward strand.
GTGAATCAGCATCAAGCAGGACAGAGTGTTGGGTTGGTACAGTGTCAAAAGATGGTCAACAATCAAGGGTATATTTTTGAAGAAAACACTGCAGATAGCGTTGAGATGTTACACTGGCAACAGTTCTCCTCCTTTACCTTCTAAAGATGCTATGGATAATGTCGAATCAGATCAGTATCAATAGATTACCAACAAGTTTTAAGGTTGCCCAGGACTACCTTCCGAATATGGCACAGTGTCAAATTATGATTTGAATTGTCAGTGCCTGGTATTAAACTGCCTTCTAAATTTAACAAGAGTGTTACAAGAGTTATCCAACAATCAAAAATCTATATTGTTTCAGATTGCCCAAGATAACGTTCTGTATCATGAATCATAAACATTTGATATAATCATGAACTGATTATATCAAAATGGCCAGAGAATCTATTATTATTCATAAACGGATTGCACTGGAACTAGGACATGAATCTGACACCAATCTGTATGATGTGTGCTGTAAATTGTGCAAGACTACCTTTAGAATATGTTGCAGTTTTGTGGTGGTGAATGAATAGATTGCCAACAAACTAAATTGTGGATATGTTCGGTATATGATTGCAGACAGGTTGGAGATTACTTCCTGGAACTTCAAATAGATACTATTTTCAAATTTGATTATTGCCAGCAATCTATAAAGTCTACATTAGATTGTTCAAGGCTGGGGCAGGTATATCAGCAGATGGCTATCTTATGAAATATCATCACATCTGTTTTTTTGGATTGCCCTATATCACCTTCTGAACATGCACCAGAAGTGGTGTCAGAGTTCAGTATCTAAAGATGGCAAACAACCTCTAGAATCTTTACGATGAACATAATCAGTATATGGATGAAGATGACTTTCATTATCCACTGCAGCTGGTTGAAGATGCCTTTCTTTACACACAGCATTAATGGAGTCTTTACTTCTGAACATGCATCCAGGAGTATACTATAATGTCAAACTACAGAAGAGAAACTAGGTCTATTCTATACACTCATATGCATAATAGTCAGCTAACATAATAAACAGGCATATGTATGTATGTGGATCTGATGATTAAACTGATGCATTCAGGATGATGAACTGGATAGGATGCTTACCTCAAGGTTGATGTGAAAGCGTTCACATGTTCACAAATCAGGATCTCTAGTTGTTTATGCATTCATTCCAGCCATGTTTAAGAGCTGTACACAGCAAATGGATGTTTGATATAGAAAATCTTGTAGAAACACCATTAATTTGCCAGATACCACTGTCTGTTGCATTATTAGTTGATAAACTTCATTTTCTTTGAAACAATGTAAACATGATATTTTTATTTCAGCAGTTCTGAACTACTTTTGTGTCAAATAGGAATGTGGGTCACATTTGAACAGTTTGGGAAACAACGGATGTCTTTTATTTGGGAGGCCATGGCAGTTGCCATTGTTTGTAACCAGACTCATTTTAAATTTCAAGATGCTCATGCAATATCACATTCTATTTAATGATTGAAAGTTTAGCAGTTCCACAATATCATAATGTATTACAAATGTCTGTAAAATGCACTGCATAAGGATCTACATAGGCATGTATTTCCCCAGTTTCATTGCAAATGCTGTGGAAGGCTGTAATTGAACACTGATGGAGTATCATTCAAAGCCAGTGTAGAAATATGCATCATTTATACTTGAGAATGTTTTAAATATTGCACTGATGGCTGTTTTAAGAACAGTTGGTGTCAAACCAACTTTTAAAGATACTATTTTTTCTAAATGAAAAAAAAAACATTGTATGGAAGCTCCATGATTGGTTAGTCTTCTCTCATTTTCTGCAAAGGCATCTATATGTCTGTAAATGTAGACTATAAAAATTTGTAAACCTCTTTACTTGATGTTCCTCCATGCATAATGTTGTCACAAACACTGTTAAACTGTTGTCAGAGACAAGTGTAACGTTTTTATTAATCTCCATGCAACATTGACACTGAAATATGTTTCTGATTCTTTTCATGGGTGAACATTCAAGTAAAATGTTAAGAAAATCTTGGAGCACTTCCTCATAGAAGTCCCATCCTCCTCTTTTTAAGGGGGATGTTACAAGGTAAATTGAGTGTAACAAGCTGTTACACAATGCACAAGTCTTTACTTGATAATGCCATAACATTTATGACATGAGAGTAAAATACATTCTTTGGTTGAGATAAATGTCAAATGACTGTGATTTTTATTGGACCAGCTTTGAAATCTTATTTTCTTTAAAGAGATGTTCAAGAAAGAGGCTGAAATACTGGTCTCTCTTTGTAATTTTTTGTGAACTGTTGACATGTTATGTTTTATATTTGTTTTGCAGGTATTTTGTAATGTTTTAAATGTTGTAAATGATCATATTTTGAAAGATATTACATGCTGTATTTTGTATCTTTGTACAAAAGCCTTTTTAAATATTAAATTCTGCTGTTTTAAGAGAACAATGAGTTCAGGAAGTGAATGGATATTAAGTTTAGCCAAGGCCTAAGGCACATACTATGAAGCTAATTTAGTCATGTAATGGGTACCGTTTAAGTTACACAGTGAACACAGTAATCAGTAGTTCAGCTCATGTGGCCTTAGCTGATGCTAGACCCAAGTCAGCTTGCTAACCTCATTACAATTTACATTTGTAGCTTGCATCATGATATAAAAGATATTCATAACTTGCATCTGAGTAGCAGTAGCAGAAAGTTTGTCTGCAAACATACAGCCATAACAATGAACTGACTCTCCATGTTAATTAAGTGTCTTTATCATAAGGAATATCCAGCTCAGACACAAAATTCAAAACATCTCAAGAAACGTATTCTTCCGTTTGTGGGAATTGAAGCTGTAATCCTACAGCAGGCTTGAAGAAACATTTTCATTGATCTGACAACGAAACTGACTTATTAAAATTGTGCACTGGCAACAAACTAGACACATTAATAGATGAGGAAAAATGTTGATCATAATACAGAGAACAGTTCATATAACAAAGTGCAGGTCTTGTAACCCCGGTAGGCCTAGATTTCACCATTGCATATATATATATATATATATATATATATATATATATATATATATATATACACACACACACACACACAACTGGCATCTGTCTATGCTTGACTTGCTGTTGATTAGATTTGAAAAGAGATTGCCATGACACACCCTGGATCAAATTTTGAGAAAGAGATATTGCTAAATGTCCCATGAAACATTTCCTGGAATAAAATGATATTTATATCTGGGAATTACTGAGAAAAATAAGGCACACTTGAAAGTAAATTTACAAGACGGTTTTTTTTATCTTAATGAACATTCCAGTAGATGGTTCTTTAAAAACCTATTTTTATAAATACGAGTGTGTAGAGTTTTTATAGAAAATCTGAATAATGTAAGGGTACCAATTACCCAACACTGAGTGATTTAGCATTGAGTACTGTAGTGACTGAGATGTTTCATTGCTTTAAATGTTACTGAATGTGGTTCATTTCTCTGCCCAGGCAGCACACTATGCTACAAAAATGGGATCCTTAACCATACATTTGCATGTAACATGATTAAATTGTAAGTGATTTCTAATGAGAGACACTTTCTTTTGTCTTTATTTAAAATGAATCATATATTCAAGCCAATGATTATGTCGTTTAAATGGTGTATCTGCAAAGTCCTGGAAAGCAGTATCAGCAAATAGCAATTCTTCTAAATCAAGGTACCAAAAGTGTTCTTTAAAATGATGCTATGAAATAACTTCCGTTTAGATTTCTTTGAATAGCTGTTTTTGTAATCAAGATGTGAAAATGAACATCCACTTAATCCATATACCAAAAATCATGTAGTAAAGTTTATTTTTTATAGTGCAGGTTGAACACTGTACACTGTCATACAATGCAACGGATGTACCCTAACCTTTTTTCTAGGAAACATGTTCAACCCTGTAAATAGTTTGGAATGTATTTTGCTGTTTTAAAAGCCGAATAAAAAATTACATTCTATGGAATAAAAGTTAATTTCAGTAAGAACTTAAAAGAACATTTCAGTGGACAATAAGGAACTAAGTGAGTTGTGTAAGAATGAAAATAATGGAAAGACTTAAGTGTTTCCTGAATTGTGTGCCCAAACTAAAAATTCTTTACTGAATTAAATTTTAAATGTGTGAATCCAAACCTGAAATTTCGGTGGGCTACATTTCAATGCACAAACTTCTGACTACTTTTGCTTAAGTGATTCTTAGCACTGCGCTTTTTACCACAGCTGTTTTCCAACCTAGCAACAAAGACTTTTTGTATTTAACAGACACCACCCCCCCTCCCCACCGTCCACACCACACTCTCAAATCCCCCCTTACCAACATACAGTGCATTTAATACATTTTTTTTTTTTTACGCAAATCACTTTCTCTCATAACTCTAACCTTTGGTCCCCTGCATTGACAGAAGGGGCAAGAGACGGAGAGAGAGAGACAGGTGGCCAGGCCAATCCTCACATGCCCTCTGCTCCTCTTTTTTTTATGCTTCCTTTCTTTCACAATTTCTCTCCATTTTGCGTGCTCTAGCTCGCGGTGACAAGCCGCCCCATTCACTCCTTCATTCTCCTCCTCTCCTTCTCTTGCTTTTGTTCGGCCTCTCTGCTCTCCCTATTCACGCTCCAGACGGCCCACCATTGACGGGAGCCCCTGCCCAAGTCACACTGCCCTACCCTAACCCCCCTGTACACACACACACATACACACACACACAAACGCATACTAGCACATAGACAGCTCTGCAGCTGCTATGGTAATGAGAGAGGGAGACGAGAGAGAGGTAGAAGGCTGCAGAGGGAAGGGAAGAGAGGGGGGTATAGAGGAGAAAAAAGAAAGGGGGATCCTTCTCATGCAACTCAATAACTAGTGGCCCCAGATTTTTTTTTTTTTTTACAAATGGAAAATCCCTCTACCCCATGCACACCTCCTTTTCATTTCCCCTCCTGTCGCTTCCCACCCTTCTGCCCCTCCCCCTCCTCTCTCTCCGTCTCGCCTCCACACCTCCTCTGCTGACCTCCCCTTTCTCATTGAAATCCATTTTACACTGAACCCTGAAATAAAGCATGTTCAAAAGTGTGTAAAGTAACCCTGATGCAGCGTTCCCGGCCTGAGAAAATTACGTGTTTATGTGTTTACAGTTCATGCAAAGTCTACTTGGTGTTAATCCCATACAAGTCAAGGGTGCTAAAAGTGACCTCAAAATGACATCAACCATCTGTTAAAGTTTCATTTATTTATTTCAGTACTTTAAATCAATTTCAAATGTGTGTGTGTGTGTGTGTGTGTGTGTGTGTGTGTGTGCGTGCATTTTTGTTGATTGGTTCATGCATAGTTGACTTTTGTGCTAGACCTTGAGTGCCTAACGTGCTGAAAGTGACCTTGCTTTACCATCTATTATTTGTGTCGTGTTGATATTTTGTTTGTGAGAAACAAGGTTCATATGAATATCATGTATCTGGGAATTATGTGAATTATATGTGAGATTTTTGTTTTGGAACATTATTGGTCATCCTATATTCAATAGTCACACAGTGTAAAATGTGGCTTTCACCATGAACTCCATTGTCTATGTAATAAATTGATCATTTCTTGTAGTAAATAATCTAATTATGTCCTTTTAACTATGGCTTGCTATCACACATTTATCAGATCCTCTACCTTTCTCATTATAGTAAGTCCTTACTGTAAAGAGGTTTCATCTATGAGACACCTTCTAAGTCATAATTATGAGTTTCATAGTCATAATTATAAGACAGGAAGACATTATTTTTATAAACCAAATTATTATAAAGAGATAATAAGTCATAATTAAGGGATACTAAATTATCAATGGCTATATTTTTCAAATTAATAAAACAAACTTCCTTATCTAATTGAGTATTATTATATATAATTTTTAAAGTGCCAAAATCCTAGACCTTTAATGGGCGGAAACTAAAGTATGGATATGTGTGTGTGTGTGTGTGTGTGTGCTGGTGCGTGGGAGCTTGAGGAAGGGGGTGAAGCAGGGGTCTGTTCTGGCAGACGGAGCTGGGGGCCCCATGCGGTCTCCTCTGTGCAGCTATTCGTCTTACGTCTGTGCACAGTGACCTGCAGGATCATGTGACATCTGCCCGACTGCCACATCAGAAAAGAGATGCAGGAGTGTCCATATGGAGCCCCCCTCTACAAATACTGACACATAACTCGCTCTGTGTGTCTGTGTGAGTGTTTGCGTGCAAGTGTGTGTGTGTGCGCGCACGTTTGATTAATAAGTGCAGACACGTAGTGTGGAGTTAAACATCTGTGAGGTAACAGGTGGAAAGGTCATGACCTCAGAGACACGGAGGATGCTCCACACCACACAATTTTATGTCATTTTATTCTGCTTGCTTGAACTCACTCCAAGATTTCTGTCTCACATCATGTTAATATGTGAGTTAATATGTGTGGTAATTGTAATCTTGTACTTTGTTTTGATTTAGCTTTAAACTGAATATTCTTCTGTTTTTGTTTTTTTTTATTAAGGCTATAATGACAAAATCTAATATCATAAATTACATTCATGTGAAAATAATAGCTACAGGCATAGTTAATTTTCTTATTGTAAATCTTTAAATATCACATAAACCAGAACACACCACTTGAATTAGTAGACTTGTGAATAAATCAATGAGCAGCAAACTAATAAAAGCAACAGCCAAGTAGAAAGCTATGGTTCCCATCAAGAGCACTAGACTACAAAGACAAGTTTGAAGCACCGACAGCGTAAACATATATATATGGTTGTTGTCCAGTTGAATACATGTATTTCCATTTTTGCTGACTTTTAGTTACATCATCCAAACACAGCAGCTGTCCTTCACATTGTGCAAAAATTGCATGATGAATGAACCAATAGAAATGCTTCAAAATTATTTGGAATATTTTTTTTGAAAGACTGAACTATTGAAAGATAAGAAGAGTTTTTCCTTCTCCTGTAAAGTTACTATTTTGGGGGAAACGTTTTTAATTGGACATCGACTATATATACTCGCTGTTTAGAACCTGCAGTTAATGATTTACAGCTGTATTATTGTTTTAGGATGTCCAGTTGCTTTATGTATCACAGTGTAGTTTTAAAGCTGTCAACGTAGCTTTAATTTGAACTCGAGTAATGCTACATAAATTGAGTGCAATGAATGACTGCAATTTTAAATGGAAGCCATTTGCCGAATCAGAGACTGTATGTGCTGCAGCTTGTGCATGCATGTGTGTGTGAGTGTGTGTGTGTGTATGGCTGCTTGCTTGCACATGGACATATGTATGTATGTATATGGTAGCACATAATTATGGAGGATAAAGGCACAGTTGTACTATGTGAAACTTTGGGCTTTGGGAGTGCTTTTCTCTTTGGCTGTCTTGGCTGAATGGAGCCATTCACTGGGCCCTAACCGCATGCTTTCTTTATCTGCATTGTTATCCCCCCTCCCCTTTGTCCACTGCTGCATAATGGCACTCCGTAATGGGTGCAGGGTTTTGGGGGGATGAGGTGGAGGGGCAGCCTTGAGGGGAGGAGGGGGAGCAGAGAGAGTATTTGGGTGAAAGTGAAGAGTGGGGTGGGGCTGGAGGGAACACAAAAAAGGGGGCAGAGAAGGGGTATAGGATAGCCTAACAAACCAAAGGCCCCCCCCCCATTCACCAACCCATCCTTTGTTCCCTTCTACAGTACCAGTTAAAAGTTTGGACACACCTGACCGACTATCTAACTGAGTGTGTGTATGCCTCCGTAGCCTTAAAGATGTGCCCTAAAGGCCTTAGCTGTGGTGCTTGAATTTTGTGTTTGTTTTGTGCCCCATGTGGAACTTCTTCAAGTGTGTTGAAATGTCATCTCAAATGACTCCTTGTGAAGCTGCTTGAGGGAAAGTGTATGCAAAGCTGCATGCGGGCAAAGAGAGGCTACATGAAAAATCTAAGATACATTTGGAATAAATGTTACATTTTTTGTCTTACAGGAATTGGGTCTAGTCCTGGACTAAATTTTCCTTTTAAAAAACTGCTCCCTGGTGTGTGTTTGTGTGTTCAGTACCAAGGAAGGTTCCAAGAATCAGGAATGGAACCGGTTTAAGAACTAGAGTTTTGATACCAAAGAAAAACCAAATTTGATTCCATAAAGAACCATTTTTACTAATACATTTAAATGAGTAAAGAACATTAAAACAACTTTAAAACTGAGTGATGGATTTTTAAACCTCTAAAATGGTCTTCACACCCACACATCTCAAATATTATTATTTTGGAATAAAAAGGGGTTCTTCTACGGCATTGTTAAAAAATTATTATAAAAAAGTTATTTTCAAGAGTGCAGATGGGGCAGTTGCAAATAATGTGTCCAGCTGATGATATGCAGGGTAGTCCTGGCAAAGACTGGGGAAAAACAATCACATAAGCTGCATGTTACTTTTAAATACGCTTTCGCAAACCAACCTTCAAATGATGAAACCTATGCTGTCTTTGTACATGCTTTTTTCTAGTACATTTAAGACATCTTTGTTTGCTGATATATGGTTTTGCTTATTCTTTGATACTTTAACTTCACTGATTTGGGGGTAAATGGTGATAAGCATTGTTCTCTGACAACCGATTTGATCTCCCAATATCTTTAATAAAAATTTGGAGCAATAACATCTGAAGTAGTTCAGTTATGTAGAAAAGAGCAAGGCAGTAAAAATGCAGTCCCAAAGGCCTTACAAGGGTGATGCTATGGCCTGTATTACAGAAAAGATTGAGGGATATACCATATGTTTAATGTAGTTATATGTTTATGAGGGCTCTCAAATTGATTTGTATTAGCTGAGATATACATTCTGTCTGAAAACGTAGCATTTGTGTGAGTTGCTCTGTATAAGTGTGCTGTAAATATAAATGTGTCTTAATATATTATTAATGAAAATCATTCAAAGGGGCATGACTTTACATGACAGGAGGCATATACCATAAACATCTATAAAGGAATAACAAAGCTGCTTTTATGACATATAAACACTTGTTGGAGCCAGCTTTTAAAATGTTTAATGTAGATTTATGTCAACTGTCAGGCTTATGTAGGTAGCACATACTTTATAAACAGTGAAATACTGAAGTGCGGTTTTGGGAAAGTACTGCACAGAGTGGCCCTTGTTTTTAAGTACGGACATTAACTCCCTCTAGTGGTTAGACCCATTGATTCCCCAGTGATTGGTGGCACTACACTCACTCCTGAGGAATATTGCAAGGTGAGTGCACTCTAAAGTGTCAGACAACAGAACAACTAATACGGGTTTAATCTGTATTATTTGAGGAGAACTCATAATATTTCCTCAGGAACTTTGGAAAATTCACATTGTCTTACTATGAATGACAAAGTGCAGCCACTCGATACACAGTGCTGACTGTAGTAAGGTCTGCTGTTACAGGAATCAAATAAACTAACTGTCCTAAACTATAGTAGAAAAGAACTGCTTATAGTAGTATGAGCTGCTGTGGGTTAGCTGCATTCTTTTAATCAAATCCTGCCCAAACATATTACAAAGTATCTTTTTTAATGCATGTTCGAATCTGAATTTATAATTATAAATTATTTGAAATATAATTGCAAGTTAATTTATGATGAGGGCGGCACGGTGTCGCAGTCACACAACTCCAGGGACCTGGAGGTTGTGGGTTCGATTCCCGCTCCGGGTGACTGTCTGTGAGGAGTTGGTGTATTCTCCCCGTGTCCGCGTGGGTTTCCTCCGGGTGCTCCGTTTTCCTCCCAGGGTCCAAAAACACACGTTGGTAGGTGGTTTGGTGACTCTGAAGTGTCCGTAGGTATGAGTGTGTGAGTGAATGTGTGTGTGTGTCTGTGTTGCCCTGTGAAGGACTGGCGCCCCCTCCAGGGTGTATTCCCCGCCTTGCGCCCAATGATTCCAGGTAGGCTCTGGACCCATTGCGACCCTGAATTGGATAAGCGCTTACAGATAATGAATGAATGAATGAATTTATGATGACATGTCAGTGCATTTTCATAATTAATGTATATCTTTAGTATTTGTTTTAATGGTGTTCTTTGGGGTCCAGTGTTCGGAGTGAGTGTCACGCCCTCGTCCTGTCATGTCTGTTTTCCCGGCCATGTGCTCTCTCAGCACATGGCTCTGTTTGTTGTTGCCCATGTCCCGCCTTTGTTCTGCCTCCTTGTCCGCTGTCCTCGTTATCTGTCTCAGGTGTGTCTCGTCTGTGTTAAGTATTTAAGTCCCCCTGTATCACTTCTTCTTGTCGGTCATTTCTCCTTTGTACTGTGTCAAGTCGGTCATGTTATCTAGTCTGTCTGTTTCTGCAGTTTTTTCGCCATTGTTTTCCGCATCGTCGTTTCATGTTGTCGTTTCATTTCCTCTGTCGTTGTTTCATTATCTCTTTATATCGTATTTGCGGACGCACTCGCTAAAACACAGTACTTTTAACAAAAAATAACAAAACAAAGACTTTTACAGAAGTTGTTTTTTCTGTTGTTTTTTCTTTATCTCTTTAGTCTGTCAGTCCCGTTTGCCCTGTTTAGCTCCTCGTGTCCAGTTTAGCCTGCTTGGCTCCCTGTTTATTTTCCTTCTGTAAAAGTCTCTTTGTTTTGTTATTTTTTGTTAATAAAGTACTGTGTTTTAGCGAGTGCATCTGCATCCGTCAGTCTGCCTCGTGATTCCTGACAGAATGTCCGACCATTTACAGGACGCAGCTAGCACAAAGAATCTGTTTAACAGGGCTGTGAAATGGAGTAGCCGGCTACTACATACATGCCCGGCGCGGTTCCTTATCCCCTTCTAGAGGATTCGACTCATGTATCGAGTGATTACTCCAGCATGAATCATAGGAACCGGCGTAAGAAGCGTGCTGGAGTCACCCCCTCGCTGGTGGATTACCCCCTCAGGTTAAGGGTGGGGGCTGTTAGCCTCTGACTTCTGGACAAGGGAAGTGAGGCTAACAGGGGTGCACCTCTGGGGGATCCATGGTTAAAGAAATCCCTCAAGAGTGCGCCCATCAGACCCCCTAAACCCTTAACAGCGCCAGTGTAGGACTTCGTCGCAGGTCCCCCTGCCTCCGTGGACGTTGTCGCAGGTCCCCCTGCCTCCGTGGATGTCGTCACATTTCCCCCTGCCTCCGTGGTTGTCATCGCAGGTCCCCCTGCCTCCGTGGATGTCGTCGCAGGTCCCCCTGCCTCTGTGAATGTTGTTGCAGGTCCCCCCGCTTCCGAGGACGTCATTGCAGGACGGCTTACCGTTGCTGCTCCAATGTGCGCAGTGCCCCCAATCGCTTCTGTCCCTGAGAAGGTGGCTTCCTCAGCCGCTCCTGTCCTTGAGAAGGCAATTTCCTCAGCCACTCCTGTCCCTGTGAAGGCGACTTCCTCAGCCGCTCCTGTCCCTGTGAAGGCGACTTCCTCAGCCGCTCCTGTCCCTGCGAAGGCGGCTTCCTCAGCCGCTCCTGTCCTTGCGAAGGCAGCTTCCTCACCCGCCTCTGCACCCGTGACTGTGGTCCCGGCCGCTTCTGCACCCTTGACTGTGGCCCCGGCCGCTCCTGGTCGTGTCCGTAGGTCGGCCTCAGACTTCTCAACAGACTTTTGCCAGTCCTGGGCATTCCCCTGTTATTTTAGTTTCCCTGTCTGTTCCTGTCCTGGTTCCCGTCTCTGTCCTCGTCCCTGTACCTGTGTCTGCCTTTGTCTCTGTTCCCGTTCCTGTCACTGTGTTCGTGTCTGTCCCCATAAATGTCCTAGTCCCAGTTCCCCAGCCAAGTCCTGTCCAGTCCCCTCTTAATAATCCAGTCCAGTCCCTGTTTCGGTCTAGTGTCTTGTCACCAGTCTCTTCTTCTGTCTTGTCTCTAGTCCAGTCCCTGTTTCAACCCTCTGTCCAGTCTCCAGTCCAGTCCCCTTTTCAACCCTCTGTCCTGTCTCAAGTCCAGTCTCCTGTCCATTCCCAGCACCCAGTCCCATCACCTGTCCTGCCTCATGTCCAGTCCCCGTATCCATCCAGTGTTCAATCTAATGTCCTGTCCCCTGTTCAGTCACTTGTCTTATCTCCCTTCCGGTCCACTGTCTTGTCCCCTGTTCTGTCATCTTGTTGCCCATGTCCCGCCTTTGTTCCACCTCCTTGTACGCTGTCCTCGTTATCTGTCTCAGGTGTGTTTCGTCTGTGTTAAGTATTTAAGTCCCCCTGTATAACTTCCTCTTGTTGGACATTTCTTCTTTGTACGGTGTCAAGTCGGTCATGTTATCTAGTCTGTCTGTTTCTGCAATTTTTCCATCATTGTTTTCTGCGTCGTCATTTCATTTCCTCTGTCGTTGTTTCCAGAGGCGATTGCTCTAAGACTGCAAGTGAAGCTCAGCTTCCCCTAAAATGTCAAAAAATAAGTGATCAAATATATACTGTTGTGTGTACATGTCATTGAATAAATATGCACTACAACACACTCAACTTTTGTTCAAATTCAGGTTCTTATCACTGGTAAAGACACAGCTTTCCTCTCAATCATTCCCTTCATGGTGCTTTAAATGGTGTGGACACTGAGCGTCCACAGAGTTCAATAGTGAAGCAGCGAAGTGCAGTGAAACGAGACGAGTCATTGGATAAATGCTGGGCTTTGTCCCGCCCATCGGACGCTCAGCTTCTGCATGATGATTGGATGATCTGTCTGAGGCCGAATCCCTTTTTGATTGACAGCAAAATGAACGAATCAGCGATCCTTTGGTGTAAAGATCCGTGGGAGCGTTACATTTTCATTTTGTTCTGAGTTGAACTGGAGATTTTCTTAAAGCTCTTTTCTTTGTTAAAAACGACTAGCGACAAATCGAGCTTCTATTTCTGGTGGGTTTTTTGTAGCTTCTTGTGTTTGGAGACTGACTTCTATCACACTTTCTGACTTCTATCGCAGTTTCTGTCCAGCGGGTGCTGCTGAGCCCATCCAACATCACAAAGCACTCACAGGCGGACACACTTCACATGGGCCAAGGCCGTTTAATCAGCCTAGTTCTGCTGGCCATTGAGAGGACACCAGTCAAGTCCCTGGAAAAGACGCCTTGTTGGTACGACAGGGTCACAGATCATTTTCTTGAAAAGGAACGGAGGGTAGAATTTACGTATAAATAAAGCGACACATTTTATGATGTAGGCCGAAATTGAGCTTCCCCTCCTTGAAAGACCAGCATCCGCCACTGATTGTTTTGGTTGGCTCTTTAATCTGTCAGTCCCGTTTGCCCTGTTTAGCTCCCCGTGTCCAGTTTAGCCTGCTTGGCTCCCTGTTTATTTTCCTTCTGTAAAAGTCTCTTTTTTTGTTAATAAAGTACTGTGTTTTAGCGAGTGCGTCCGCATCCGTCAGTCCGCCTCGTGACTCCTGACAGTGAGGTACATTTGGGTACACATTAGACATGCTTGAAGTGCTTTCAATGGAATTTGGCACACTTTCATTCAAGCAACCTTGCTGGGAATTGCAAGAGCTCCTGTAAATGCTTCTTTCCATATTTATCAGATCCACACTCTCAACTCATAGGTAAGAATGATATGGAATGCAAAACCTTGGCAAAAGCTAAATAGCTATACATTTCCTAGTTAACAGTTTTATACAATATGCTGAATATTGACAATGAAGATTTTTTCACCTGCAGTCATTTGTTTGACAAATGTCCAATCTCTATGATTGTCTGAGTCAGAATTTGAAAGCAGTCACCTTTTTCGTAATCACATGTGTACGTTTCTGTGACGGATTCTGACATGCATTTTGTGGGGAAAAAATGTCCATGTGATATAAGATTTAGAATATAGATTGAAAAAATGTATTTAAACAAAGCACTGTATCAAATCTAATTGGCAACAAAAAGGAAATCAACCCCATTGTCCCCTCTGATTTCTGTTGCAATGACTTTATGAAGTTTTTTAATGATAAAATTGATTGCATTCAACTCAAAATCCAAAATCAGTCCAAAGTCACATCGGCTTTTGTTGATGAACCCCCCGCCAGCTCTGAGGTGCACTTGGACTACTTGAATTATGTCGATGAAAATGACTTGCTTAGTTTAATTAGCTCATCTAAATCAACTTCATGTTTACTGGATCCTGTACCAACGCAATTATTTAAACAAATTTTACCTAAAGTCATTAGACCATTGCTCACAATAATAAACTCATCCCTCAACATTGGATATGTACCAAAACCTCTGAAACTAGTGGTAATCAAACCAATTATTAAAAAACCCAATCTTGACCCTCTTGTACTCACAAACTACAGGCCAATATCAAACCTCCCTTTTATTGCTAAGATTCTAGAAAAATTCGTGTCACAGCAGTTGTGCTCTTATCTACAAAACAATGACATTCATGACATTTTTCAGTCTGGATTTAGACCAAATCACAGCACAGAAACAGCTCTAACAAGAGTAACTAATGACTTACTCCTTTCACATGATAAGGGCTATATCTCTATTCTGGTGCTGCTTGACCTTAGTGCAGCGTTTGATACCATAGATCATGTGATGCTTCTTGATAGGCTGGAAAATCTGGTAGGAATAAAAGGATCTGCCCTCTCTTGGTTCAGATCTTATTTATCTGATCGTTATGAATTTGTTTCTCTGAATAATAAATCCTCTAATCATACTTTAGTTAAATATGGTGTTCCACAAGGATCAGTGCTTGGCCCTGTATTGTTCACACTCTACATGCTGCCACTGGGTAGACTAATCCGTAAGCATGGGATTCAATTCCACTGTTATGCTGATGACACACAACTGTATATATCAGCCAAACCTAATGATGTTGCTTGTCTACGTAAAATAACAGAATGTCTAACTGAAATTAAAGACTGGATGATGCAAAATTTTCTCATGTTAAATTCTGATAAAACTGAAGTCTTGTTACTAGGTACAGATACTCAGATACATTCACTCAGAAATGCTGCTATTAATCTTGATAATTCAACAGTAAAACACAATACTATCATTAAAAACTTAAGGGTAAGCCTTTGATTTGACTCTCACATTTGATACCCACATATCCAATACAGTCACAACCGCCTTCTTCCACCTACGCAATATTGCCAAAATTCGTCATATTTTATCTATAAAAGACGCAGAGAAACTAGTACATGCTTTTATAACTTCACGTCTAGACTACTGCAATGCGCTCCTGGCAGGAAGTTCGTGCAAAGCGTTACACAGGCTTCAGTTAGTTCAAAATGCAGCAGCCAGGGTGCTCACTAGATCTAGAAAATTCGAACATATCACCCCAGTTCTCTCGTCCCTACACTGGCTGCCTGTAAAATTTCGCATTGACTATAAAATACTCCTCTTAGCTTATAAATCTCTAAATGGTTTAGGCCCGCAGTATCTTATACACTTTGTTCACAGGATGCCCATCTACTCTTTGTTCCTCGCTTTAAGAAAAATACTGTAGGAGGAAGAGCCTTTTCTCACAAAGCTCCTCAACTCTGGAATAGCCTTCCGGTTACTGTTCAGGGCTCAGACACACTCTCAATCTTTAAATCTAGATTAAAAACCTACCTTTTCAACAAGCTTTTGGTTAATCATTCACTTTCAGGTTACTCCTTCTCTATTAGTGTTTTTGAGCTGGTTTTCATATTATCACTGTTCTGTATTAACCCTGTCATACTACCATAGCCACAGCTTTTTTAGTTAGCTTTCTAGTAACCGCCAACACGCTGTCTGTCGCTGGGTTCTCTTGCCTGACCCGTGGAAGCTTTTTTCGCAGGACAAATTTGCCCGTTCTTTACCATGACCCTAACCTCTGTATTTTTATTTGTTCCCTTTGTCTGGTTTTCTTTCTCCTGTCTCTCTCATGCTTTGAGATGTCCTGCTTCTCTCCAGGTGTTGCCCTGATCCAACCCCTGTGTATCCTGTACAAGATCCTGGCCTTGTCTCATCTACAATATCATGCTTGGCCATGCTGTTTTATCTCAGATTAACTCTTCACCTACTTTTAACTCACACAGAATCCCTGATCACCTTCTCCTTCCTCAGACTCATACATCACTAATATACTACATTCATATTACTATAACCCCTTCATCTGTCATCATTTCACTTTTACTTCTGTTCTGTTCTCTGTTGTGTCTCCGGTGTTGACCCGTGGAGGATGGGTTCTCCGTATGAGTCTTGGTTCCTTCCAAGGTTTCTTCCTCGTGTGCTGAGGGAGTTTTTCCTTGCCACAGTTTCCCCTGGCTTGCTCATAGGAGGCTTGGACCCGGATCTCTGTAAAGCTGCTTTGTGACGACTTTTTGTTGTGAAAAGCGCTATATAAATAAAATTTGATTTGATTTGAGATTTGAAGTCTTGTGTTTCCACTCCTGTCCTGTCTAGTCCGTTCCAGTCTTTAGTCCCGTCTCCTATATCCGGTCCTGTCTTGTCCCCAGCTTCTGTGTCTGTTCCTGTCTTGTCCTGAGTCCTGTCACCCGTTGGTTAGTTGTCTTGTCTTGTTTTCCGTGCCCTCTCCTGTGCCAGCTCCTGGGGGGTTTAGGTGTACGCGCCCCGGGAGTTGCGCGTTCAGGGGGGGCATCTGTCATGCCCTCGTCCTGTCATGTCTGTTTTCCCGGCCATGTGCTCTCTCAGCACATGGCTCTGTTTGTTGTTGCCCATGTCCCGCCTTTGTTTCCGCCTCCTTGTCCGCTGTCCTCTTTATCTGTCTCAGGTGTGTCTCGTCTGTGTTAAGTATTTAAGTCCCCCTGTATCACTTCCTCTTGTCGGACATTTCTCCTTTGTACTGTGTCAAGTCGGTCATGTTATCTAGTCTGTCTGTTTCTGCAGTTTTTCCGCCATTGTTTTCCGCGTCGTCGTTTCATGTTGTCGTCTAATGTGTACCCAAATGTACCTCACTGTCAGGAGTCACGAGGCGGACTGACGGATGCGGATGCACTCGCTAAAACACAGTACTTTTAACAAAAAATAACAAAACAAAGACTTTTACAGAAGTTGTTTTTTCTGTTGTTTTTTCTTTATCTCTTTAGTCTGTCAGTCCCGTTTGCCCTGTTTAGCTCCCCGTGTCCAGTTTAGCCTGCTTGGCTCCCTGTTTATTTTCCTTCTGTAAAAGTCTTTGTTTTGTTATTTTTTGCACTGTGTTTTAGCGAGTGCGTCCGCATCCGTCAGTCCGCCTCGTGACTCCTGACAGTGAGGTACATTTGGGTACACATTAGACATGCTTGAAGTGCTTTCAATGGAATTTGGCACACTTTCATTCAAGCAACCTTGCTGGGAATTGCAAGAGCTCCTGTAAATGCTTCTTTCCATATTTATCAGATCAACACTCTCAACTCCTAGGCAAGAATGATATGGAATGCAAAACCTTGGCAAAAGCTAAATAGCTATACATTTCCCAGTTAACAGTTTTATACAATATGTTGAATATTGACAATGAATTGTCCTGATCTGCATGAAGACAGTAGCAGTAGGCTATTCATTTCCACTGTGATGTTTTAAAAATTTTGTAATTGTACACAATCTGTCATTAGGTTTAATTCTACAATACATTCTTAAAGCCAGTAAAAATCTAATGTCTACACAAACAATAATGTACAATCACAAAACCAATACATTTACACATACCCACCTCTTTATCCTTCAGCAGTTTTGCTCCATCCGTAAATGCTACTGAACTTCTTTTCTGAAAGAAGTTCAACAGGGCAGTATATCAAAACAGATGTTTATGTGTTAATATGGGATAAAAAGAAACGCGTTCAAAACAAAGCAACAAAGGGGATTTCATAGTAAATGTCAGTTACACTGACCTGCCTGTGACCCAACCAAAGGAAAATTAACATTTTCTCAGTACTAAGGCATAGACCACACTAAATGCACTCTTAGAAACTTTTCCTTCAAACTAAGACACAATATTAGCCTACTGGCCAAAGTAGCTAGCAATTTTACCCCTAATGGAGTCTACAATGTCCCATTTTAGGTTTGTCTGATATTCAGTTATATTGACTGAGTGTAAAGTTATATTGATCTAACATATTTAATAGATTTTTTCACCTGCAGTCATTTGATTGACAAATGTCCAATCTCTATAATTGTCTGAGTCAGAATTTGAAAGCAGTCACCTTTTTCGTAATCACATGTGTAGGTTTCTGTGACAGATTCTGACATGCATTTTGTGGGGAAAAAAATGTCCATGTGATATAAGATTTAGAATATAGATTGAAAAAATGTATTTAAACAAAGCTTCAGATGTGAAGGCCACTGGAAGAGCAACTGACACATTAGCTTTACTCTTTGATAGAAGTGCATCGCCCCAATATATTTCACGTTTTGTGTAAAAATAGGGTGACCAGACGTCCTCTTTTACCCGGACATGGCCTCTTTTAGACGTAATATGTCCGCGCGGAATTTCAAAAACGTCCGCGGGGATTTTGTTTTTCTAGAGCTTACATAGAATTGTGAGAAGCGTTTCGTTCAAACTAGTCCCGCATTCCCCTACTCCGATTGGTTCGCTTGAGTGAGAAGGGGGAGTGGAGAAGTAGCCTAAAATCTTCTGATTGGACGGTCTGACGGTAGAGCTACCGTTATTGGTCGATAACTTTCTCTGTAAACATTTAATTGGTCAGTCTGCACGTCAGCAGTCGTCCACCCCCCCCCCCTTTGTTTATTTGAACAGAGCTGTAGTGTTTCATTACACGCCAACTCAGTCCGTGAACAGTAATGAGCTGCATTTACTGTTACTTTGAAATACACCATAGGTGTTATAATATGCATTGGTGGTCTTAAGTGAAAAATCTAAAAGTGATTTATGTTTTGTATTTCTGTACACATTGTATATATCATCAGTAATGTCTTTATTGAACTGTGCAGCAAAAAATGTTCTGATGTGTTATGATTTCATCACCGTAAAATCTCACACAGGTTAATTGTAGCTTGGATGATGAATCTATAGTTCTGAATTAAAATGCGTTTATGTTTCTAAACCATAGACATACAGTAGTACTCTGCACTAAGATGTTTCACCTCAGTGACTCTATCTGCATATTGCCCTCCTACTCGAGTTATTCTGGAGAGGTACTTTTTGCTTGAGTCATTGTTTCATAGAAATAATAATTTAAAAAATTGTTACTGGCGGATGGATTCAGGTTAATTCCCTACAGCTGCAGATAATTGGGATTGCCTACAGGTGGTAGTATTAACATTCATTTGATGTTTTGGTGTTAGTTATTGACAAAGAGTAAGATAAACTGGTATGCGGAAAGACAGACTGACTGGTAAACGGATCGACTGACATATACTGATATATACTGAAGGACAGACTAAAGATTTAGGAGAAGGCTGACACGCACACATAGGTAGACTGACTGAAAGAATGCCTGACTAACGCCCCAAGTCTGTCGTATAACAGCTGAAGTACTAACAGTGGCGCAATAACCTTCACAGCCACTTAACCCTGCGTGCTAGGAATTAATAACTGCCCTTTATTTGACTGTTTCGTCCCTGTGGGTAAAAAAGTCTGACCTGAATTATTTGGAGGACTGTTTGCGTATTAACCCTAAAGCACCAATGAGTATCTGGTTCTTTTGTGGAATCACCCAAGGATATAACGAGGGTTTTTTTTTAATGGCATGAATCGGCTCCCAACATTCACCTAAAAGTACAGGATCTGCTTGCCAATGTTCACCTAATAGATTCGAGTCTAATTCAACGTTCACTTTAAAGCACCGACGCTGGCTAACAACGTCAACTTAGAAGAATCGACTCTGACTTAAAACGTTCACATTAAAGAGCCGATTCTGGATCCCAACCCCCACTTTAAAGAGCCGATTCCCAACATAAATTTGTCTCAGATCTAAACAATCACCTAAAAGCAAGACTCAAAGAATCGACTCGTTCACAAACGACACATAACCACTAGCCAGAGTTAAAGTTCATATTGGAGCTAGAAATCGTGTTATCTTAGCGTGCTCTGATTATTGAACATGCTAGTCGTTTTTGGATATATCTACCACCATTGCTGTCACGATGGATAAAGTAATTTATGTCAATACATCGTATTTAACCGCTGAATCTTCAGTGTATGACTGATTTGCGGACCATAATAATAGAGGTGAACGTCAAGACAAGTTACCCAGCTCAGTTAGCAAACGGCGACAGTGATTTGGCCAGTCTGTCCAGCATCGAAACTCAAGAAATTCAGATGTCACGAAGGTGGCATATGCGAACACGTTTGGACTACGGAACAGTAAAATGGATTAGGTCAACATTTCAGTGGGGAATTTCACGTTAAAAGAGCGGCTTGGCTAACCCTGCTACATAGCCTAGCGACGCCAAAACACCAGGTAAGTTTACAGCTCTGCTAAACATTCCTGATTCTTTACCTTCTGCTTTTCGTCAGAGTTCACGTTACCGTTGGCTTTAAACCACATTACCGTGCTTTAATAAGGCGTATCAAATGTGTCTCCACTGTCTCGTGACCTAACCTGAGAAACTAGTAGTGATTCTTTCATTAAGGAAAGTTTTATTTCAGTCTGACAATTCATGCAGATAACACTGAAGCCATGTTCCAACAGACATGGGGCTGAAGTTGTTTTCCGTTACTCGGCAATTTCTTCTTAACGTTATCCGTGTTTTGTTGCACGCGCCAGCGTGAAAGTGCTGCACCATTTAAGGTGGAACGGAAAATCCTAATAAGAAGCTGTAGAAGAGGAAGCCAACTTCAGCCCCGTAGCTAACGTTGACTTACAGCAAGATGCATGAATAAAATTAATGTCGTGGTCGTTTAATTACGTTAATTGGCGCCTTTTGCCTTCAAATCTAAGTAAGCTCGAAAGTAAAAAGAGCGTGAATGTGAAGAGATCCTGACTGCTAGCTGTCAATATTAACGATAGTTGTCCACGAGAACTTCACATGACAACTGGGCCTTTGGCTCCTTTCAGACTTGCTGGAGGGCGGTTTTGTGGAGAATGGGCTGTATTTGACCTCATTGTAACGTTAGTTGCCTTGTAAAATGAACTGTATAGTTCGGGTAGAATGACAGAGACCATATTTAATATCAGTTGTTGAAAGTTTCTCCTGGCGGAAACGAGTCGCTTTGCTGTGAGAGACAAGACTCACGAAGGCTGGGGCTGACACTCTCTCTCTCTCTCTCTCTCTCTCTCTCTCTCTCTCTCTCTGTGTGTGTGTGTGTGTGTTTGTGTTTTATTTATTTAATATTGTGCAAAACACTGAACCTTTAGTGTGCTATTAAATATAAGCCCTTTAACCAATGCTTTTAAATGAGTTCATTAGTGGTCATTAATTAGGCCATAAGAGTTTAAAATCATCAATAAACCATTAGCTTATACTCTAAATTAGTTTTAATAACAAGTTCAGTTTTTAATGATAGAGAAGGCAAAGCAAGTAGCCAGAAAGGTCAGTGGACTTAGTATATGTCAAGCAACAGGTCAGTCATACTCTTTGTATGTGTGTTATAACTGTTTATTAATTATTTTTAACATGTGCGTGCCTAATCAATATCCATCAATGTGATTTAACAATAGAGCTGGATGTGTGCTCAGTGTTTGGCAAGTAACTGGTTCCTGATGTAATTTGTTTTTTTTAATGTTTATTAGTGATTTTTAAGATGTATATAACAAGATCAGTAATTTTTATTGTATACTGTTATAAAATATATAAACATTAGGTAAGTAGACACTTAGGGTCAGAAAGACTGGTCAAAGTTGAAGCTGATTGTGTCTCGTTTATCTATATTTTTGTGCATTTCTTACATTGATTAAGCAAAATAAATATAGACAAAAAAGCAAAATTCTTTAGTTATTATCATGGATATCTGGACAACGAATTGATTGAGAACAGAACAGGAATTTTACATACGTCTTTGCAGCATGGAATTGTTGCAGTGGGTTAATGCACATACCATCTCAGTCTGACTGATTAAACAGCTCTTCAAAAGCAAGATTTGAATTACAGTAATTTAAAATGTAAGAGCTGGAGTTGCACTTTAATTATGTATGGCACCAGCTGAAAACAAGCTCGGTATATTTCTAAAGTCAATGTTCAAAATTTTGTCTCTTAGAAACAAGGAGGTGGTCACCATATGATGGTTGATCTGTGTATATTCATTTGCCGGAGGTGAGGAGAATGAGTAAATATAAATATTATGATGTTCCAAGACACCAAGAATAGATACAAAGCACACAAACTTAAAACACTATAAAAACCTAGAATGAAGTATGATGTTTATTCAGTGTTTTTTATACACTGCATTACAGTAGTTTCAGTTGAATATGATTATTCATACCCTCTTTTGATGGAGCATGCAGGTTGTCAAGTGTTTTTAAATAAAGACAGCATCTATCACTGGCATTGACGTGCGTGCTGTGTCTCAGATGATCTAGTGCTTCCTACATAGTGCACTGTGTGGGGGATTAAACTATGGTTAATGCACCTAAAAATGACATAGACGTTAAAAGAGCTGTGGAAGTGATAGCTGAATATAAGTGTGTTTGTATTAGACAAATTGCTCAGTACCCGGTTGTATAATCTGTTATTTTAGGACCTACATTGTGCACTACACAGGGTTTAGGGACCCCATAAACAAAGTGAGACTGAGTCTTTTACATTACGGACAGATCCAGGTCACTTACATTTATGAATGTGGACTGTTAAGATGAAAAACAATCTGAGCAAAATCTGGAATGGATTAATAGCCTGTGTCTCTAAGTTGTCTATGCAGGCTGTATGAAATTAATTTGTAAGTAATGAGAACAAGCAACATATAAAGACAACTTAATAAAAGAACCCCCAATTTGATGAATTCAATGCGTAGGGATTTTATATACCTTGAAATTTATGTGTGAATTATTTTCAGCAGATCACGCAATAGGGTAGACAACAACGCTATAGGCCTGTATCCTCCCGGCCACATCACTACATGCGTTGTTTACATCTGAACAAAATAAACTTTGTTGGGTGAGAGATCAGAGTTTGTGTGGTTTACCCTTTCTGTAACCACTGAAATGAGTTTGCTGTTGTAAGAAAGATCTCATTGACTAAACTGAGTTTGTCGCTAATGCTTGCTTATTTTAGCATGACGAAGGAAGGGCGTCTTTCAATGAGCACTTTCCACAATGGCCGTAATTTCTAGCTTCTTTGAAGTTTGTTGTTTTATTTCTGAACTTACAGGGACTGTAATTTACCTTGGATTAAAGCCATTCATCAGGGTTCATCTCTAATGATAAATTATATTTTTGTTTGTTTTTAGTTGTGATGTTTGTTGCTTACATTGTGCCCTTGTACACTGTACTCACAAAAGCCACATTCTCTGAGCATCCTGTCCCCCGCCCCATCATTTTTTCCTTCTCCCTCTTTATTCTGAATATTATCTTGTGCTCTGCCTGGTAAGTACATTACCAGTAATGCCCAGTGGCAGCTTTTGTTATTTAAGCTGTTCATACTCTAGAGAGAGGGTTGTTTTATGCTCTGTCCCAAAGGCTAATAAATGTTTCAGTTGGTCTAGGGCAGTGATGTTATGAGCTGCTAATCTCAAGGCTCCTCAGGCAGTGTCAGGAGTTTGTGACTACACCGTGGAGGTGTGCTCTTTGTGGTTTCCTTCGGTTACGTCACTTCCCAGTAGCTGGCCATTGACATGATGTAGCCTAAGTAATTTAATTCAGAAGGTAGTTGGCTTTTGTCATTTTTATGTGTCATTTTATATTTAAAAAGTGTAAAAAACAAAAAAACATATTGCTTGTCGATAGTACAGATGATTAATCGAGCAACTTCAAGGCAATGAACCAACAAACAACAGTGGAAAGATATTGGTTTGCTTGTGAGTACATTTCTTCTGGTAACTGTTATCACACTCTGCTCTGTGGTGAGTGTCAAAACAGTAAAAGGGAAACCCAAAAGATGAATGAGTAATGCTGTAGCAAAAACGAATACTGATGCTGAAGTTGATTCAGAAATGATAAATAAAATGCATTGTATTTATTTGTCTGTTTTTATATTTAGAACATTCATTTTTTATACCACAAAATCTGTAGACTAAATAGTAATAGTAAATATAGTAAATAGTATTTTAATAGTAAATATTTGATAACATGGAATATTAACAATTTAAATAACACCAATTAGCAATAGAATTACAGCCAGCTGCTTATATCTCAATAGCTTTGTCCATTTTCATCATCTCCACTTCCAATATGCCACACTTTGTTGTTCTGCAATTGCAGATTGTAGTCCACCAGTGGCTCTGCATACTTTGTTAGCCCACTTTTAACCTGTTCTTTAATAATTATGACCCCCAGAAGACCACAACATTCACAGTGGACAGTTCCCAGTGTACTGCAGTGAAACTGAAATGGTGGTGGTCAGCTGTCTTCCCTGGTGTAAAAGGCCATACCTTACTCCACTGGCACCGTTAATGCATGCTTAGTGCCACCAGTTCCATGTGATCTTTACGTGCTACATCACCAACAACCACAACGCCTCTGCAGTGTATTTCCCCAAGTAGTCTGTGCTCTCCTTATCCACAACAATTGACTAGATGTATCAGCTTTTCTGATGACTTCTTCACAGCTGCCCTTAAAATTTGTAATTAGAGGCCATTATACTTGAAGTATGACAGGTAGCCTTTCACCACAGCAGATGTTTGTTCATTCACACTGCCATTATTATACATAATGGCTGCCTGTTAACTGCATTAACAGTTATTATTTCACTAGAATGCAAATTTTATAAAATTCTGAATAATATCAGAGTAAACCCATTAAATGATTGTAAAACTGTGTGATGGGTTAAGAGTAAAAATAGGTATTTGTTTTTAGTTAACTGTATCTGCTATTGTCTTTAGATGAATGTTGCCCCTTGAACCCCAGCCGCTCACGTGTCGGTAACGGACATGGAGTCAGCCGCTTGCCCCCCAGCACACCAGAATGGTGATGTTCATCGGCAAGAACGCGTGGCAAAACCGTCCACCACTGCTCTGAAGATTCATCTCTACCACAGCAGCCAGAGTGAACCAGAACGTGCCCCACTCTGCTATCCGCCAGGAGAGTATGTGGCTGAAGAACTGGCCATTGATGCAGCCAAGGAGTGCGGTAAGAGAAATAGAAAAAATGAAGCAGTAGCAATTGGTCAGCAGGATTTAATTGTTGCTGTTTTAGTTTAAAATCATGCCTTTATTTTTTTTTGGTCTGCTTTTACAACATAAGTAAATTAGATTAAATTGATACCAATTGAACTACAAAATGTTAAAATAAACCATAGTCTCCATCTTAATAACTGTATTAACTAGCTGTTAGGTTCCAGTAGCTGTTGGCTCTCCTGGCCAGAGCTTGACAATTAACAAAAATAGCAGCACTTCTAGAGACTGGCTCAAATGTGTTTTGATAGTGGTGGCATTAAGAATGTGTGTGCTTGGGTGGACCCTGTCGGTCCACCTCTATTTACACTCTATTAATATAAACACACAGTTCATCAAGGAGGAATTTATCTTAGAGCATGGTACAGATGTGAGATGTTCAGTGGTGTTTAAAAGTGACGCAACACCTTTCATAAGTGCACCTACTGAGGCTTATTTTGGTTATAAAAAATATATTTTATTTGAAATATAGTACTTGTTTAAATGAGGTATGCCAAGATATGATAACATTGATATGATGTACAACATGCTAATAATAACAATGTGTAGTATAAAAAACATTTTTACATTTTATTAGCTTAACTTAATAACTAAGTAGGTGCTCTTGTTAGTTCTACAATTACAGATGGTAGTTAATCATGACAATTCATTATGTATTTACTTTGCTGCACATGAGCATAACATTTAGGCTGCTCTAAAAAGTAAAATTTTGCTTACTGGGCTTTGAGATCTTTATAGATGAACGTGTATTTAATAATAACTTTCAGATTTTAAGCTGAATTGAATTGAAGCTGTGTTAGTAATTAAATTGTTTGACTGGCTCTGCTCTGATGCTGCTTTTGAAATATCTCTCTTCTTTACAGGAGTCTCTCCAGTCTATTTCAGCCTGTTCAGCCTTTACAGAGAAAGTGACAGGGTCTGGTTATCACCCAACCACATCCTTCATTTGGATGAGTTGGCCAAAGAGAGTTTGATCTTCAGAATTAGGTACTTACAACACATTAAAGTGAGGACTGTTAAGGGAGTGCCTGAAGTAGCATAAAATGTTTTGTCTGCACACTGTTCTTATCTAAATACATGCTGAATTTTTATTTATAAGACATGATGGTCAACATGAATTCAGACCAATTCAGACATTATTTTGTGGAAATAAATCAAGCAAAAATATGTGAAAAATAAATTATACACACACACAATATATATAAAAAAGACCTGTCAATCTTTAATAGCTGTTTGTTAATACGCTGGCTACACCTAGCAACTCTTACATTTTTCTTTGGTATGAAGAGCAGGTTTGCCTAAATAATGTTTTTGACAGTTTAATTTTTCAAACAATGGATGGGAACACTTTTGGCCTAGAGGTGATTTATGCACGTGAAATGTATATGTACTGACATCACAGCAAGTATGGTGTGTTTTTCCCCATAGGCAGTATTTTGTCAATTTTTGCTAAATGGCTCTGAACTGCCTAGTTTTTTCAGTTTTAGTTTTTTGCAAAATTACACACCTTTTATGGAGAACCCTTTGAATATTTCCCTCAAACATCCTGGGCCTCTTTTTTTATTTTATTTATTTATTTAATATTTTTTTCTCCCCAATCCCTGTGAGTGTGAGTGTGTGTGCTCACTCATTCAGTCACAGGCAAGTTCCATTTGGTGCTTTACCCCTTAAAACAATTTAGAAAACTGTTCCCAAGCTTCTCCAAGACTGTTTATATTATGCAGTAGGCGTTCATGTAAACTATTTTAGATAAGAGCCACAGTTGTGTCTTAATCATGTTGTTGCTTACAGGTACTACTTTCCTGTGTGGTATAGCTCTGGAGGCTCTCGAGCTTACCGATGTGGTGTTACAAAGGGATCTGAGAGTCCTGTCCTTGATGACCATGTTATGTCTTACCTTTTTGCCCAGGTAGGACCACTTTATTCAACTATTTATAACATCTGAGTGTGATGTATTTCATGTTCTTTCATGTTCAGGAAATATAATTTTGTTGTATGTTATGGAGGTTTTTTTCTTTATTAATGATTCACTGTTTTGTTATTCTTCTATTTTCATACATATTACAAACTATAGAAGTATAAGGGTCAATGAAATAACATCTTAATTACCCCTTTCTCTTCCCTCAAATCCCCTTCTCCACTGGAGTCAGTGTAATATTATGGCATACAAAAGAAAGGAAACGGGGCATGTCTGTTTTCCAACATGCTTATAACCTTTATAATATAATACAACTACCACGTACTGTTCCCAACATATATTTGCAGGTAAAAGATTAAACTGAGTCTTGCCACTCCAGAAGCCTCAGTAATCTTGTAGATAGTCCAAATATTTGCCCCACTTTCGCAAATATATGTCTAATTGCTCCATCATCCTATATGATGGTGTGTGGTGTGTGTTTGTCTGTGAGAGAGAGACAGGGAGAGTGTGTGCAAATCATGTTTAAGTGAGCGAGCAAGCGAGGTAGAGAGAGGCATATGTGAGACTTGATTTCACGACAGTACTCTCGGGATAAACAGACCTTCAGCAGAGCCCATTCGGACCTCTGCAGTGTGAGAAACAGGATGAAGCTCCCACCTTCAAACACGTCTGGCATTTAAAGAAGTAGAGTACTGGGTTAGAAATGAGTAAGCAATACAAACGAAAAAAACAACAACAACAATTAACTACATTGCACTTTTTTGCTGGAAAAAGACTTTAAATAAAGGCATTTATGTTGGGATGCATTCGTTTCATTGGTTTATTTTTTTTGTTGTGGTATTGAAATTGGTATAGAGAATCGTAGAATTGTAGTGGTATTGGTACAGACATTTACATTTTTGGTATTGTGACATCCCTAATCTAGACCACAAGAAATGTAACAATATTGCACAGATCTCAAATGTTTATTTTTATACTGCAAGCTCATAAGATAAATCTAGGCTTAGATTTACAAAAAGACAGTCAAGGCATACAAATCTATGAATAATTAGCATCTAATTAGGGATAGCGTTATCACAAGGCACAGCACTACAACACTCTCTCTATAATGGCCATTTAAAGGGAAAATTAAACATCAACCTGCGTCCCTTATTTTAAACAGTATATATCATAACACTAGTAGAAAACAAAACAGCCGCCAAAGATTACAGAACAATACAGCCCTTTCATAGGAGCCAGACAGTATGGGTATCCTTTATTTGTCGTTTGTTTTGTAAATAAAAGGTCAACATGCATGTTAGATATACCCTGCTCTTATTCAGATTTGACCAACAATAGAAGATGAAAACAAAACCACACTTTGTTCAGACATGTAAAATATATATAAGATCTTTAAATTGTAAAAGAAATATATGTGAACATAAATCAAGTTCAACACTAGTCTAAAAAAGAAAAATGTTTGACTTAGTCATTTTCTCCCAGTTTACTTCTCTCTCTCAGTTAGGGTATAATCACATCTGAAATTAACATGTCTTGCCACATTACATAACAGCACCTGTCTGGACACAGTCTGGCCTAGCGTATAATAATGCTTTCAGTGTGGCTCTGTCTGCAAATTCAGATCTTCAAAAGAGCCATTCTCAAATGCCTGTCAAGTCCCTGAACTCAGCAGGGGGAGATTGCCAGGTAACTGATTCTGCCAACTTCACACTGCATAGTGTTGAGGACTTTTACCCTGAAGGCCACATCTGTGATTTGACTCTTAAAGGAAAATTCCACATCTTTTAAAACATTTCTGTGGAACACAGCATAATTCAATCATTGAGTGTTTCAGAATAGTCTGATGTAAAATGGTGCATTGTAGAGGCATATACAGTCTTCTGTCCAAAATCAATTTGTTACTTTTTATTTGATATCTATAGCAACCAGTGAACATACACGTCTTCACACTGGAATTCTGTGACACTGCTTTGTGGCAACATCAGTTGAAAAAGCGCTATCCAAATAAATTTGATTTGGTCTTGTGAAGCTTTCCCAACCTTGGATAATGCTCTCCACTCTTAACGAAGACATCCTTACAACTTTTAAAGGAATACTGTGGCTTGTTTTGTCTCCTGGTCTCCCCCTACCTGTTGCTGAGTGTAATTAATATTTACAGTACTTTAGTTAAATCAAGTGTCAAGTCTCGCTCTCTGGATTTTCTGTTAATAAATATTTGGCCTGGGGAATGTGGGTAATCAAATAAAATGTTGTTGACTACATGGAAATAAAAAGGTATATATCTTTCAAAATATACATTGGCCTGTATACTGTAATTACAAACAAAGTATAACAGAAAAGCACTTATTACCAGAATCAGTAAACTGTGAGCTTATCCAGCTAAAGTTAGCAAGAACTATCACTTGCCCTCGTTCATCTATAACTCTCAAAAACCTGATCATAACGCTGTCTTCAATAAATCTTGTGTTCCACTGACAAAAAAGGATAACTCTAGCCTTTACAACCAAACAACAACTACAAAAAAGCATTATTAATGCGTACGTCAATGTCTAATGTTTACTATTCCAGCTAAAGTTAGCAAACCCTGACTCACTCATCAGTAACTCTCATAAACCTAATTATAACACTTTCCTCAACAAAACATATTACTAACGACAGCAACATATGAAGAAAATGTAACAACCTGTTATTACTTACTAGTCCAGAAAAGAAAACACATGTGTCTTGTCTCTCTCTGCTCCCTACACTAAGTAAAGTGTATTAACTGTGTGGTCTCTCTTTCTCTTCATTGCTCCCTCTGCCATATTTTGAGGTTAATATAATACAGTGTTCCTTTAAGAAGGATGCAATTTATCATCATAACCAAATCACAGTCTACAAATTATTCATAAGCTCAGAGAACACCATTTTACTGTGTGTATCTTTAAAATGACATCACTTATCTTAAATTATTTCTTCATGGACAGTAAATTTCAGTCCAAAAGTTTCCTCTGCAGTATTAATCACTGTCATGTGATTAAAAAAAAAAAAAAAAGTCCATATGGACTGGGGTATATAAATATTAAATGTGATATCCTGGGTTGTCAAATCCCTTTATGTCAAAGGCTGTTTATATTAGGTGAACCCTCTGTCTTGAATATTCAGGACAAATACTTAAGTTGGATTCAAACCAGCTTAATTATTGGGAGACAAGTTATATTAAGGAGTTGGAGACTGGTGGGATCACCATCATTTCGGGACTGGGCTACAGAGCTGAGTAAAATGGCAACATATGAGAAGTTGTCATAGATGATGGAGCAATTAGATATATATTGGTGGAAGTGGGGCCAATATTTGGACTATCTACAGGATTCTGAGGCTTCTAGAGTGGCAAGACTCAGTTTAATCGTTTACCTGTAAATATAGGTTAGGAACAGTATGTGGGGAATTATATAATCAGTTCTGACCTCACAAATGCGCCTCTGGAAAAATAGCCAAAACTTCCTATAAACACACTCCTAAACCTTATGCAAAGCTTTCCCAGAAGAGCTGAACCTGTTATAGCTGCAGAAGGTGGGTCGACATCACAATTAACCCTATGGTTTAAGAATGGGATATCAATAAATTTCATATGTAACCTCTGGAAAAATTAATTGTACAGCATAGCAGCTTTATAAAATTCTTTTAAATATTGGCTGTGAATTGAAGTCTCAAGCAAGCAGTGGGCTGTCCTGTGGAGTCCACATAATTGTAGAAAAGGTTAGAATTAAGCTGCATTGTTCCAGGAGCTGTACTCACTTTGAACTGCTCAGATTACATAGATTTATGTGTTAGGAAAAAGCCAGTCTCTGGGGAAAAATGCTGTCGTCTCAATGGTTAGACCTGGTTAGATTCTGGCTCTTTCTACAAAGCTTTTTACATTTGTGTAAGCACTGTAAGTTTTTTGGTAAAAGCTGCATTTGTAAATGCTTTTCTGCTTTACACTCAAAGGTTACTTCCTGAATATTGCTGCACAACATCACAAAATGATCGTCATGGATATGTTCCCAAGAAACTAGTCTTAACCAAGAGTACAACCATTGCTGACTCACATGTATTACTTCGACTTTTGCTTAGAATAAGCTGTTCTGATAATTAGCTGAATAGCTGAAAGAAGAGACTGGAGCCAAAAGAAGAAAAACAGTTATAAACGCAAGACCAGATTAGTGTGAATTCTTATCCTCCTGCAAATCAAGCATTAAAATAGTTCTGTTTATCGCTGCAAACTTCAGAATGTTCATCTCCCTGATTATAAAATTGGGAATAGCAGTGTTGCCAAGTTGTAACAGAAACCTTGGACTCTGGCATGCAAGGTTAGTCTGTCTGTGTTGCCAGTTGGGTCGTTTTATGACTCCAATGAGGCCGCTGCTCTCTCGTCACCTCATTACACAGCCTGCCAGGCATAGCGAACCTTGCAGAGTCATTCAGTCCAATGCACAAATGTTTATGAAGGTTTACAAATGATCATTTACATATCTGTGGGTTTAGGCCTCTTTTAAGTCTATGTTCTTCCTTATTTTAACTTCCTCTGCAGTGGAGAAATGACTTTGTAAATGGCTGGGTGAAGCTGTCCAACAGCCATGAGACCCAAGAAGAGTGCCTTGGTATGGCTGTTCTGGACATGATGAGGATGGCCAAAGAGAAGCAGTGCTCATCATTAGATATTTACAATGCCATTAGGTATGAATTTTTGAACCAGTTCTATCTTTCAGCACTTGACCTTGTCTCTGAACTCATTGTTTCCCTAATGTAAGATACCAGGGTGAATGACCTAATTTCTGTTACTGATATCCTGTTTGGTTGTTATCTAGAGTTCCTTATTTCCACCTACGTGCTTCTTAAGGTTTCAGAATGATTAAATCTTTTGAACATTTGCTGTTCAAAAATGTCTTGAATCTCCTAAGTAGGCTGCAGATTCACTCTTTTCACTGACTTTTGTCTGCAGTTACAAGTCCTTTCTTCCCAAGGACATGCGAGTACAAATCCAGGGATACCACATTGTGACGCGCAAACGCATCCGCTACCGTTTCCGGAAGGTGTTGCTGCAGTTCAGTCAATGTCGGGCCACAGCTCGTGACTTGAAGCTTAAATACCTTATCAACCTGGAGGCGCTGGATTCTGGCTTCTTCACAGAGTACTTCCAGGTCAAGGAACCATCAGCTGGCCAAGTCACCATCATTGTCTCTGCAGACAAAGGCATCCAGTGGTGCCGTGAGAAGCACAAAGATGCCAAGCCAGAGGTGAGCTGGCTGAGTTGGCTTGCAAGTAATCTGTGTTGACCTAGTCAGCATGAAGGGTGATGGTTCTCTAACCAGGTCTTGGGGTTCCCCTGATTTGTTAGCAGCCTTGCACATTTTGGCTTCAACACAATTGCAAAAATGCAGGCTGAGGACCAGTTTGGGAAACACTGCCATAGAATGTCACATTCCAGGTTTGGCCTAGCACAACACTGTGAAGTTTAGCACTCTTTGTCATTTACCATGGGCAGCAAGAGGGAAAAATGTCTGTAGAGCGGTTTGAAATCCCACAAAATAACCTGGCTTGTGTATGAAGCACCTAAAGGCTTTCTCAGATAGCATTTTATGCAGCCATAAGAAGACATTGTAAGTGTGCAGTGTGAGAATTGAAGATAACGACATTTTTTCTTTAAAAACAAACCAATTAAAGTTAAATTAACAGATGCTCAAGTAATGAGCTACTTTCTCACACAAATTAAATGTGCCAGAGATACTGAAACAGTATAGGCTAGTTTTGCAGGGTTTCTATGTTTGTAGGCAATAATTAGTTGCAAATGTTGGTTAGTTTGTGGCTGATCTTTCCATAATGGCACTTGTTTGATATGATAGCAGCAGCTAATTTGCTCTTTATTAATGTCAAATGTGGAGCTTGTACATGGGATTACTTATAGAGGCTTTCAAAAACTCTGGGAAAACTGCATCAACCACTTTTACACTCAGCAATTAAACATTAAAATCACATTTTTGTTTCTATACACATTGTCCATTTACACACACACACATTAAAATACTACAGTTATACTTGGTTGCTTTGCCTAATTTTTATGCCCCTGTACACCTGTGGTTGGCACCACCAGATATTAATTGGCTAGGTGTACCACTCTCAGCACTGCAGTGACACAGATGCAGCTAGTGTGTGTTGTGTTTGCATGAGGAAAGGATGCTATCAAAGTATACAGAGCAACAGATGGACTATTGTCTGTATTTCTAGAACTACAAAGTTTACCCATATGATTAGAGAAGCTGCTAAAATGGACGCTGAGTGTAAAAACAAAGATGTTATTTTAAGGTTTTTGCTGACAGGAAAATTTTCATGTGTGTTCAGTCAAAATGAAATGCTTTGATAGTGTACAAAAAAGGCAAAATATATGCTTGTACTTCCTGTGCAGGACCTGCAGACATATTGTGATTTCCCTCACATCGTTGATATTAGTATCAGACAAGCCAGCATAGAGGGCTCCAACAAAAGCAGAGTCGTCTCCATCAACAAACAAGATGGCAAGACCCTGGTAAGTGTGTTTTTGAAATGGGTTTTGTTTATATTAATGGAATTTTGGGAAAGAGATTGCTTTCCTATTGTAAATAGAGACATTTGGATATTAATGTTTATCATATTTCTGGTCTCAGGGAAATACAATATTTCAGCTATAATTTTCTTTGTAAATATTTTATTGTTCTTCTTACAAACCAACCCCCATGCCCCTTTATTATCTAGTTTTGTTTACTAATGTACATATGTATCTGTGCTATATTTTGTGTCAGGAGCTGGAGTTCAGCTCACAGATTGAGGCTCTGTCCTTCGTGTCTTTGATCGATGGCTACTACAGGCTGACCATCGATGGCCACCATTACCTCTGCAAGGATGTTGTGCCACCTCGTCTACAGGAGGCCATTGAGAACTTCTGCCATGGACCCATATCGTAAGGCTTAACCTCTACGCATGGAGATATGAGTATTCTCAACAAAGCTAATCAGATAGTATACCTTAGTGAAATACTCCTTAGTATGTTGCATTTGCTAGCTAACCAAAAATGGTATTGTCGAGTATATATTTTTATATTGGGCGGCACGGTGGTG
The DNA here is from genome assembly GCF_029633855.1 of Hoplias malabaricus. Taxonomy (NCBI): domain Eukaryota; kingdom Metazoa; phylum Chordata; class Actinopteri; order Characiformes; family Erythrinidae; genus Hoplias; species Hoplias malabaricus. The sequence goes on from NC_089820.1 coordinate 18,959,126, forward strand.
CAGCAGGTAGTATCGCTGTCTCACAGCTCCAGGGACCTGGAGGTTGTGGTTTCAAGCCCCGATCTGGGTGACTGTCTGTGAGGAGTTTGGTGTGTTGTCCCATGGTCCAAAAACACAAGTTGGTAGGTGGATTGGTGACTCAAAAGTGCCCATAGGTGTGAGTGAATATGTGAGTGTATGTCACCCTGTGAAGGATTGTTCCCGCTCTGCACCCAGTAATTCCGGTTAGGCTCCGGACCCACCGTTACCCTGAACTGGATGAGTGGTTACAGACAATGAATGAATGAATAAATTAATTTTTATGTTCAATGAAATTTAGGGCTTAACAACATTTTTCTCTGAATGTTTGCATAGAATGGAGTATTCCATCAGTAAACTACGCAAGGCTGGAAACCAGCGAGGAATGTTTGTTCTCAGATGCAGCCCCAAAGACTACAACAAATTCTTCTTGACTTTCGCTGTTGGGGTATGTTTGCTGGCTGAAATCAAAGAACCTGACAAATCAGAATGCATTTATCAGAGCTCTCAAAATATAGTCACATCCAGTTGTGAAATTTTGACCTCTGAGTGTTTCTAAACCTTGAATTACCAATCAGTATGTCAATATTAAGTCTTTAATAAACTTGTGATACAGGTTAGGTTCTTCAATTAAGTGAATTTCTTGGAAAACCCTTGACGACAAGGTAATTCTAACCACTTAATCATTTCAGATGTATGATGAGGTGGAATACAAACATTGTCTGATCAGTAGGTCAGACAATGGGGATTATGTTTTAAGTGGGACTAAGAGGACCTTCAGAAGCATGCAGGAGCTGCTCAAATGCTACCAAAAGGAGACAGTGAGATCAGATGGCATCACCTTTCAGTTCAGCAAATGCTGCCCTCCCAAGGCCAGAGGTTAGTACTGCACTTGAATTTGTGTGCTAATAAATTAGATGGCAGAACATATTTCATTTGCTGAAATAATTTATAACCTTGAGTTTCCTGTCCTCATTAATTATCACTGCATGAGACAATGATCAGATTATGATTGTGTGTGTATTTATTTATTTTTTGCAGAAAAGTCAAGTCTGCTTGTGTGTCGAAGTAATAAGGGTTGTGAGGTTTCTATCTCACCCTCACTGCAGAGGCAGAACATCAGTCAGATGGTTTTCCACAAAATCAGGAAAGAAGACCTTGAGTTTGTGAGCACTCTCTGTTCTTATTAAGTCATAATTTAAAAAATAAAAAAAGTAGAACAGAGATTTGGCCCATGTTTTACTGCTGTATGCTTTTGAACTGTGATCTCACTGGATAAAAAGTAAAAAACGTATGAAATGAATCTGTTTGTCATCATCTACATTTTAACTAAACACATTTTTCTGTTCCAGGGGGAGAATCAAGGCCAGGGCACATTCACAAAGATATTCAGAGGAATTCGGAAAGAACTCGGTGACTATGGCGAGATGCACAAGACAGATGTCATCATTAAAGTCCTTGATAAAGCGCACAGAAACTATTCAGAGGTGTGTAATAGGCCATCATTTACTGATACTTAGCACTTTAAAGTAGCCAAATACAGTCCTTAATAATGTTCCTCGGCCCCAGATGACTGCAGAACTGTATCCAGATTGGGAAGAACGGTTCCTGCAATCCTCTGTGTAGTCTTAACTATGCTTGCCAGGTCTGTCAGATTCTCTGCAGTGCAGCCGGTGTACTACACTGTAACACAGTAGCAGACAATGCCCCCTGCTTTGCTCTTGTAGAAATTCACTAAGCACTGAGAGGGGTGATTGGACTTTTAAAGCCTTCTTATGAAGAAAAGCCTCCGCTGAGCTTTCTTCCTCAGGTGGTATAGTCCATATCAGTTACTTTGTGATGTGGAGTCCCAAGAAAATTTGTCATTCACCTTCTTTACATCCTTATAATTTACGTGAAGAGTGTGAGGTGTTGTTTTCCTGGTCACTTCACTAAGAGTATTAGAAGAGTATGAGGTTGTGAGTGTAAAAGGTGATACAGGCTGCACTAAGGACATAACCCTATGGTAATGCTGTTTTCAGGGTTAGAGTAGATGATTATGTGGTTACCCACTGGGAAGTTCTGTAGTCTGTTATTGAGAATGGTCTGAAAATAAGGAAACAAATCCACAGTCTTGAATGATATTGTGGGCAAGTTATTTTTGGTGGTTATTGGGATTATGCTCATTGTGAGTCCAATGTTGAAATCAGTTTTGTCAAAAGTCAATACTTATATATTTTCTGGTTTTGTCTGCAGTCCTTCTTTGAGGCCGCCAGCATGATGAGTCAGCTTTCCCACAAGCATCTGGCACTCACCTACGGCATCTGTGTGTGTGGCGAAGAGAGTACGTGTGTATCATATAACTTCTCAGCGTGTTAAGCTAGACATTTAAGCTTATGCCCTCTACTCAACCTTCTCCATTACCCCTGGAGCAGCATGTATTTACTGACCAGCCTTAGTCTGTGCTATTCTTTCTGGATCAGTAGGTTGCTTAACTTGTGCCATGTGCTGTTTCAGACATTATGGTGCAGGAGTTTGTGAAGTTTGGCTCCCTGGACACCTACTTGAAAAAAAACAAGAACTCGGTCAATATCTTGTGGAAACTGGAAGTGGCCAAGCAGCTTGCATGGGCCATGCTATTTCTTGTAAGTGGTCTTTTAAAGTGCAGTGATTGCCTTTTTTCAAAACAAAAAAACAAAGTTGATATTCATTTGCCTGCCCATGTAATACACAGGAAGAGAAAAACCTAGCCCATGGGAATGTGTGTGCAAAAAATGTCCTTCTGATCCGTGAGGAAGACAGAAAAATGGGCAATCCTCCCTTCATCAAACTCAGTGACCCAGGCATCAGCATCACTGTGCTGCCAAGAGAAAGTGAGTTTGTCTCACATTTTGAAATGTTTAATAGAATCACATAGACAGGCACCCGCACAGAGAAGTTAGGTGCAGGGGCTCAAGGGGTATAAAAGGGCACACTCTGTTCTATGCCACCTACTCATCTCCCATAATAACATTAGTTATTTCATCTGTAATGCTGTTTGTAATCATGCAGTCTGTTAATAACATGCATATTGTTCAACTTATACTGACATGCCTATTAAATTATTAAGAGGAGCATATGTCGGTGTTAGCTGTGGTGTGTGATTGTGGGTGTACGATGTGTGTAATATGGATGATACAGTTGAATAAGTGTCCAATGGGAGTGGGGATGGCTATATTTTAACTAGTGTAAAAATGTATTTATGCAACTTAAAAAGTGTTCAAGCCTCAGAGATTACCCCATATATACTTAGAAATGCTCAGTGCTCAGGCAAATATCCAGGGACATTTCATGAATGGTTTGTGTTTATACCAGATGCAATGAAATCGTTTTTAAGAATATATTTCATGCATGCATGCTGCCTTTATGTGAGATCTGGATTTGTTCATGCCCTACTGAATGCATGACCTTCATGAACCTTCAAAGCACATATACCTGGGTCTTTGGCATCATATATTTATTCCAGGAATATTAATAATTTGCCGTTGACAAATACAAAACCCCATTTCCAGAAAAGCTGGGACATTTTTGTACAGCAGAATCTGTGATGTGTCAATTCTCTTTAAGCTGTTTTTATTATTTTTAATGGTGGGGGGGGGGGGGTCATAGAATATTCCAAATACATTTGAATCTTAAAAAACTCATAAACATAATAAGCAGGTGAATTGATAACAAGTGAGGGTATCATGATTGGGTCCAAAAAGGAGCCTCCATTTAAAGGCTGGTTTTTGCAAGCAAAGATGGGATGTGACTCACCACTTTGTGAGAGATGTTTCAAACACAACATTTCATAAACAACATTAGAACTGTTCAGGGCAAGATTTCAATGTATTTAACCAGACAGAAGTCTGTGTAGAGCAACACTGTTGAAGTGCATGGGCTTTGAGCCCAGATGGCATGGCATGAGAAATGGGCTATTATAACTCCCAGAATATATATATTCTGCATACAGGTCCATATTTAAAATGTGCCTACTAATAAATGTAGCTTTATTGGGCTAAATAAAGGAGTAGCCTGTTAGACTCAGTCATATAAATGTTTTACTTACCTGAATAATGTACTGATTCATGATTCATTCAAGTCTGGGATTGATTAATTTCTTGAAGCCACACACACATAATCTACTATATTCTCAGGTTGAGGCTCAGCAGTGTGTTGCCAAAACCCAGTGTGTAATGTGTGTTCACCAAATTCCGGTCCAAAAAGTAAAAATCTTTCCCAGGATTTCGTTTCAACAGCCCTGACAGCTGCCTGATTGGCTTGTAATTATTAAAGGTGTCAGGCATTTGGAATAAAATCCTAGAGTCTATTTTTACTTTTACTTTTTAAGTTTGCTCTTCTGAATGACCAAAAAAGCACTTATGCAGTCGAAGGGTAAAGTGCAGGGGCTCCAGCCTCCCTTGGGATCTGTCTATGCATTTGCCTCCACATTATGTCAACCCCCTTTGACCAGTAGAGGTCAGAAAGGATGACAGTGTTTTTTGTGAACCTAATAAATTGCTTCTATTTTTCTGTACAACCTGTATGTTTAACCTGAAACCTAACTTCCCGGTTCTAGTTTTGGTGGAACGAATTCCATGGGTGCCTCCTGAATGTATTGTGGATCCAAAGAACCTCAGCCTTGCTACGGACAAGTGGAGCTTTGGTACGACACTTTGGGAGATTTGCAGTGGCGGAGAGAAGCCACTAGCTAACATGGACAGCTCCAAGGTTAGGAAACATATGTGTTGGTACAGAACTCTCACCGGTTCTCTATATCATTTATTGTTCTAATTAATAATGTATATTGAATGATAGTTTTACATCAGTTGTTTTATGCTAACTAATCACCAGTTTGATCACAAAGAGGACAGAGGAAAAACTAAATATCTGAGGCACTGTTGTAGATGAAATCCACATAATGTCAATGTTTGAGTTTTGTGCTGAATATTTCCTTACAGAAACACTTGTTCTATGAAAACCGGCACCAGCTGCCTGTGCCCAAGTGGACAGAACTGGCCAACTTGATCAACAGTTGTATGGACTATGAGCCAGCATTTAGGTCATCCTTCAGAGCAATCATTCGTGACCTCAACTGTCTCTCATGTCCAGGTCTGTAGTTTTCTTTCTCTAATTTTCATCTCCACTGTTATGACTTTTCAGTTTATAGTTCTCCATAAAGCTTATAAGAAGGACATAACATTTGGAAAACATGTTCGAACATGCCAGTCAATAGCAATAGTGCTGATCCCTTAATAACAATCCACACATGAAGAGAACCTTGAAATGCTAAGTGCTGTCAGTTCCATCTTAAACCCATCGGTCCTCCTTAAGCCTGACATGTCTGAAGTCCTGTCACTGTAGAGCATTTATAATGATAAATGATCATTTTTCCTTTGTAGACTATGAGATGATGATGATGGAGAGTGACTTGCTGCCCAGTAGAACGGGACTTGCATTTGCCACAGGGGCCTTTGAGGATCAGGAACCAGTGCAGTTTGAAGAAAGACATCTGATTTTCTTACAGCAACTTGGCAAGGTAATGCATTCAAAATAGAATCCATGAATAGCACTTATTCGTCAAATCTGATCATAAAATGGGTGCATATAGCTTTTAATGAGTTTTGTTTAGTGATACACGATATATCTGCGGCTGATATATCATTTGCGGATATCTGGATGTTTTTATGTTATCGGTCCGAAATTGGAATTTTAGCCCATATTGCAACCAATAAATTGACGTCGTTTTTGTGCTTTCAGATATACACTGATGCCTGTAAATACACAACTAATGTGTGTCATGTGGACGGTTACAGTTTCTACAGAGAAAAGTTTCTCGCAATTAAATTTCTCTGTGGTGAAATCTAATTTAAAGTATCAGTGATGCTCAGTTCACACATGCATCAGGTTAAACTACACAAAAGATACTCTCAACCACCACATTGCAGGAGCCCTTCTTATATAAAACACACAAAAATATATATAGTGTCATTCAGCATCTGAATTTATTACTAAAACACGATGATAAACCATTACAGACACTCGCTCAAATGGTCTCTCTCTCCCTGACTCGCTCTGAGACAGTTTATGCTGCGCTCACCAAAACAAACCCGGTGCTGCAGTAATTTGCACCCCTCTAGAAACAATAAATGCGGAACCAGTAATAAATCTTTGATAAAAATATAAAATAACTACAACTAATTAACTTAAAAGATAACATTGAAAAGTACAGAAATGTACAAATACTCAGGAAAAGGCATGTCCTATGACAAACCACAATCAAAATAATTTGTTGTGCTTTAATCGAAAGTGAATTTGCTTTAATTAAGTTATCGGTTAATAATATTGGTATTGGTTACTCCAAGGTGCTAATTATCAGTTATCGTATCCGCCCAAAAGATTCAAAATCGGTGCATCCCTAGATTTGGTTTTTATCAGTTCATCTTAGGTGTATCACTACAAATTCACATCTAGTGGGAATGTTTGTAACAACATGAAAAAATGCTTTATTTGCAGCTAAATAATAAATATCAGTAAAATCAATAATAAGTTGTTTTTCAATGCTGTCAAATCTGCACTTGTACCTAAAAATAGCATGCTTGGGGGCAGCTTGTGGTGCACATCTAATGGTTATGTCCACAAGTTACGTCCTATTCTTTGTTGTGATAAGGGATAAGGGTACAAAGTTTTATATTTAATTATTTCACCCTAATTAATGATTCATAATGAAATGACATCAATAACTGGCTGTGTAATTTCTGTAGGGAAATTTTGGCAGTGTGGAGATGTGCAGATATGACCCTCTGCAGGACAACACTGGTGAAGTGGTGGCAGTAAAGAAGCTGCAGCACAGCACTACTGAGCACATGCGGGATTTTGAGCGAGAAATTGAGATCCTCAAGTCGCTTCAGCATGAGAACATTGTGAAATACAAAGGCGTTTGCTACGGTGCAGGTGGGGCAAAGAGACAATTGCGTAACTCTACTAATGTCATAGTAGTCCTGGTGTAATCTCACTATGGCCATTGCATTAACATGTGTCCTGAGCGACCAGCTCATAAGCGGCCAGCACTAAATACAAGTGTGAATGTGTCTCTGAGGTGCATTATATTTGGTTCACTCAGACTACATTCAGAGATCAGGTCTGTAGAGTCCTGAATCAAATTAAATCACCCAAGACGCATGTTAGTTTATTTAATTTTGATTTAATTTTCCTTGCTTGTAGGTTTGTAGCGTGTTTCATATTGTAGTCTTTATGGTGTCTCATATGTTTAGATTTGCTTAGATCCATTTATGAACTTTCCACCTTAAACGCCTAACAAGCTGCTTAGTTTTCTGTGAACAGAACTGAAAGTGCGGTTTTCTTCCAGGGCGGAGAAACCTTCGGCTTGTAATGGAGTATTTACCTTACGGTAGTCTGCGAGACTACCTCAACAAGAATCGTGAAAGGATTGATCACAAAAAGCTTGTACATTATGCCTCTCAAATATGCAAGGTATTAAAGATTGCAAAAAGATTTGCTTTACATATAATCATTAACTCAGTCATATATATGTTTGTGTGGATTCGTTATTGGCATCAAATTATGTTGTTTTGACACAGGGTATGGAGTATCTTGCAAACAAACGGTACATTCATCGAGATCTGGCCACACGAAACATTTTGGTGGAGAGTGAGTTTCGGGTGAAAATTGGTGACTTCGGTTTGACCAAGGTCTTGCCTCAGGACAAAGAATATTACAAGGTCAAAGAGCCAGGAGAAAGCCCCATATTCTGGTAAGCGTTCATGAGTTTAATTCATTTACATATATTTTACAGGTGAAAGTTGCAATTGATTTTGAATTTTTAAAGAGCCAGTCTTGAATCTGCTTTTATTTTTGGCACATTGTTGTATAGAGTTCAGACTGAAGTTTCTAAGGATGTTAAATGGTTTGCAGGTATGCTCCTGAGTCTTTAACAGAGAGCAAATTCTCAGTGGCATCAGATGTTTGGAGTTTCGGAGTTGTTTTATATGAACTCTTCACTCTCAGTGACAAGCTCTGTAGCCCTCCTACCGTACGTATCACTCTCTCAAGCACTCAGACTCTGTCTTACTATTCGTTGTCATTTCTGTTTTATCTCTTCACATTTTTTTCATAGTTAATTTAAACGAGTTATATTTGGTCTCAGCGTGTGCCTTCCCTGAATTCAAATTAAACAACTTAAGCCGTTGTTTTAGAATCTTGCGCAACAGCACTTTACCTCTAACTCTGTTCAGGTCTTCATGAGCATGATGGGAGGAGACAAGCAAGGTCAGACTATAGTCTATCATCTCATTGAGCTCCTGAAACTAGGGAACCGTTTACCCCAGCCTGTGGGCTGCCCCTCAGAGGTAAGTCACCAATCCTTTAAACCTCTGGCAGCCAGGTTCACTATTGCCATGAGCCAGAGTTATTCCAAAAGTAAATGAGGTGAACATAAATAATTGTCTGATTTTTTTTTTCCCCATTAGATATATGAGATAATGCAGGAATGCTGGGACAGTGACCCCAGCTTTCGGCCGGCCTTTAAGGAGCTCACTCTGCGGGTGGACTTGTTTCGAGACAGCAGCGACTCAGACAGATACACCCAAGTGCCTGCATTTTAAGAGACTTTGTGCTGCTGTGTACATCAGGACCTGAATCCTCAATTTAATTATGTTCTTCAGTGTGCCATCATTGCAGATCTCATTTAAGACATCCTTTATCGTCTGCCAGCTTTTAAGAACATATTTAGCAAAAAAAATAATTTTAACTTCTTCTTCTTACTTTGTTTTTTTTTTTGCTAGCAGTGCTGGCATGCCTCCTAACCCTATCCTACCAAGAAAGAAAGAACTGTGAACAGAAGAAAGCATGAGCACTGCATTCTTTTTATATGTCAAGTGTTTTTATGTACATATATGAAGATTTTATAATTTTATAAAAAAAATGAAATATGTATGCACTGCTGGCTATATTTGAACTGTTCAAAAGCGGTGAAATACAAATGAAGAATTTAAAGAGAGAGAAATAGAGTTTGTTTATAGGTTGTTTTTTTCCATTGTGCAGGTGGTGTCTAATTAAAATGATATATTAATAATATTGAACGTGTTTGAACATATTTTAAAATCTATTTAAATTATTTTATTTACTTTTTCTGGTTGGTTGAGCTCAATAAAATGCTTGTCATGGGTGGGGCATGTTTAAGTTTTCAAATTCACAGATGCAGGCAACCTACCTAAAAGGATGGGGGCAGCGCCATCTAGTGAACGCATTTGATATTTAAGGTCAAGTGGATTTTCATGAAGCCCTCAGTAACCGTCCAGCTCAGCTGCAACAGGTCAATGTAAAGGTCATAACAGATAAATAACAAAAAGAAACGATAGAGAATATTTTCAGGAGAAATGCTGGTAAAAAAAAACAGGCAGAGTGTGAGATAGCTTTTATACTTGCAGCAACCAATTTATATTTTAATATACTGATATTCATTCATTATCTGTAAATGCTTATCCAGTTCAGGGTCGCAGTGGGTCCAGAGCCTGCCTGGAATCATTGGGCAAAAGGCAGGAATACACCCTGGAGGGGGCCCCAGTCCTTCACAGGGCAACACTCACACATTCACTCACTCACACCAACGTGTGTTTTTGGACTGTGGGAGGAAACCGGAGCACCTGGAGGAAACCCACGCAGACACAGGGAGAACACACCACACTCCTCACAGACAGTCACCCAGAGGAAACTCACGCAGACACAGGGAGAACACACCACACTCCTCACAGACAGTCACCCGGAGCGGGAATCAAACCCACAACCTCCAGGCCCCTGGAGCTGTGAGACTGCGACACTACCTGCTGCGCATGGACACCAGTTGTAAAAACATTAAAATTGTGAGCATCAGAAATTATATTTATTATATATATATAAATAAATTATATTTTGCCTTACACTTAGATATTCATAAAACAGCTCCACACAACCGTTGTTGATCGCTTCTCTGGAATACATTGCTGTTTATGAAAAGCATGGTAAATAGGAACTGAAATACAAGTTGTCCCCAGACTACACTTCCACTGTGTATAAAGTACACGTTTGTTGTAGGGCTGATTTATATGGAAAAAATTGTACATCTTGAAAATTGATTTTTAACTCAATAACATGGGACCTAACTGGGTTAAGCTGCCATTAGATGAGTCACCTCAATATGAATCAAAAGCCCCATGTGCTGTGTGAAGCTTGAAATATTTGAAGAACCCTGCTCCTCCATGTGGCATATCTCAAAAAGCTAGAAGGAAAATGAATGCAAAAAGAAAGCAAAGTTTAATAGGCAACACAATAAAACGTTTATGTACCTCTTCATCTATGATCAGTGCTGCGGTGGCTCTACTTGGAATCATTTGCTTTAAGGCAGGAACAAACACTGGACAGGCTGTTGGTCCGTTACAGAGCATCACACACTATCCCAATCACTCCTTTGTTAAGTCAGATGGTGGATAATAACATGGTCTCTAATCCTCTATCAGAAAACAAGGTTTTAACCTCAGATTATTAAATCATTAAAAGTAACTTCAGCCATAAAGCCCACTGTTGTGTTGTACTACTCCACTTTTAGATCAGCTGGAACCTGATCACAATCCTCCTCCTAAACAGCGAAAGACTGCCTCACTGATAATAAATAGGTGAGTGATGCTGTATCAATGCAGTCAATTTAAGGAGTAAGTTATAAAATTACCTTTGGGGGTGAAAGTTCCAGAATTTAATGGGGTCTGAAAGAACAAGTCTTGTTTAACCTTTTACAAAGAAGGACATGAGGAGGGGTGGGAGGGTCTTTAAAACATCTCCAAGGTAAGGTTATGTATTTATTAAATTGTTTTTCCAAGTGAAATAACATATACTAACTTACTCAGCACACTGAAACTGTGTGAAATGATCAGTGCTTTTATCTGTTTGTGAGATTAATGCTACATGTTCCTGTTTTAAGGGCACTCAGTGCAAAGCTTTGCAACTCAATTGAAAACAGAGGCTTTTTTGACATTTTTGGTTTGAGTGTGTGAATGTCACATAGTAATTAATTCATTCATTCATCGCGGTGGGTCCAGAGCCTACCTGGAATCATTGGGCGCAAGGCGGAAATACACCCTGGAGGGGGCACCAGTCCTTCACAGGGCAACACACACTCACTCACACCTACAGACACTTTTGAGTCACCAATCCATCAACCAACGTGTGTTTTTGGATTGTGGGAGGAAACCCATGCGGACACGGGGAGAACACACCAAACTCCTCACAGACAGTCACCCAGAGAGGGAATCAAACCCACAACCTCCAGGTCACTGGAGCTGTGTGACTGTGTAATTGTTATTCATCTCAGGTTAGACAGTTAGACCTGACTAAAACACATGCAGGGTCATGATGTGGGATCCCCCTGATGGAGGCTATGGCTGGGTGGTGGTCATCTCCAGTTTCTCCTCCATGGGCCTTACTGCAGGCATTCTTAGGAATTTTCCTTGACATTTAAAACTTCTACAGCATCCTCATCAGTACTGTGTCATGGATCACCTCTACCAGCTTTGCTATATTTCATTTGGGAGGTGAGGAGCACCACAGTGGACAGCTTGTGCTTCTCTGATAACACCTGTTGTCCGTATACACATTTCTACAAGATGAAAATGATAAACTATAAAAGGGTAAACTGTGTAACCACATTAAAAATAATTAAAATCAAATCAAAATAATTTTGTGAAATATCTGGAGATTACTGTGGGAGGACCTGAAAACAGTAGCTGGATTTTTAGGAAGAAAATTTTAAAGGCGCATTCCAACAAGAATCATAACACTTTCAAATTCACAATATCATAATGAATTGACAAAACTAGGTTTCAAAACAACAGATGCCTGTTGGAATAAGCCTTTATATATGTTGATTTATTCTATTCTTTTGAGTCTTTGTTAATGGTTTTATGTTTGTGTCTTGTATCCTGCTACCATTTTCACTTTTTTTTATTGTACTTTCTGTTTGCAGTTCCAGTGGCTGAAGCTCTTACAGTCTGCTTCTCTCGGCGTGGTGTTCTCATGATCCGCACTGTGCTGGCTACTTCAGGAATGATCAGTACCAGTCCCTAGGAGTTCTGCAAGGTATTATTTTTAAATGCTTTATTGCTGTATATGTCCCAACATTTAGCTCTCACTTAATAGTTTAGAGAAACATCTGAATTTCTCCTTACCTTAAGCATGGTTATAATCTTTCTCTTAATCCAACACAATGTCCAACACATCAGAAAGATTTAAGAGTGAGAAAACAATGCTAATTATGGAATGGCAGATTTATAGATCAGAGGAGCCTTTTTAAAGTGGACAAAAAGAGTTGAAAGTAATTAGCTTTGCCATCTGTCTGGACATATTTAGCAGTCAGTCAGGTGGAGCATATTGTATTATGGTTAGGGTGACCAGACGTCCTCTTTTACCCGGACATGTCCTCTTTTTTAGACTTAAAAAAATGTCCGGGCGGAATTTCACAAACGTCCGGGATTTTGTTTTTCTAGAGCTTACATAGAATTTGGAGAAGCGTTTCATTCACAAACTAGTCCCGCCCTTCCCTACTCCGATTGGTTCGCTTGAGTGAGAAGGGGGCGTGGTGAAGTAGCCTAAAATCTTCTGATTGGACGGTCTGACTGTAGAGCTGCCGTTATTGGTCGATAACCTTCTCTGTAAACATTTAATTGGTCAGTCTGCATGTCAGTAGTCCTTGTTTACGTCAGGCGAAGCTCATGTACCCACCCTCATCTCGACCAGCTATGCCGAAACGTAAATGTAAGTTCTCGGATGAATTAAAAAAGAAATCCCCATGTTTTGTGTACAGATAAAGGTGTAAAGGACCTATAAGCACACATGGGTTCAGCTAAGCATACAACGGCAGCGAGGGGCGAGAACTCATCACTCTTTTTCACCATCTCAGATCTGGTCACCCTAATTATGGTGAAATTGTAGTGCTATCTATGCTCATTGCTGCTCTGGATATTCAGGTGCATGAAAATAAATCAATAATTATTAAAGTATTTATGTATTACTTTTTTGTTGACATGAGAATCAAATTACTTTGTGGTTCCTGACCCAGCTAAAAGTAAACTGTCAGGCTACATGTTATGAAAAAAACCCAAACATTTTTGAGGGTGAATTAAAAATGATCAACACTGATAAAACCTCTGTTAGCCAAACTGTCTTATCAGTGCTCTCCATATGAGCCGCTGTCTTCCCAGTCACTGGTGTGCAGGTTTGAACGTATTGTATCAGTTTATTTGTGATTGTGGTGCAAGAAACTATATATAACTATATATTTTTAAATTGTATTTGACTTTTTAGTGTCTGGAGTATGAAAGCCTGTTTCTGCCACATAACATAATTTAAAAAAGGCACCAATTTTTATTTTTCATTATTATGCAAGTTGCTATCTCAATATATTGAGATAGTATACCAACTCAATATACTGACTTAGTATCTCAAAATATTGAGATAGCAAATTGCATATTTATGATTTTTTTTTCATGTGTCTTTTCTGTATTATTTTATGTGGTGGAAACAGACTTCCATACTGGTGTGTATATTCATCAAAACCTTTGTTTAAGTGCTTTGTAACAAAGAAGTGTGTTTGAAGGAGCATTACGCCCATCTGTATACCCGACTGATGACAGCATTGAGCAGCATGTGAACTGAGCACACGCAGATGAATTTGGACATCTGCAAACAACTTTGAACTGACCCTTTAAGAATAGTAATAGTTTCTTAATGGAACCATTACTGGAGACTGCCCATGCTGTCAACACTCTCCAAAAACTTTAGACAGTGGTACATTTTTGGCTCACAGCTCAGCCTAAATATTTTTAAAGAGGAAATATATGATACAAAGTGTATTCAAAAACAGGCAGATGATGTGTTTTTCGGATTAGAATAAATTCTACAGGCAGAGTACAGATAATATTTAACCCAACGTTCTACATCGTAACATTGGGATATTACACAACACTAAGTAATTTAAGTAAATAATTTTTTATGTTAATTTTAACATACAAAATAAAAATAAAACTGAAGTAAACAGTTATACACGGCCTAAAATTCAAACAATAAAAATAAATCAATAAAACTGAGGACACAATTCACTCATTACTGTAACTGAATTTTTAACATAAAATGAGAAAATTAATGAAATACAGACACATTACGCCCATGGTAATAACAGGAGGACACTGGGCTCATTCTAACAATTTACCAAAGAAATGATTTTTAAAATAAACAAATAACATCTGAGAAATGTTTAAGGTAACAGGAAACTATGTTGAGCTCAGTTGTAGTTAAAATATCTTAAAATATACAGAATAAAAAGTGAGAACCCATTTTTGGTCTTGCCATAGCCTTCAGCAGAGCCAGATGATGTATATTCCTACTGAAAATGTGATTTGTGGAATGTTTCAAATGTTTTAGAAGGGGCTATGTGTTAGGGAAACAGGACTGAGACTAAAATATGTGTTTGAACTGAAATATTAAAGCATAGTTGACAGCAATGCAAAAAAAAATGCAAAGGTATTTATAGGATTTATAAAATAATTATTTTTCGTAGTAAAATATCATATTAGAAACAGGAGACAGGCAGCAAATGCTATTTTTTCGTGTTCTTGGTAGTTGTTATTCATAATTTTAATAATATATCTTAAATTTGCCATTAGATCAAGGTCCAGGACATTTTGTGTAGTTATAAAATTTATTTTTCTGTTAGTAATTATACATCCTTATACTCATAATGACCTGGTGACGCAAAAGGCACCTATTCGGCAGAATGGCCCGTCTAATTGGCAGAATGGCCCATCGACTGAATGGCCCATCTAAGCTGACAAATCTGCACTACAGTACCCTGGCAGAGCTGCTAACCCCTTTGTATTGTAAATCAGATGGAGGGCTGACCCATCCAGATCGAAAGCTGTATTTCTGAGCTGCTTAACTAAAACCCATTGTGGACTTTATTGTCAATGATACAACATATAGTGGTTGGATGTTGAAAGGCCAGGCTGTAAATACTGGAAAGTTGGAAAGATATATGTTCTGAATGTGACTTAACTACTTGTTCTAATAATTGGAGAGAATTCAAATGGAAGCTCATTGCTAGATATTTTAGAACACCCCATATTACTATGAGGATTGGCTCTTCTTTGTCTAGTAGTTGTTGGAGGGAATGTGGGGAAACACACTCAAACTTTGTCCATACATTTTAATATCACTCCTTTCAATCCCTTGAATTTTATTTTATTAAGTGTAAGTGAATCGTAATGTGAATGTTTATTTATTTATTTATATGGATGCCCTACTGTAAAGTGGTGAATGTTATTTGATCCTTAATAAAATATTTTTAAAAAAGTTCGAAAAAAGATGTATTACACGTAACTAACCACTAGATGGCAGACAGCGTTCAAACAGTATACTAGTACCTTGACTGGACAGTGAATAAACAGTGAGCTTGCAGTCATGTAGTAATGATGTATTCATAATAGTGCAAAAACAAAGAATCCTATACTCATATGTCATAATATTTCAATATATAAATGTAAATCGATTCTATTTCTTGTAACCAAGCAAGTATGCACAACAACTCCACTTACAGTCTTTTAACATTTGGTGTCCTTTTTTGTTATTTGTATCCCCTTTCACTATATTACTACACTAGGACACCTCTCTAAGGAGAGTCTGGTAACTTTAATTATTAATATGGCCAAGAACGGCCTACTATTGAAATTTGTAGAAGGAGGCACTCCTTTACCTCAGTTCCAGAGCAAGTAAGATACATGGAAGTGTGTATATGCTAATGCAGAGATCCAATCTAAATCTAAAAGAGAGCCAATCTAAATACAAATGGCAGAATCCTGATAGTCAGGACAGTTTAATGCACTGAAGGTAACAGACTCTCTGTCTCTTTGTAAACATGGCCAATGTTATGTTTAGCAGGTCATGTACAACAGATTTGCTTGACCTTACATTTTTTTAATTTTACTGGTGTTTTAAAGCAGATGCCTGTTCCACATTTTATTGTTATATATTGCTTTTACTACAAGAGAAATAGTTCCATAAAATGACCAAAAATAAACACACAATTGCTGGTCAGGCTGCATATTTTGAAAGCAATTTATTCCAGAAGTAATGAAATGAAATAAACACTTAGTAAATAATAAAGATGTAATTGGTTATTTATTATTAGTTCTTTATTTTTTTTGCAATAGCTTTAACTTCCAGCCTTTACAAGTCTCAGAAAGCTGAATTAATAGAAAAAAATATTATAACAGATTCTTGAACACCATGAGTATTAATTACATTTAATTAATTACATTACGTAAATAATTACATTAAAAAAGCTTAGTGTTGCTGTAATTTCATGAATCAATTAATAAAAAAAGTTATAATTTTTCACCTCATCACCCCTGGCTAATGTATGCTTAAGTTAATTGTAATTTTAAAAAGCCCAGGTCTCTGCACTGAGATTACAGTATAAACAAAAACAAAACACTTGCCAATGGAACCACAGCTATGTGCGTGTTACAAAGCCACATTACAGCATCAAATCTCTGGAGCTCAGTGGCAAGCACGACACAAGCAATGACCATCTGAGTGTAGACCCAGCTTAACCAAGTGTAGAGCTTTTTCCTCCAAGGTGTGATGAGCCTTGGTTGAATATATGTATGAAGCTTGTAGTCCCCTATCACAGCAATGGCCCATCCAAGGAAACCTACGATCTGACCTGGGTAGAGCCCATGCCACCAGGCTGAGAATCCAAACGTCATAAAGAGTGGGGCCGTGTTGAATCTGTGGTACACCAGTCTGCGTAACCAGGCAGCTGTTGTGCCATTCCAGCGGCGTGCAAATATGGAAACACGTGTTGATGTCTCTATCTCCCATGGATCTCCATCAGAAAGTCCATCCCACACAGCACCTCCATCTTGACTGAGCCCACTAAAACCTAATCCAGCTGCATTGTTGAGACATTCGCTTATTTCCCAGTGAGAGTAATAGTTCAGTCTGAGGATCAGGGACAAGATCCATAGCCATAACAATCCTGGAGAACCTTGAGGACTGTTCAGCGTGAATACACTTAATTGTAGGACACTTGAGAGGAGATATCTGAGGGCCAGCAAGGCCAGAGTTCGCAATATCTTCCATGGCAGAATGGCAAGTGGAGAAGGTGGTGGTCTGATATTTATCTCCTCAATGAAGGCCCTATAAGTGGCAAATGGGCAAAGTGGGCCTCCAAGAAGTGCTGGAAAGTAGAGAGTGTAGCTAATGAAAGGAATGAGAGAAGAGCTTTGGCTCTGGGAGCTTTTTCCAAAAGACCCAGTTATTTTTCCCTCCTGGATGTCCAGTGATACAGAGGTGACTTTCTGGCTGAGGAGCATTAGAGCAGACATGGCCAACAAAAGCCTGAGGGAGGAAGAAGCAATTCTTAGAGTATTTCAGCTATTTTCAGTGTCTTTTTCTTGTGACAGCTAGAATTTCCTTTTGTGACTTTCCCTGAGGTATATTTTTCTACTTACACCTTTAACTGAGTAAGATATTGATATAGTACAGATACTGAAGTACTCTCTCTTATTACTTCACATATGATTATGGCCCTTGAGTTTTGTGTTTCTCAGGTAATACCTGTAATCCACAGTTTCTTGGAGCCAGTATTGTTGATATTGCATATAGAAATGCCAGAACGTTTGCCAACACATCTGCAGCCCAAAGATCCATTGATGAATGTGGACTGGCTCCATAAAATGCACCAGCAGCGCTAGCACAGCCGTGCTAACAAAAAGTAATAAGCTGTATGGGCCCATTGTCAGAACAGCAAGGACAACTCCTCCCAGAGTCAGTGAGATATACCTGTTAACAAATGTCCATTAATTCAAGGAAAATAATATACAGTCCTGAGGAACAAAGTAAATCAACAAACCTTCATTTATTTTATTTCCAGTTATATATAATATTTTAATTAAAAATATTCTGATGATTACATATAAAACTAAACCAATTTAAGGAATGGGGAAGTAAAAAGATGAACCCAACAAAGAAACCGCATCAAAAAATGGATCACCACAGGACCTAGACCTCAACAACACTGAATGTGTTTGAGAGGTGAGAAGCATAAATAGCAATTAGCTGCTACGAGTAAATTTTGGCAGCCATCCCCAGCGCCCAGGAAGCAGTTGGGTGGTTTGGTGCCTTAAACAAAGGCACCTCAGACGTGGATTGATGGAGGAGGACAGTGTCGTTCATTTACTCCCATCACACCCAATTTTCCTGCCATTCACAGAACTCAAACCGTCTGGTCCCAAGCCCACTTCTCTAAGTATTAGGCCATATATATAGTTTATAAATGTTTAAAATGGCTATTACACTTACCTGTTAGTCAAGGTGAGATATCCTTGAGTAGCCAGGACATTAAACAGCACAGCAAATGGTAGAGTCAACAGTTGATAAACCATCTGAGGATTTTGATTAAACAGTATCCACAGAAGATGCATGATATGAAAAGAACTGAGGTGAGTACTGAATGGTGTCTTGGGATACAGTGACTCCCTGTGTGTGAACATCATGCATAAAGCTTGTTAGAGAATCAGAGATAGGTTTATTATTAACAGATGGAGAGCAAATAACTACAATGGATTCACATTATTTCTGTTTTTTGTTTGATACAAAAGCTCATCAACATTCCTGGTGTTCACAGATAGTCAGATGTGCGATGACACACAGTTGTTTACATATTAACCAAATGGAGTTTAATACAAAGCAACACTATCATGAGTACACAGAGGTTTCATGCAGTTGACCAATACACAGGAATCATGATATTTTACAATCACTCCTTATTTATCATACTGTCCACTACAAGTGTGCTGAAATCTCTAACTGATTCTATATCTGATTCTAATCTATGTCTTTTAATATAGGGTGACCAGACGTCCTCTTTTACCCGGACATATCCTCTTTTTTAGACTTAAAAAAATGTCCGGGCGGAATTTCACAAACGTCCGGGATTTTGTTTTTCTAGAGCTTACATAGAACTTCGAGAACTTTCGTTCACAAACTAGTCCCGCCCTCCCCTACTCCGATTGGTTCGCTTGAGTGAGAAGGGGGCGTGGTGAAGTAGCTTAAAATCTTCGGATTGGACGGTCTGACTGTAGAGCTACCGTTATTGGTCGATAACAACTCCCTCCACCGGAGACCTGTCCTCTTTTTCACCATCTCTGATCTGGTCACGCTATTTAATATAATATTCTTTCAATTGCCAGGGCTTTGTTTATCCTCATGCTGCAGATACAAATATTTCATTGAATATCATGACAAATAATTGTCACTAACTCCATTAACTCGTATGCTGTAGGCCTATGCTGTCTCACACTTGTTGCTTAGTCTGAGCAGTCTCTTTACCCCAGACATTTCAGATAAAATGTCATATGTAAGGAACAAAAATATCAGCGTTTCAGTTGTCATGCGTAGGTCAGATGCATTCGGAGAAAACTGCAGACTTGTATTTATTAAAGCTTCACTGAAGAACGTATTGATGTATCCTCCTGAAAAAGCCGTACTCAAACCGAGACCAATAATATAAAAATCTCACACAACAATACCCATTGTCACACGTAGATCCTCGAAAAAAAACTCCGGGCTTTCTCCCAGCACGTGAGAAAAAGTTGGAGACGACGTCACGGCCCTCGCGCTCTCGGATTGGCCACTCCCGCCCCCGACAGAGTTAGGGGGCGTAGGTGCGGAACACTTTTAAGGAGTTTGCTGGAGCGGCGCGAGCACGGTCTCCTCGCGGAGTTTGAATAGTTAGTTTTCCCTCTGGTTTATTGTCGGCTGTTTTCAGGATGCAGAGCTGCGCGAGAGCGTGGCGCGTCGTCACTAGGACCGTGAGCGCCCGCGAGACACGCCGCGTCTGCGAGAGACTTGTGTCCGTTAATAATGTTAATAATGTTCGCGTTTGCGGACTCAGGACCACCGCGAGTGTGGGGTCGCGAAAGATTGAGAGGATTCTGCCGCGGCACGACGACTTCGCGGAGAGACACATTGGCCCCGGGGATAAAGAGAAGAGAGAGATGCTGAATACACTCGGCCTCGAGGTGAGCGCGCGGAGGATAAACACCGCGGTCTTTAGACACGCACTTTATTTAAACGTGACTTTTCTGTCATATTCTTCCTGCTCCAGACATTTCAGTGTTAATGTAAAAGTAATAGTTTGGATATATTCAGTTCGCCTGCTCTTCGCCTGCTTCGTAATCTGTTTCCAACTTATTTCTGGCATCTGTTGTGAATAATTCCAACAAGAAACTACATAAATAATAGAATAAAAAAGCAAAGCATCAGATATCGAAACATTTAGGTTAGAATGATGTCGTTAAATGATGAAAAATTCAGTCTAGAAAGTATAGAATGACAGAAAACACGAATAAGATGATGACTGATGACGGGAAATGTTGCTGTAAAGTTGGATAGAGACCTAATAAAGAGCTACCCACAGCCTCGTTAATTAGATACACACACATGAGTAAACACCATTGTGACGTTTTGTTTTCTCTCTTATTTCAGTCCATTACGGAACTCATAGAAAAAACAATCCCATCATCAATTCGCCTGCAAAGGAGTCTGAAAATGGACGACCCAGTGTGTAAGTATTTTCTGAAACTCTCTCTGAGAGAGCGGGAGAGCACGTGTTTTGTGTTGATGTGAGTCCATCACTAATTCATATTCAGCAAGATCCAGTTCATCAACATCTCAATTCTGGGTGTACCTTCACAAAAAACCCTGTAGGAGAGATAAACAACATTCTCTTCATGTTATTGACTAAAATATAACTGTAGTCTGTCAGAAGCCCTAGATATTTTGTCTGACTGGGAACAAAAGAAGCGGAATGTGGGTTGCACGCTCATTGTGTGCCAAATAGACCTTTAGTGGAGTGGGGGGGCTTCTTTCCTCCATGAAAAGTCTTCCTTTGAACATATTAGGAGTTGTTTTTGCCCTCAGCCCATGCCAACAGGGCGAGCAGCAGAGTGTAAAGTTCAGCTCTGAGCTCCCGTCACTCGGCCAGTTTGATCTGGTTAGTGTTGCCATTACATCACGCCCTGTGCACTGCATGGACCGGTTTCTTTCTGTTTTTTTTTTTTATTTTATTTTATTTTTTTGCTTAACCTTGGCTTTTATATATTTTTAAACGGTATGGGAAACAGCACCACGCAAACAGACATTATACATCTTTCTGAGACATCCTTCTGCTTGTTTGAAGGTTTAGACATCAGTTCAGAGCTTATGCATGAAAGGATCTTCAGAGCAGTTCATTTGATTTTAATGGAGGGCTTTAGTGTTTTTGATGGAAACATTATTTAAAAAACGGCATTTTTGATTTTGAACGGACAGTACGACTATTTCACTGTGGTGGTGTCACAGCACCATCGGTTCATTAGAATCTTACACATTTTTAAAACGTGCATCTTGTTAATGCTGCCAAGTACAGATTTATTCAATTTAATATTTTATTATACTCACACTGTTTATAAGTCATATTAATACACACACATATTTGACTGCAAGTAGAATTTGGGTGGAGAAATACTAATCTGTAATAAATTGCATAATCTGATTTCTGAAATAATAGCATGAGCATTGATGTCTTAACTGTATAAAGAAGATCACTCCAGTTTATCACAAAGTGTGATGTAATGCTCAGGTGTCGGTTTCGTCTGCTGCTGTAACAAAGCAAGCCATGCTGAAGAACTCGATGGGGGGCCTTACTGGATTTTGCTGGTTCAGCTGCCTAGAGCTTGGTTTTGCAAATCCAGTGAGGGATTCACATCTCAACAATAGATGGAGCACCCTCCCACCCTTTCACATGCACAAAAAAGCGTTTGCACTTCTAATGATTTAAGAGGTTGACCCTAAAGCACTATTTTAGCCAATTGTGATGTAAAAAAGAATGTATTCATTCCCAGTTTAGTCCATTTTATGATAGTTGGGACCCAGCTTTAATTTGTTGGGAAACATTGTAATTACAAAATCTAGATAAACTAAATAATGTCCCAAACGCAGTTGCATGCTTAAAAAAAGTGTGTTTTAAATCCAGGCTTTAAAGATGAGGAATCCTAGTTGATATTGAAGCATGGTTGTTTTTAATGCTTCTACCTCAGCCTGCGCTACAGGATTGTCTTTGCCCTGCTGAGTTGCTGTGTTACTAAGCTGCAGTACAATGCCTGGGGAATTCTTGTGTCTCTATGCACAGGTTCCAATGCGCCTGAGCAACTGGAAATAAACTAGTTACTTAGCCATCAGGAAATGGCCCATATGTGCCCATCATCCACTCTCTACTGTCTTGAGTAATTTATAAACCACACATGCACTATATATATCCCCTTGATTGATTAAAGTCATGAATCATTTTGTAGCAGCAGTAGTTTTATAGGATACTGTGAATTTAAATGTGGAGCTTGCATGTAGGGGTGTAAAACGTGTACTTGAAAGGCTCACAGTAATTAATCCATCACAACATTTGATTTCATCTGAGGTTTTGTTAGAGGACTAATAGAGCTACATTCATTTTGCGTACCACATACTATGCTGCACTAAGTTAAATTCTCTGTCTGGAAACACAGTTGTGTGCTTTAAATACTGACCTACATTCATGTTATACTCTGAAAATCCCTGTTATAAAATCTGTCAAACTACATCATAACATGTGCACCTATTTTAAATGTTCCATCTTGGATGTGTAGATATGAAATCTTTGCCAGGGATAAATCTAGTTTTCCTGAGAAAACCTAGTTTCCTAACTAGACTTGAGTCACAAGGCCAGTCACTCCATAAATAAATGGATGGGTAGCTGCTTTCATTTGATGGTGCATCAGTACAGGGTTTTCCTGGCAGGGTCTATTCTGAGGGCCTAATTCATTCTTTTTCTCATTTGTCAGTTTGAATTAGATTGACAGTAAGTGGTGGCAACACTGCAGACATGTGAGGAGGAATGGTTTGCTTTCAGTAAATCATAAAGTCTCTCAAACATTCCTTATGAGTTACTGTGGTTCTATTAAACAACTTGGTTCATTAAATTCCATTCATTTCATTCTTCATGCTTAATATTTCAGAATCAGAATCAGAAGAAATGCCATTTACTTAACTGCTGAATTATTTCTTCACAGGTGAAAATGAAATCCTTGACACACTGCAAAAGATTGCTTCCAAGAACAAGATGTGGCGATCCTACATAGGAATGGGTTATTATAACTGCTCTGTGCCTCCTGTCATACAGAGAAATCTTCTAGAAAACTCTGGATGGTGTGTGTCTTTTATACGTTTTTAAGAATTTGATATCATTCTGTATCTTAAACAATGCTGTTATGAAGCATATTAAGGCAGTAGAAACATTTTAGCTCTTTTGAAAGTTGCATCCATGTGACCAGCTGGCATACATATGCAATTGTAATTAATGATACTAAATATCTCCAACCAGTAAGCTTTTCTTCAGTTAAACTTTATACCTTATATCTTTTATATATTTCCAGTTACTCAGAATGTATTTCAGAATATCTTCAGAGGAAAAATAAATAAATAAATAAAATTGTGTGTTTTCTTTGGCCCTTTCTGCTTAAATCTTTCCCTACCAGGGTGACTCAGTACACCCCCTACCAGCCTGAGGTCGCACAGGGTCGTTTGGAGAGCCTACTTAACTACCAGACCATGGTGTGTGACATCACTGGAATGGCAGTGGCCAATGCTTCACTTCTGGATGAAGGCACTGCAGCTGCTGAGGCCATGCAGCTTTGTCACAGGTTAGCTCACTTCTTTAAGGTCCCAGAAAACACGGGTGAATTTAGAAACATTATTAATATTCATGTGTTTGATTTGGCTTCTTCTCGTCCTCAGGCAAAACAAGAGAAGAACATTCTACATTGATCCCCGTTGCCATCCACAGACCATTGCTGTGGTGCAGACAAGAGCAAAGTATGTCGCTTTGAATTAGCTTCAGGAATGAAATTGAGTGGAATGTGTACTTGTATGTAGTTCTGGGTGCTATAGCTTTTCTGGCATAGATCTATAATTATATACAATATATTATTTGATGTAATATTAAAAGAAGTAGCACAGAAAACATGAGTATTTCAAACAAACTATATCAGGTTCATAGGACATTCTTTTTAGCAGAGAATAACAGTAAGCATGTATTAGGGCTGATACCAGGTGAATTAGGAAAACATCACAGAATTGATTTTCACCAGTATAAAGTTAAATGTAGACTACTATCCAGATTAATTTCTGATAAATGTTATATGTTTAGTTACATTGGGGTAAAGACTGTGCTAAAACTGCCTCATGAGATGGACTTCAGTGGGAAGGATGTGAGTGGAGTCCTCTTCCAGTACCCTGACACTGAAGGACGAGTGGAGGACTTCTCTGAACTTGTGGATCGGGCCCACAAGGGGGGGGTATGTAAAACTGTGACTTTAAATTTTAAACTCTTAAAAGTTTCTTTTTAAAACTGTAACTAAAAGTGAATTGATGCAACAATACCATGTGTATAAGGCTTTGTTTAAAGTGTTATGGCACATGGAATTTCAGTTAAATTAATTCCAAATGGGGATTTGCTTCACTGACATTAACATTTGCTTCATGCTACATTTTACTTAAAGGCACTGGCTTGCTGCGCTACTGATTTGCTGGCACTCTGCGTCTTGCGTCCACCTGGAGAGTTTGGAGTAGACATTGCCTTGGGCAGCTCCCAGCGCTTTGGAGTGCCTCTCTGTTATGGTGGACCTCACGCAGCTTTCTTCTCAGTTAAAGAAAACCTGGTCAGGATGATGCCAGGTAGGATGGTTGGAGTTACCAGGTGAGTGTCTATAACGTATAATTTTAGCATTTTTGTTATTATATTTGGATGAGTGGTTGTTATCTGTGAGGTTAATGTTATTTCTGTTGGAAAGATCTTAATTCACACATTCCTTTCCACCCCTCCCCCCTCACTAACAGGGATGCTGCTGGTAAAGAAGTGTATCGTCTAGCTCTGCAGACAAGGGAGCAGCACATCCGACGAGACAAAGCCACAAGCAACATCTGCACTGCCCAGGTTCCAGAGTATAAGCAAATAACATGGTGCTACATGTCAAAGATACAGCCGTTGGTGACTTAGTATTTAACGGCTCCTGTTTTTTAGGCTCTCTTAGCAAACATGGCTGCTATGTATGCACTGTACCATGGCCCTCAGGGCCTAAGGCACATTGCTGAGAGGACTCACAACGCAACCCTGATTCTTGCTGAAGGTATGTCCTCAGTTATTCATTCTATGACACATAAGGCGGTTTATTAATCATCTGCCAGGTATCTACAAGTTTTGTCACTTATCTTCATGTTAATACAGGGCTTATTAGAGCTGGACACAAGCTCCAGCATGAAACATTCTTTGACACACTGAAGATTCACTGTGGTGTGGCTGCCAAGGACATTCTGGAGAAGGCTGAACAGCGTGAGATTAACCTGCGGGTCTATAGTGAAGGAGTGGTAAGAACTCTCAGGAAATTGCTTAAGCCTACAATCATTTCAATATTTTAATGACACTTATGATTTTTTTATAATAGCACAGAGACATTTGAAATATGTGGTTGGAATGGTTTCAGCTTGGTGTGTCTTTGGATGAGACAGTTACAGAGAGAGACTTGGATGACTTGCTCTGGGTCTTTGGATGTGAATCATCTGCTGTAAGTGTGCCCAAATGATAAAATACTATGATTACCAGGTCACAGTTACCATAGTAGGGTATTGATCATTCTGTAAGCAATAGTTTTAATTTGCATTTTCCTATTTTTTAGGAGCTCATTGCAGAGAAAATGAGTGAAAGAACAAAAGGCTTGCTGGCAAGTCCTTTTAAGAGGACCAGCAAGTTCCTCACCCACCCAGTGTTCAACAGGTTTGTCGTTATGTTTTTAGGAATAACATGTTATTAATTGTGGTACTTTCAAGCTAAAATGCTGATTGGGCGTTTATACAACTATGAGGCCTTAGCCTTCTAAGGGCAAGGCAATAAACAATTGTCATTCAGTATCACCTCCACTCTGAGGGCTTTGGAAAAATAGCTCAATTTCCTTATCTAATCTTGTGTGCTATTTCACCATAAGGATACACTGACATGGTATATTTGTAATTAATGCAGTTACTAATTTGGTGTGAAGTGAAGTAAAATGAAAGAGTACTTAACTGCAATCTTTGAGATTTATATTTTTTGGGAAATATGATGCTAAACAAAACATTAACGTCATCTCGGATTAAACTGTTTGTGTTTAGAAAGACCTGTAATGCAGCAGTCCTACTGTCAAGCAGAATGTTATTACAGCAGCCTATGAGTGGATTAACCGTAGTAATAAGTTGTTCAAGGTTGAATGTTTTTGTGTAGCATTAGATATCATTTTTATAATCATTTTATTTTTATTCTTGGCATTTGCAGTTATCATTCAGAGACTAACATTGTGCGATATATGAAAAGACTGGAGAATAAAGACATTTCACTTGTACACAGTATGATTCCTTTGGTAAGTAATTAATAAATGAGTCTAATTTAATTTCATGTCATCGCCTTTTAACAAACGGCCTATTAAAACTGTGCTTTAATTTAGGGATCATGCACAATGAAGCTGAACAGCTCCTCAGAACTTATGGTGAGACATTGTTATTCTGTACTACAAAATCCTGAAAAGTGTTGGTGTTGTCAAGGGTATTGTTGAGTCGAATATAAGAATGTATGTCGTCACCATGACCCTACACCCTACATGCATTGGAATGTGTCTCTACCCCTCATCGCTTCTCAAAATGGATATTGACACACTGTGAACAAATCCATTTACATGAGTGCTTTTCTCTCTTGCTGGCAGCCAATCACCTGGCGGGAATTTGCTAATATCCACCCCTTTGTGCCGCTGGACCAGGCAGAGGGTTATCAACAGCTCTTTCGTCAGCTGGAGAGGGATCTTTGTGAGGTCACAGGATACGACAAGATATCCTTCCAACCAAATAGGCAAGCAATACATGCACTTCTGTACTACAATATTTATTATCTTAATACGCAATGTAATTCTATAGAATGGAAATGAAGCATTCCATGTATTCAAATAGCCCTTATAATTATAGCTTTCTTTGAATTTGGCAAATCACCCAATGTCGTCCCCATGAATTCTCGATTGTAACTTTTCAGTTTGCATCTGATAAGCTAAAAAGTCTGTTAATGAAAATGAGAAGAAGCATTATTTATCGTTTTTTAGACATCCACATTTACAGGTTGATTAATTAAGCGCTGATGCCATTAGAAAATTCAATGAACCATCCGTTCTCCCAGTTGATAGATAAACCATTTAATATTAATACTTGAATCTGCTTAGATAACCCAACCACAGGCTGCAACATTTCATAAAGCATGTTGTCTAGTTAACACTTAAAACATTAATGTCCTGAGATGGACCAAGTGGTGTGATCTTTGAACTGTGATTTGCTGAGGTAGAGGTTGTCATTGGTGCTTAACAGAATGTTTGGTTGCTTTGTCTTTCAGTGGTGCTCAGGGGGAGTATGCTGGGCTGGCTGCCATCAAAGCCTACCTTAATTCCAAAGGCGAGTCGCATAGAACAGTGAGTATCCACTGTTTTAGTAACTCACTGGTAGTGAAGACTGATCAGAATTACTTTGATCAATCCACAGAAAAACAGTCATGACTAAATGGAGCATCCAGATAATGGCTTTAAAGAAGATTGCATCCTGGTGTCTGTCTTTAAGCATGGTCTAAAAACAGATAAGGATAATTGAACTACTCAGTGGCCAGAGCCAAACTCCGGAGTGGTTTTTGACCTGCTGTCTAACCTGACAGATTTTTAGAATGGGCTTAACTTTTAATGGAAATAATTAGATTATGTTGAAGGTGATACTGGTGTTACAGCGGCTGTACTGCTTGCTGTGGCTTGAGAAAACTAGTTTATGGCAGAAGAGAATGGCAATTAATAATGACAAAAAAAAAATGCTGAACAGTTGCAATTTCAGGTAATGGTGTGCAACATGACAGAGGGGAAAAAACACAAGATATCAAAGATAAGGTGACATGTTAAAGTTGTTCGAAGATTTTGTAATCTGGCCTTTGTTTTAACAACTCCTTTATAAGCACATCTTAGATAGCCGGTAAGCTCCTGAAACAGTCAAGGTCCAAACTGCCATGGTTGAGCAAATAAGAGATAGAAAAAAACACTCTATTTCATAAGGTTAGCACATTTCCCTTCAACACTAAGTTCCATATTTGGTGATTTTTTTTTTCCCCCTCTTCAAAAGCAGAGAACTCTCTACCATCGCCTGATCAGTTTGCATTTTGTCTTTCATAAGCAGTTACCAAACATGACCAGGATTGTGTGTCGTGGTGTCCTTGTAAAGATTGCTCACATTTTTTTGCTTAATTGTGGGTTTTTTTGGTTTTATTGAGTTTAATGGAAATCTTATGATCTGTCAAGTGTGCAGCCTTACTCAGGAAGTTATCTAAACATGCACAAAGCTGAAGATAATTATAGATAAATGGTTACTGAATGAATTGTCTAATTATTTGTCTAATT
This sequence comes from Hoplias malabaricus, assembly GCF_029633855.1. NCBI lineage: Eukaryota > Metazoa > Chordata > Actinopteri > Characiformes > Erythrinidae > Hoplias > Hoplias malabaricus. The sequence continues at coordinate 18,987,757 of NC_089820.1, forward strand.
ATTAGCATGCACAAATTTCATTTTACTATTTTAATATTATGATCATAGATCATTATCACCATAGTTGAATCTTTATTATTTTCCCCTATAATGCTGACAAGAATGACCCATTTTTATCTTTTGTGGATTATGCAATTACTTTGACTACACAACATTAATCTAATAACCTTTTGCCCTGTCTGGATTCCAGGTGTGTCTGATTCCCAAGTCAGCTCATGGCACCAACCCTGCAAGTGCTCAAATGGCTGGTTTGAAAGTTCAGGTGGTGGAGGTGGACAAAGACGGCAATATTGATGTGGTTCACCTGAAGGCTATGGTACAGTATACTGTGCTGTTTATCTTACATTCAGATACCAACTACCAATTAATTTGGAACTTTATTATAAAAGATGAGTGTATTTTGTGTGGCATTGACCAAGTTCCTGTTTTTCAATATTTACACAGGTGGACAAACACAAGACAAACCTGGCTGCTATAATGATCACTTATCCCTCAACAAATGGTGTGTTTGAGGAGAATGTGAGTGAGGTTTGTGACCTTATTCACCAGAATGGTGCACAGGTGTATCTAGATGGGGCCAACATGAATGCACAGGTGAGACCCTTTAGAAGAAGTCACTCAGTGTTAAACAGTAGTGAGGTCAAAACTGATCTGATTCATCTGAAGCATAGTGTGTCAATACATTTCTTTAGATTCTATATCAAAAGGGTGTAAGCCAGTTCGCTAGCCCAAATTAAGCGTTATTAAATCACACTGTTTGTGAACTTTATCCTGCTTTTCAATATGCATAAAAAACAAAGCTGCTGTTACATAATTGGTTACATTTTTATTCTTGGAGGCAGAATGTTATGTTTGAAAGCTGATCATGTAAACATGCTTCGTGTTTTAAACAACCTTAGACAGGGTTGTTTGTATTGAGGGCTCAATGACCACAAGTTTTCACTTTAGTGCGGTGGTTCCTGCACTTTGAAAGAGCTCTTTCAGAGTCCATTGTTTGTTGGCTTTGATCTCTCAAAAGCCAGATTTATACCAAAATGATTATTAACAAAAACACGTTTGATCTCTGCTTTTTACCCCAGGTGGGATTGTGTCGGCCAGGAGATTACGGCTCAGATGTTTCTCACTTGAATCTTCACAAAACGTTTTGTATTCCTCATGGAGGTGGAGGTCCAGGCATGGGTCCCATTGGCGTGTAAGTGGTGAAAAGCTGTTTCACTGCACCATTACTTTTAAAGAATGATCCAAGATCACATATACCAGATGGGTGTCTTGTTCAGTGTAATTTATGCGATAACACCTTTTTGTTTCAGAAAGCAGCATCTTGCTCCATTTCTTCCAAGCCACCCAGTGGTGAACATGCAATCTAGCAACGCTTTAAGCTCTCTGGGAACAATCAGTGCTGCCCCCTGGGGTTCCAGTGCCATCCTGCCCATCTCTTGGGCCTACATCAAGGTAATGAGGGTTTTAAAGCCTTTTTTGCCAGGACAAGAAGCTTATTTGTGGAAAACCGTGTTGAATCTGTTTGATTATGAATAATTTTATGTATTTTACTCTACTATTTAGATGATGGGCTCAAAAGGTCTAAGGCATGCAACGGAAGTGGCCATCCTTAATGCAAACTATATGGCAAAGAGACTGGAGAACCATTACAAAATCCTCTTTAGGGGTTCCAAAGGTATATGGTCATGAAATGTCAAGATGTGAATACTCAGTTAATCTCATTTTGGGGTATTGTTTTTAACTAAAAAGTAAAAACCTTCTATCACAGGTTTTGTTGCACATGAATTTATTTTGGATGTCCGACCTTTCAAGAAGACTGCAAACATTGAGGCAGTGGACGTTGCTAAAAGGCTGCAAGATTACGGTACAGATGATATGCCTCAGCAAACTCCATAGATCAGTGATTGTCAATCCTGGTTCTGGAGTACCACTGACCGTAATGTTCTCCCTGTGCTAAAACTCTCAGTTCAACTCAGGAAGTGGTTGGTAATTAGTTCATGAGTTACCTCAGCAATGTTTGAAGCAAAGGATTCTCTTAAACAGGGCGATGGTACTCCAGGACCAGGACTGAGAATCATTGCCATAGATAATTGTCTTATTAAGACACACACTAGTTTATAGGATTAATTTCTGTCTTATTTATCAGGTTTCCATGCTCCTACCATGTCATGGCCTGTGGCTGGGACACTGATGATCGAGCCTACAGAATCTGAGGACAAGAGTGAGCTGGATCGTTTCTGTGATGCCCTGGTGGCCATTCGACAAGAAATTTTAGACATTGAGGAAGGCAGGATGGACACTCGCGTTAACCCACTAAAGGTTGGCAAAGAGCCTATTGCCCAATTTTTTTTCTGCCACAAATGCATTATTTTGTAGCAGCTGTTGGGGTTGAACTAGATTTATTGCACATTGGGGGAAAATGACATCCACCTCATTGAGAAAATATATAGTGCATTATTTGAAACTACAAAATATACATAGATTATACACATCAGATTTTTTTTAGTTACTGTATAATATTCCATACACAATTTAAAAGGCTGAGCTTTAGAAATGTACTATGATGCTGTAGCTAGACACATTTATCACCTACTTGCATTAGTTTCACTACATCACAATAAAAGTGATCTATCCTAACTGTGACTATAAAAATCCATACTGATTCATGTAAACGTAGTCACATGCTCGAAATGTAGATGTAATAAGAACTTATTGGTGAGTTATATTGCATACAATTTCTTATTTGGTATTTGCAACAGTAGCTAGTAGGGGTGGGCAATATTGCCCTAAAATATTATCACGATATTTTAGGGTATTTTCATGATAACGATATCCATGGCGATATGACGAAACAATGAAAAATACTTTTATTAACTTTGAGAACACACTATTGCAACAAAGAAAAGTTATATTAGTTTTAATATATATTTAATATAATATTATTAAATGGTTTTTATTTTATCGTTCAGAGCCACTTTCTACTGTATTTTACTGTGCCCAAACAACTCATGTAAAGAACGTATGCCATATGGCTAATTGCATGACGTTGTTAGGTAAACATGTTAGAATATCATGATATCACAATATGGACTTTTTTTAAAATCATTTATTATTGTGAACGATACGATATGGCACAGCCCTAGTGGCTAGCTTAAAGAGTTTTGGGTAAAGCACAGACAATATGAGAAATTTTGGATTCGTAGAGAAACTGCAGAGTGTTTAATTATTTTTTTAATATTATACACAGATGGCTCCCCATTCCCTTGCTTGCATTGCTTCGTCCACATGGGACAGACCCTACTCCAGGGAGTATGCTGCTTTCCCCATGGTATGTGGCTTATGCCTTTTATATATGGTTTAGATATTGTTATACAGGATGCAAAACTAACTTATTTCCAAAATCTATATTATTTCTCTATTTTACATATGATGCAAAATTATTTCTGCACTATTTCAGCCATTTGTGAGACCTGAGACCAAATTCTGGCCCACAATTTCAAGAATCGATGACATCTATGGTGACCAGCATCTTGTGTGTACCTGTCCCCCGATGGAGTTGTATGAATCTCCCTATGAAGAACGGGCTTCCTCGTGACAACCTTCTAACCACATCCCAGTTTTGAAACGATAAATGTTCAGCAAAAACCACTCAAGTCTCCATTGGTTATACCCGTGGTGCCTCGCTTCTCATTTTGTGCAATGTACAAATCTTTACCCTTCCTCTCTTTAGCTGTCCATTGTGGTACTAAAATAATCGATACTTGGTTCAGATTTAGAGATTTACTTGTATAGGTTTTGGTTTTTATATTTCTGTTCATTCCCTGTATGAATATGTTTAGATGTATGGATTTTGTTTTCACTGTATGTAGTTAACTTACGGCCACTGTTCTCAATGTTGACATTAATTTTTATAGATGTATCTGAATCTAATTATTTAAGAAATGATTAGAAATTGTTTGTAGAAATACAATAAATATTTTAAAGGAACATCTAAGTGAGCAATACGTTTTTACATTTATATTATTTCTAAAGCAAAAACACTTTATAGATAGTATTAAAAACATTGTTTTATTTAGGAATAGAGCTCAGAGATATTTCATATTGACTCTCATTTCTTTTCTTCCACAAATTTCCAACAACTATTCCCAAGAATAGCAGAAGTCCTACATTACGATTGGATGCAAATTTCTTCCAGCAATCTTCAGGCTTATTGATGTCCAAAGAATAGATCTATGGATTGGAACATTAAAAACATTAATTTGTAACGGCTTTCTAATAATATTTGGAACCTTAAAGTTAATTTGCTTTAATGTCAAATGGAACATTCTCAACATCATCATTAACCAGCACTGACCTGATGTGTTAAATGAGCAGCAACTGCTGACACTGATGCATAGTAGGGAAGAGTCTGGTCAGCATTAGTTCCTGCTAGCACCAGTCCAGAGAGCATTGCCACAGTGAAGGCACTCAGCCAAGGCTTTGTCTGCTCCTGGAACCTCAGAGCGGTGGACTTCACACCCAATTTAACATCATCATCTTTGTCCTACACAAGTAACAAGGGTTACAGACAGTAAAAAGAAGAACAAAACTACTCTTATGCACCCAAATATTGCTAATACAAACAGGTACTAATACTTCATTGCAAAATTTAACAGGTTAAGCAGAAGGTATTACTTGATGGGCGTAGATAGTGTCATATATCAATGTCCACATGATTCCTGAGAAATACAGTGGTAGACAGACAGACCAGTCACATGATCCCATCACGGCAGTCCAGCCCAGCAAAGCTCCCCAGTTAAAAGTAAGACCTTACAGAATAAAGATAACTTCTTTCACTTTACAACATTCAATTAAACATAAATATATTTTTCATCCAAGTTTTGTATCATACCTAAGACCAACTGAGGCCAGTATGTGATTCTCTTCATTAGAGGGTAGGTGACAACCAGGGATAAAGAGGCTGCACCAAGTGCAATGCTAAAAGGAAACAAAAAAGGAAAGCCAAGACGTATTTTAGCCAAGAGCTCTACAAAAGGAATAATATTTCAGCACATTTTTTTGCTTCATCACATCCAAATCAACTTATGGTTTAATTATCTAATTATTTCAGATGTGTTCGAGCAGGGTAAAAATCAATACATGAAGAACTGAGGTACTCTCGGACCAGGGGCCTGCCTTAAGGAGCATGTTTTCTTGCTTAGCCAACCTTAAGTCAAGGTTCTGTCTAACCCTGGAATAGCCAACTTCAAACTTTCAATCTGAACTAAGTTCAAATCTGGGATAACAAAACAGATCATGTCATGTAAAAGAACATGGTGTATCTTGTACAAACTGAGTACAAAAAAAACATATAAACCAAAGTGCAGGGGGAAAAAAATGAGATACACAATGAAAGATGTTTAGACAACTGTACCTATAATAGTTCAGACAGAGTAGGACACTCAGTGCTAAGCTCAACTGACCCCCCAAAAAGAGCAGAGCCTGGAAGCGAGAGATCTGACCTGCTGCTATGGGTCTTGTGGCCGTCCGAGACACCTACATGGAACAGACAATGTGTGTTTCACAGACTTGTCTCAAACAGAGTCAAAATATGAAAACTGAATGGTTGCATAAATATTGAATGGTCAATTTAGTAATGCACTCTAATCAAAACACTTGTGTTGTGTAAACTAACTTGTGATAATACTAAGGAGCCCATAACTGAAAAAGTCCAACAGCCAGAGCTTGTCTAAGCCTTCATTGAATAATTGCTACTCAATGTCATAAATGAATCTGCCACAAATGTTTAATCCAAGTGAGTTTGTCTCAGACCACGTAAACCGTTCAGTTTTAAATATCTTTAACAGCATTGTAAAGTACGAGGAAGTGTTAGTTTGCAGGTAATACTAAATCTAGTAAGGTCTGTTACCTTAAGATTTAAGCAGAGAAAATAGCCAGATTTAGCCAGAGAAAATAAGATTTAGCTCCATGTTTCTTCAGATTCCAACTCCTCCAACACCAACATCGTGATTGTTTAAATAAGACATAAATACTTTACTTTAAACTTTTTACCTTCTTGTCAAAGTCTTTATCCCACATGTCATTGATGGTGCAGCCGGCTCCTCTCATCAGCAGCGCTCCTGTGCCGAATAGAGCGAGCAAGCGCAGGTCAGGGAGACACCCTGGGTCTGCAGCCAGTGCAATACTCCACGTACAAGGCAGATAAAGCAGCCATGTCCCTACCAGCACAAACATATGTCATAAAAAAATACATGACCATTAGTTAATGAAAGGTAGCATTGTTTGTAGAGTGTACAACAAGTGGAACATATTTAATTACAATTATTTAAAGTATTTCACCCTATATTATATTTAGGCTTGTTTAATTAGGCTATGTGGCCTTAAACACACATACACACTATTAAAAAAACTGCCAAAACCAATAGTCTATTTTACAAGATTAATTTGTGAAGTGCTGAAAACCCTATTTGTTATTATCATTATTGTTGTTATGTCTACACTGTTATTAGATAATTAGTTACTAAGTATTATAAATGAACGGTGTGCATTGTATGTCACCTCACCAATAGGTTTGTCCAGTCTCATTAAACGTAGATATGGCTGCACAGATGATGGAGCTGCGTTTACAATCCCAGCAGGCGTGAGGCTGAAAAATCTCTTACTTGAAAGTCTATAGCCATGGCCAGCCAAAGACCCTGTGTTCAGTTTCTGAAAGTCCCTCTTGGAAAAACATAATCCTGATGTAAATGTAGCTGCTGTGTTATCTTTCTTGTTCCTCTGGATGTTGGACTGACAGAAATAACAGGTGTTTGGTGCGATTCTCCTTACTGGATGTGAGTTCAGCAGCATTAAATATCTGGTTGATATCATCTTGTCATCTGTGACAGTGAGAGCTATGTACAGACCAGGCTCATCTGTAAAACAAAACCAATACAGGCATTGTATGTTTCTTAATTCATATGCAAATGATCAACATTCTGCATGCTCATGAATTATTAACAATGGAAACGGTGACTTCAGTGGAAACTGTTCAGTGGCAGTGTTGTGGTGTAATTACACGCTGGAGCACACACTGGCCTCTGTTTGGACTACACATCCCCAGCATGCTTCTTATTCCATCAAATGTACACTTGAAATGGATTTTAAAGGTTCTTGTGCAAAACCACACAAGAACCAGCTTTGGCATTTTTGAAAACCTTACTTAGAATAGATCTATGTAAATAAGAGATTAATGATGGTATCAGAATCATACTGACAGTATGACAAGGAGATATATTTAGAGGCGACCTATATCTTAAAGCTACATTTCAACTTTTTCTGTTTCTACATTTTATGAAAGTATCATCATCTGTTGATGAAAAAAATAAAACATTTGTTTTTAGAATTATACTATAATAAACTCACTAAATAAAATTAGCATTTTAGTGCTAATGTTTTCACTCCACATATTGCTGCAGTACTGTTTTATTCCAGTAAAGCTACTATCGTTTACAAATATGATTTTTAGTCCTGTCTGTAGTATTATTGACTATGTTTTGAATGTATTTTATTTGAGTGAAACTGCCTTTAGAAATAGTACTTTTGAAAGCAAATCATGTATTTTATCAGTACTTCAAATTATCTTTAAAATATAATTACAGCAAGTGCTTCTTGCTCAAATTCTCCGTTTCACCTTAAATATGGAACTGTTAACTAACTTAAAATGGCAACAGATTATAATTCCTGCACCTTTTAAGGTGTAAGGCAAAGCTGACAAATGAGATAATAAGTGCATCTTGGGGTATTTTAATAACTGTAATATTTAGGGTTTACTCACAACGTCCTTAAAACACCTCTACCTCCAGTGAAGATGTTGTGCAGTAGTGATAATCTTCCTTCAAAAACATCGGACTGACACTTGGTTCCGCAGGGGACAAAAAAACAACAACTTGTACTTGCACACTTGGGCTTGTACAGATTTTGTTCAGTAACATATTCACTTTAAAGTGCTTTACAGTGCATGCAACACTGTATTTAACTCTTGATTTTGTTTTTACCTCAAATGTAGAAACAAGTCTCTATTTCAGCTCCACTCTGTTGTGATCAGCGCCCTCATGTGGCCATTGGTATAACATACACAGAAGAGTTTACTCTAATTCAGATGACCAGCTCAGATTACAGGCTTTAGTTTTTCTTTTTTACTTCTGGTTTTCTGTTGATAAGCGTGTGAACACTTTTTTACATTGTGTTTCCTCAGCTTTTTCTATCTCTATTTTATATTTTTACTGAAGATGTGTCTAAGGATGGTATCTTTGTTGTATTTGGACTTGATAAGATCATGAAATTATGTTTTAGTGTTCCACTGAAGAGCTCATAAATATTTAAGTGGTACTGTTTTTCTGAAGAGTTGCTTTGGGCTGTGGGTTTCCCAGTTGCAGTTAGAGCTTCCTCCTCCTTGCGTCACTGCTCTGAAATATTCTCTTCCTGGTTGGGAAACACAAATGTGTGTGTGTGTGTGTGTGTTAGTGTTAGTTAGTTAGCGTTAGCGTGTGTGAGTGAGAGAGCAGTAGATACCATCCATTCAGAGTCGAGCTGATACAGGAACTCGAGGTAAATATCTCATTCATATTTTCATACCAGGCAATCATCCCGTCTGCTGTGATTTAATGTCTCAGTTGTGTTGTCTTTGTTAAAGGGAGCAATATTATCAGCTACAGCTGTTCTCCAAAATAATTACAGTGGGAAAAAAACTATTTTGTTTACTCTAGGTATGACTCCTACACGACAGTCGCCATCAACACAATTGTTTCGTTTGCGCGTCTACTAAGCGGTTACGGTAGAATGAGAGCGTAGGGAAAACTAATGAGCGGATCGAAAAAAAAGTGTTTTAAACCTTCATTTAGGACAGAAAAATTCATAATATGATAAAAATTAACCGATATAAACAGCTAAACTTGAATAAAAAATGGGGGGGGGGTATTTATTTATTTATATATCTATTTATTTTTAAATTCAAATTGAAATAAACAACTGCAAGCTGGAAGAACACATTTTTAAGTAAGCATTCTTACTGTTTATCACTTTTTTGACAATTACATATGAATGAACCATTTAACTGTTTATATATGTAGTATTAAGATAGCAAACTCTTGCAAAATGTCAATGTTACCAACCATGGTTGCCATGACCTGCACTGACCAGTCCTGACCTGAACAGTGGAGATGTCATGGAAAGTACTAGAAAGACTCTATGCCAAACTACAGACACAAAATGTAAAATAACCAGAAACCCCACCCCCAAACACACACACACACAAAACCCATAAAAAGCAAAGGTCTGTTCAAAAGATTATTCAGAAGTATTCGCTTGTGTAAAAACCTTAACATTTGATTATTGTAGTGTACCGTAATATTGTTTGGTAATTTCTCAGGGTTTTGCAGTGACGTGACTCCAGATTCCTGTCAGAAAAACTGTGGCGGTAACGGTCACTGTGGTGGTACCCTCGAGGGTACATTTCTGTACCTTAGTCAGGGAACATAATCATACCGTATGCTACTGTAATTGTAGATTTTAAAATAGTGTTGATTTCATAAACCCCATTTCATCTACAAGATTTTAATATTGTTAATAATTTTGTAGAGCTCTGTTATCAAATCTTACAAATATTCAGCTCTTTCTGGAGAGGAGAGTGAACTGTAGATTTAGGGAACACAACTGGATATTACCCACCTGTTTTACCTTGGAAAGTACATTTACACTGTGTGTACCTTTTCGTGAAGAAGTTTAATGTGCCTTTTCCGTAATTTGTTTTAAGAGAGTATAAAATATAAACACTTTAAATTGAGAATTATTACCTAATTTAAAATTGTTAATTTCCCTCAAATTATGAACATCGCTACCGTGTTTAAGAGTTATAACAAATTCTCTAATAAGGTTTGTTTTTTGTGGGTAAACCTCAGTAAATGTCTTAATAAGATGAATCAATTTTATTTGGATATTAAATATCGCTGCTTTTCCCCCACAAATGAGGACTTTTCCCTGTGCCGTCGTTCGACCGTAAAATGCAGTGTAGACGCGCACATTAACACTTCGTTGGTACAGTGGCTTGAAAACACGTTTGCAAAGTGCATGACGGTGCCGTACAGGACTGGTGTTAGTTGTTTGTCGAAATTAAGCCCCCTAACAGCACACTTGATTTACTGTGAAGTTATCTTAATATCGCTGTAAGATATAGTAAAAGTTAATACAGACAGTTGAAGAACAGGTCCCACATTTTTCACATTCTTTTCACATTCTTTACATTTATTATGCAAGCATTTCCTGGTATATTTGTGCATTACATTACAGTCTAACTTTTTTTTAGCGTTTTTTTTAACCTGTACATTCAGTATTTCAGATTTAATGGAGGGTAGTAATAGGGAATTTGTTCCTTATTTACTGCAGTAAATGCTTCTATGTTTCTGGGAACTATACGGTGGAACATTTTTTGAGTATTTGATGGCAGGTCAGGTATTATGTTGGCTGTTTTATTTCCTGTTCAAAGACACAGATCTAACACATCCTATTGTATTGGAGGGAGCTGCATGACTTCCAAGAATGCAGTTCCACTCCTCTGCAGCATAATGCTGACAAGTTTAATACCACTTTAGCCAACACTTGGCTTTGATCATGGTGCTAATAAACGTATGTGCAACTACTCCATTGGTTCCTATTATATTGCTTCTCAGTATAGATTATACCATCTGTGCTTGCACAACTGGACAACTATGTCCTTAATGGGTGCATCTTAAAGTGTCTTTTTGATTTAAAAAATGTTCAGGGTTCTTGTTATTTTGAATTTTACTTCACTGCAAAACCAGCCTATATCCTTAAGAACTTGTTTTTGAACACAGGACATGCTTTGAGGATCCTCCACAGTTGTTCACCTCTGAAGAGATCAGTGAAAGCAGGAGTTATGGCAGGGGACAAGAGTTCTCCAGAGGATGGACGTTCTTCTAAGATCATTCGCGTGGTGTTTTTTGCCCTCCTGCTGGACCTGCTGGGCTTCACCTTAATACTTCCCCTCCTTCCCTCCATTTTAGACAACTACAGTCAAACAGAGGTGAGCCATTTTTTTGGTTCTTACTTTAATAGAAAGGAAACAAATGACATAATAAATAACCAACAACAAACCTGGTCAATACTGTAATATACGTTGACAAGCGATTTAAAAACAGCTACAAAAAAAAATCATCCTTGACACAATTATAAGGCCCGCTTTCCCTTGTACTTAATCGCTCAGCACAGAAAAATGCTTGTGGCAGTTTATTTTAACTCGGTACTCTCCAGTTAGAACCAGATAGAATTATTAAATGCACTTTTGTATGCACGCTTGTAAATGAGACACTCTTGTATGTTGGCTGGTGCATGCTACTTTGGTTGGGTGTTTTTTGTAACAGTCATTCTTGGCTATTTTTCACACCACATCAGATGACCTTTTTGTCAAACTAGTCACCTCTCTGCTTTGTGCAATCTGCCAAAGAAAAACGATGATACTCTGGCTGAGGAGATTAATCAAAGCCAAACGTATAAAATTATGATAGATCATAATCTCTGATACTCGTGATAATATCTAGATAAATATCAGATGCTCCATGTACCACTTTGGGGGCGCAGCAGGTTAGTGTCGCAGTCACACAGCTCCAGGGACCTGGAGGTTGTGGGTTTGTAGTGGATATGATGAATGTGTATTAATTTCTAATAAGAAATTTTGACTTTCTGAAGATGTGATTTTAAATACCCAAGCTTTTGCTAGTTTTCAGAGACATCTCTAACCAAGATCGTAAGGTGAGATAAACCTCCAGAGCAGGCCCATAAAACCCCCTCCAAAGACCCTTTTTATGACTTAAGGACCCCCAGGGTCAAGAAAAGAATGCAGAGAGACACAGAGACTCAATCTTGATTGAAACCCACAATGCCCTCTTTAAAGGACACCTTTTTAAAGACTGTTAACTCTAAAAGACTCAAACATCCCAAAGTTCTTACATGGAAAACAAGTTGTATATGGGCACAACTGTTTGAAATTAATCCCGTTTTGACAATCAAAATAGGTGGAATTAATTTACATGTGTTTAAAGTAAATTTTTTGTTTATATGAATTTATGTAGAACCAAGGTAGTTACATACTATGTGTTTAGTTGGTTAATAATTATAAAGAAACATGGTTATCTTTTTCTTAATTATATTACTTTGTGTTAACATATAATCTTTTATATTGCAAAGTATTCACTCAGGGATGGTCAAGTCTTTGTCTTGTCAAGTGTCATAAATTCTATGTGATGCCACTCCCAAGGTACAGGAAACAGCCAATCAGGAGCAAGAAAGGCTCCAATTCTCCCTCATTGAGGACGAATCAGGTATTATGGGCGGGTTTTCTAAACTGCGGTTAAAAACCTGTGGCGCCAAATGACACAAGCTTTTTTCCAGCTTTTGAGCTTTTCGAGCTTTTCAAGCTGTTTGGGCTTCTGCCCCTTTTTCTCCGATGTTCGACTCTTCACTTCAAGGCTCCAGACACTTGGGGCGTTGTCTCTTTTAGCTTTCTCAAGGCTAAAAGAGTAAAATGACCTGAGTTTTGGAAATGACTCTGCAGGCGTCAGACTCATGGCTTTCTTAAACAGTCTTGGACCTTTAAAGCATGGTCCAGATAGAAACTACAGATTAAGAAAAGCTATAGTTTAAACCTCGCAAAATTTCAACGCCACACCCAGAGCATGAAGGAAACCTTAGACCTCTGACCCTCCAAACGACGACAACGCCACGAAGAGGACTGCTGCACGCACCCTCAGAATGATCTTCTGAGATGCGGAAACCTGCCCAGGAGAGACCTGCATGGATGTGTCTCTCTCTCACAAGGCAGCAGATCAGCGACGAGCGAAGAATCCCCACAGAGACCTTCACCACCAGCTCCGACGGCTGCGTCTGAAAGCCTCGGGAGAAAATGAACGCCCGCGGTTGCAACCTACAAGGCCCGCGTCTGCAATTCTCCAGGAAGTCGTGCCGGAAGGCACCATCAGCGGCTTGCTCCCTGTTGATCTCCGGATACGTAAGGTCACATGGTCTCATGTCTCTCATGGCTCATGGGTTGGTACTGAAAGTTTGCTGGGATAAACAATAGCCTTTCTTAGAACTTAAGACAATAATTATCATAGAGAAATTCCCTCATATTTTAATCTCCCTGTTCCCTCATATATCGCTGTAATCCATTTTATTATATGAATGTCTAATCAATATTCATTATTTGATATTATTATTAATAAACCAGTTGTGTGATAAAACCAATCCTTGGTTATTTGTTTGTGTGTGCACCTTTCTTGTATGGAATTATAACTTCTAGTTCAGATTCCATTTCAGAGTCAAGAACCCACGGCGGATCAATGAGCATAATTCATTAATAATAGTTAATTCTAGCTACTTTTGCTGTATAATATGTGAAGATGACGTACTTGTCTAAGCTAAAATTAAGACAGGTAAAGACACTACATATTAGTTAATGGCTCCCAAACATGGAGTTTAGCAAAATGAATTAAATAATTAATTATTAATAAAATAATAATGAATTATCATTGACTCCTCTATGTAGTGCATAGAGTGCATGCCACCGCAACGTGTGCATACTACTTCCACTACATATATATATATTATTTAAATTTGGCGCCCAACAGTAAGGCTCTGATTAATAGTCGTGATCGGAAGTTTTGATTCCTGTACAAGAAAAAATCGCACACCAACAAGTTGCTTCAGCGATAAGTGCGGCCTGTTTAAGAGATACGGGCCTCACAAATGGTTCCTCCCAAACTTAATCCCCTCTAATTCATAACTAGGACCTGTTCCTAAATTAAGCCTTGAATGTGAGCGATGATTGTCATTTCACTGTTGTTTTGATTTAATGATTAGTGTGAACACGCTTTTCATTCGTGAAATTATTAGGCTGCCGCCGTGCGCCTAATTGTGAAGTAATACTGTGGGTTTGTTAGATGTGCTGCGTCACTGTTTAATCGCCTGCATGAAAAGCGTATGACACACCCGGGAGAGGTTAAATTAATCACTACGCGCGAATCTCCGTGTATGTGTACGTTCTGAATCGCCCAAAAGTCTGCGAATTCCAGCTTTTGATCGGCAAATTTTGTACCTCTGATATACGGCTTGTTAAAATACGTTCATAAATGCAGGAATTGTTTGTGTCAACCCATAAGTAGTGAGACCGCGAATCCCGCGCTCATAATTGCACGCAGAATCTCGTGCCTTGAATTTGTAAAACAACGTGAATAGTGAACTCGCTCTAAAGCGGCCCAAACAAAGGTCCCTGTTTTGTTTAAGACTGGCAATGGTGTGTTTTCCCTTCAGTTTCCGAACTGGAATGGTTTAAATTATGCCAAACCAGTGAACCTACCCCAGGGGGAGGAGTTAAGTAAATAAGGTGTCGCCACTGACCCAGCCCTGGAAACACCAGGAGCCCTGTGGCTGACTTGTGCTATTGCAACTGAAGTCAACTTATGGTGCCCCCTTTCGTATGACTTGCGCTACTGCATGTAAAATTTCTCTGGTGCAGTCTTGTGTATGACTTGTGTAAGTGCAAGTTAATTAAAAGCAGTTGTCTTTCATATAATATACTAAATTTGCATGTAAATTGTAAGTTATATTTGTTGTACTGCTTCTATCCTTTACTCATACTTCCATAAGTGGAAGTAACCAATTACTGATTATAAAGTCTATATTGGTTGAGGTGAAATAAGATAAAACTGCAATAATTAAACATTAGTTAGTATTAAATCTGACACACAACCCAGTCACCAAGCATCAGTGGTAAGTCCCCTGACTGATGTGTATTTGTAATTAGCAAGCTCAACAGGAGCCATAGTGTCAGAATATAGAGCCATGATCCACAGCGCTGAGCCCTCTCACATGGCAAATCTGATGTCACAATTAATGGCCCTCCATTTAATGGAGAAACCTAAAGGCGAGGCCTTAATGAAGGTAGCCAGCCAAATGGCTACACTAGCAATAGAAAAACTCAAACACACTGTCCAGGGCATAGACTTAGAAGCAGTGAAAACACAAATGATGAGCCCAGAAATGGAGAACATCAGAAATGCTCGCAAAGAGCCTGATCATTTAATGGCACTGCATGCAAAAACAGCAGAACTTGCTGCAATCAAAGATGAACTCCAATTGTCTCAGCACCTACAGTCAGAGACAGAAAGCAAGCTAAACATTGCTAAAGCAGAGCTAGAGAAGGTACGCTCACAGCTACTTAGAAACCAACAGAGAACTACTCACACTCATAGGGAGCTGCAGAATCCGAAGTTCAAAGGTATTCCTGAGTCACCTTTCCTAGCACCAACAGGCCCTACACCAGCTCCACCACTGGAGGCTAACAGAGTCCTCCCAAACACAGGTGAACATAGGTTCTCTCAGTTTAGCTATGTACCCCCAGCACAGTACCAGACTCCCTCCTACAGGGACCTGGACAGAATCGCGCACCACATAATGCGCTTCGAGCCAAAGCCGGATGGCTCAAATGAAATCTATTCGTACCTAAGAGATATAGATTTCTTTTTGCAAAGGTTCCCCGGAGCCACGGTAGATGACAGAATCTACCTGATCAGAATGACATCCAGCAGGGAAGTCAGCAGTTTCATTGAACGGCAACCTAACTATGTCAGGAGACAATATGATGTGCTCTGCGACGCTTTGGAGAAGGAGTTCTCCAATCAGCTGTCACAGGCAGGACTGATGACAGCACTGCAAGTTAAACAACAAAGGCAGGAGTCACCCCATCAGTACTATCACCGCCTTAGACAAGCTTATTTCGGGCCCCGAAATGAACCGGGAATGGAAGAAGAGTTGGATTTCAAAACACTGTTTGTCCTAAATCTCCATCCCAACACTAGTTATTATCTAGGGGTTGCAGCATGTCCACGCACCTTGTCTAGCAAACAGCTGCGTGACTTAGCACTCAAAGGCTTTTTAAAAGACCAACAAACTTTAAATCAATGGCCAGAAGTGCCACAAAATTTTAGCTGTTACACTCAGCCTTCCCCCATGGAGCTAGACGAAGCCACTAGGGCTGAATCATGGTATCCAAAACCCGCTCCATCTCACAGGCTTACAGAAAATCAGGGGTATAATAAACCTTTACAATCCAGTAGGAGTTCCCCTCACTCCAGTCCTCACTGGTCAGGTGAAACACAACATCACTCAAACCCCTGTGTTAATCAGTTAATATCAGGGCACCATCAGAATAAATTCCCCACCAGTAGGCATGAGAGTCCAGCACCCAAGGAAAATATTTTGGACCACGGATGGTCCCAAAACTCTCACACACGCGACAAACCCCTAGACAAAAGCTCCTGTCCTAACTCGACTAACGAGAACAGGGATGACAACTGGCACCAGTGTGAAAGCTCAGATGATGCGAATGAGTCTGAAGTATCTGGAATTAGCACAGAAATTCCAGTAACCGCTGAACAGGTGTTTTCGCACCTGTGTAAAGAGGAGCATCAGACAGCTGACTTCTTCTCAGACACCTCAGGTGAAACTGAGCATGTCCCAAGGACCCCTGCAATTCAGACTTGCACATCTGACCAGTTTACTAAGGGAGGTGAAAATCAGACTCCTCTTAATGTCACGGTTGTTCAAGGTGATCCACCTGCACCACAGTTCCTGGGCCATTTAACAGAAAAGGGGGGTGCTCGTAGATTAAACTTGACCACAGTCCTGGAAAAGAAGCTTGTACAAGAAGCTCTCTTGGACACTGCATCAGACATCACACTGATGTCATCCACACTCTTTGATGAAGTGTGGGCTGCAGCAGACCATGCCCCACGGAGATTACAGTTACAAAACTGTTCCCTCCAAATTGTGCCTTATTCATACACTGGTATCAAAATAAAGTCTGTGGCAAGAGTGCTCATAACAATAGGACCCATAAGTCTGGTTCACCCGGTATATGTGTCTCCTATTGAAAACATTCCCTTCCTTATTGGCAAGGACCTGCTCAACAGGCTTGAGCCACTGATTGACTTCAAGTGTTTGAAGATCTGGGCCCAGGTTCACAAACCCCTGCCCATCTCACACTCACATCACCTTGAAGCTCAGTCCTGTCACCTAAACACCAGGTCTACAGAGACTACTAACACCTTTCACACTCCAACAATGACAAAGGATGCCATGAGCCAGAGAATCTCAGCTCATGATGAACAAATGACTGTCCACGCAATAACAGTCCCTTTTGCTAACACCCATTTGGATCCCAAATGGCCTCCAGAAAGAGATAAATTAAAAGACCTGACAAACCAGGGTAACCACAAAAACATCCCATGTGATTTTGATTCCATTCAATTCTCAAGTGCAGGACAAAAAGGGATTAAAGTGAAACATTACATAGTCCAGCAAAATACATACAACAGACAACAAGATAAGGGCAGCTTGCAAAACTCCTCAGAGCCACATTTGCAGTCAGCCAGCAGAGACTGGGAAAGAGCAAAAAGGGGATGCAAAAATGGTTATGACCAAAATGTGTTCCGTGAAAGGCTGAAAAGGGGGGACAAGTTGCAAAAGTACAACTCAATTAAACTGGCCCAAAAGTTCATGAAAGGTGAGAAACAGGCTCATAAGCTCCTGCCACATGAGTCAGACCCACACAGGGTCCTAAATCTTTCCCCCACCAGTCATCCTCTGTTCAGGAATGTGAATAAAGATCAGCAAAGTGCTGACTTCAAATGGGTTCCTCACAACCAGATGGAACCTCACCAAATCACCATGAGACGTGTAGGGAACAACAACACCCTTGTTAAGTCATAAAAGAGCAGCAGACACCCAGAAGACCTTTAATGGTATTAATCGTCAGCTTCCACAACCGAATATATATAAAAACAAACAAACAAACAAACTTTCATCTGTACTTACATTGCGTCCGCCTGATAAAGTAATCCGTGGTATATCAGTCTAGGAGTAAAAATTCTAATTTCTACTTCAAGCATTGTATCCCATTCTAACTTGTGTATCGCCGTCCGTCGCTATGCACAGCTAATTCATTAAGCCACGACGAACGATTCAAAAGGGGGGTGACACAGTCAGCACACAGTACTGTTTAAAAAAAAAAAAAAGAGTTTTTTCTTCCTCTGGAAAACTTATTTTTCTTTGCTTCTTCAGCAATCTAAGGTGATAATGCTCACATTCAATGCCTAACAGGCCTATGCCCACTAGTCATGTTAAATCAGAGTTCTTAGTAGTTAGCTTAACTATAGAGGAACACCCTGCTTAACCAGTAATTATCAATAAGGCAAAGATATGTTTTTAAGTATTTGCATGAATAACTACCCTTGAACATTTCCTTTGATAAAAAAAATATTTCCTAGTTAACCAACACTTTTAAAGTAAGAGGAACACTCATTGGATCAAGTCCAATAAAGGTTTATTCTCATATTAAATTATCCCAGAAAAGTATCAACCCTGAGTGTATGAATGAATGATTCCACTAACCTTGCTATTCACATTCATCTCTGCATTATCAGCTCAATGCTTCTAGAAAGAAAGCATGATCTGAAAGGGGGGATATGTAGTGGATATGATGAATGTGTATTAATTTCTAATAAGAAATTTTGACTTTCTGAAGATGTGATTTTAAATACCCAAGCTTTTGCTAGTTTTCAGAGACATCTCTAACCAAGATCGTAAGGTGAGATAAACCTCCAGAGCAGGCCCATAAAACCCCCTCCAAAGACCCTTTTTATGACTTAAGGACCCCCAGGGTCAAGAAAAGAATGCAGAGAGACACAGAGACTCAATCTTGATTGAAACCCACAATGCCCTCTTTAAAGGACACCTTTTTAAAGACTGTTAACTCTAAAAGACTCAAACATCCCAAAGTTCTTACATGGAAAACAAGTTGTATATGGGCACAACTGTTTGAAATTAATCCCGTTTTGACAATCAAAATAGGTGGAATTAATTTACATGTGTTTAAAGTAAATTTTTTGTTTATATGAATTTATGTAGAACCAAGGTAGTCACATACTATGTGTTTAGTTGGTTAATAATTATAAAGAAACATGGTTATCTTTTTCTTAATTATATTACTTTGTGTTAACATATAATCTTTTATATTGCAAAGTATTCACTCAGGGATGGTCAAGTCTTTGTCTTGTCAAGTGTCATAAATTCTATGTGATGCCACTCCCAAGGTACAGGAAACAGCCAATCAGGAGCAAGAAAGGCTCCAATTCTCCCTCATTGAAGACGAATCAGGTATTATGGGCGGGTTTTCTAAACTGCGGTTAAAAACCTGTGGCGCCAAATGACACAAGCTTTTTTCCAGCTTTTGAGCTTTTCGAGCTTTTCAAGCTGTTTGGGCTTCTGCCCCTTTTTCTCCGATGTTCGACTCTTCACTTCAAGGCTCCAGACACTTGGGGCGTTGTCTCTTTTAGCTTTCTCAAGGCTAAAAGAGTAAAATGACCTGAGTTTTGGAAATGACTCTGCAGGCGTCAGACTCATGGCTTTCTTAAACAGTCTTGGACCTTTAAAGCATGGTCCAGATAGAAACTACAGATTAAGAAAAGCTATAGTTTAAACCTCGCAAAATTTCAACGCCACACCCAGAGCATGAAGGAAACCTTAGACCTCTGACCCTCCAAACGACGACAACGCCACGAAGAGGACTGCTGCACGCACCCTCAGAATGATCTTCTGAGATGCGGAAACCTGCCCAGGAGAGACCTGCATGGATGTGTCTCTCTCTCACAAGGCAGCAGATCAGCGACGAGCGAAGAATCCCCACAGAGACCTTCACCACCAGCTCCGACGGCTGCGTCTGAAAGCCTCGGGAGAAAATGAACGCCCGCGGTTGCAACCTACAAGGCCCGCGTCTGCAATTCTCCAGGAAGTCGTGCCGGAAGGCACCATCAGCGGCTTGCTCCCTGTTGATCTCCGGATACGTAAGGTCACATGGTCTCATGTCTCTCATGGCTCATGGGTTGGTACTGAAAGTTTGCTGGGATAAACAATAGCCTTTCTTAGAACTTAAGACAATAATTATCATAGAGAAATTCCCTCATATTTTAATCTCCCTGTTCCCTCATATATCGCTGTAATCCATTTTATTATATGAATGTCTAATCAATATTCATTATTTGATATTATTATTAATAAACCAGTTGTGTGATAAAACCAATCCTTGGTTATTTGTTTGTGTGTGCACCTTTCTTGTATGGAATTATAACTTCTAGTTCAGATTCCATTTCAGAGTCAAGAACCCACGGCGGATCAATGAGCATAATTCATTAATAATAGTTAATTCTAGCTACTTTTGCTGTATAATATGTGAAGATGACGTACTTGTCTAAGCTAAAATTAAGACAGGTAAAGACACTACATATTAGTTAATGGCTCCCAAACATGGAGTTTAGCAAAATGAATTAAATAATTAATTATTAATAAAATAATAATGAATTATCATTGACTCCTCTATGTAGTGCATAGAGTGCATGCCACCGCAACGTGTGCATACTACTTCCACTACAGGTTCGATTCCCACTCCGGGTGACTGTCTGTGAGGAGTTAGTGTGTTCTCCCTGTGTCCGCGTGGGTTTCCTCCAGGTGCTCCGGTTTCCTCCCAACGTCCAAAAACACACATTTGTAGGTGGATTGGCGACTCAAATTGGACCTTGCGCCCAATGATTCCAGGTAGGCTCTGGACCCACCCCGACCCTGAACTGGATAAGGGTTACAGATAATGAATAAATGTTCCAGAAATTAAGAGGTATTAAAATGTTTAAGTGTCCCAATTATGAACAGTGGAATTAGATGACTATAAGCATCTACACCAGGACAAAGTTTTATAGACTGAGGTTGTATCTCATTCAACAAATTATGCACAATCATTCTGTCATTATCATATTGATCATATGACTTTAAATATTGTTGTTTTAAAGATTTGTAAACATTATTTTCCATATGGATTAAACATGGAATGTTAATTTGGTATTTGCACATTAAAGTTAGCAGAATTTAGTTTCAGATTCTTGTCTCATATCTGTTTAAACAGGATGGTGTGTACCTGTCTCTGCAAGCCATTGTAGACTGGTTCAGAGAGATTGTAGGAGTTCCTATGGAAACAAAATACAACAGTGTACTTTTTGGAGGTAATCATTTCTTTCACCTTTTTAAATTTATAACACAAAAAGATTTGTTTTTAACCGAGAATGATGTTTTCTCCATATTCAACATTTTAGGCCTAATTGGCTCGCTGTACTCTATGCTACAGTTTATTTCTTCTCCTGTGATTGGAGCTTCATCAGACAAACATGGGAGAAAACCTCTGCTGCTTTTAACAACTGTGAGTACAGTGGGGTTTATGAATCTATTTTATCATCAATATGTGGCTTTTCTTCACAAGCTAAACTTAAGGAATGCTTAATACATGAAAATAGTTTTTCATCCTTGATGAGCTGCACCTCTTTGAAATGGTTTATTACTACTAAGTGTGAATTTTAACAGGAAAACACAATATTTCAATTGTTTGCCAAAGCCCGGGCAGGACAATGGTAATGATTGCAAGGCTGTTATATTTTATATTTGGCTTTTCTCCGTTTTGACAGACGGGGCTGATATTTTCCTACATTCTGTGGGCGGTTTCCCACAGTTTTAGTGTTTTCCTTCTGTCTCGTGTTGTGGGAGGTATATGTAAAGGCAATGTCAGCCTCTGCACTGCTGTTGTGGCTGACCTGCCTTGCCCTAAAGCAAGAAGCAAAGGAATGGTGAGTCGCTATTAGTGTCTGATTTCTTCAGTAATATCAAACAAGTGTATTTAACATAGAGATATTAAGTATGTTCTTCAAAAAATGAAAACAAATATAATCAACTTTTAGTATTTAGAATTTTATTAATAACATTCTGCATCAGGTGGTTAATTTTTACCTTCCCTATCTGTATCTCTGTATTTTAGCTTAACATGCTCATAATTGTGAGATTGTGTGATTCCTCACTACTGCATGCATAAATTGAATACACATGAAGGTGTTTACATTTCTCCCTAATAATCATTGTGAATATACTGTACATATTTAATACACTGCCAAGCTATATTTTAAAGTAGATTTGAAATGCCTTGAAAAGTTTTACGTGGACATTGTGGTGACTAATCTGTAGTAATTTTCTCACTAGGCAATGATAGGTGTTGCGTTTTCTTTGGGCTTCACTCTGGGGCCGATAATGGGAGCTTACTTTGTGCTGAAGTTGGCAAATACTGAGCTTTTCTACCAGGGCCCAGCTTTTCTTGCAGTTTTCTTCTCCATAGCAGATCTGTGTTTCATATTTCTCATGCTTCCGGAGACTTTGCATAAGGACAAGAAGGTAAGAAAAAATGACTGTTAAAAATGTACAACTATATGTCTAGTAAAGTTGGGATGCTGTATAAAGTGTGAATAAAAACAGAATATAATTAAATGTTTTAAACCAAACATTTAATTGAAGACAGTACAAAGACGGTATTTCAAATACTAAAACAGAGAAATGTTTTTTGAAATATACCCATTTTAAACTTTAAATTTGATGTCTGCTTCACATTCCAGAAAGCTGGGATGGAGCATCAAACATTGCACTTTGTTTACATTTTGCACAGCATCTCACATTTTGGAAATAGTGTTGGAACATTAAATTACATATTATACTGTCATCCATATTAACGTTTGCTGCTTATAGCTCTTTGAAACTGACAAAAGTAGAAAGTACTGTAGTATGATTTCAAATCTGATTCAAATTCATAAATGGTTTTACACATCACAATGCACAATAATAATTGTAGCTTATATATAATGTTTCTTCAACCAAGGGCCCCTTAGACAGCTCAGGTGTTCAGGACATAGGAGACCTGCTCAGTCCATTGGCTCTTTTCAACTTCTCTGCAGTCACAAGAACAAAAGAACCACCATCAAAACAACGTAAGCTTATTTTCTGATAATGAAGTTTTAATATATAATTTATATTATAACACATCTGTAGAACATGACTTCAAAACTATCTGTAGGTCTGTGTTCACACTTGACAGAAATGGCTCTGTTACATAATACATACACCACTGTTGCCACTAGGGATGCAAAATCTTAAAGTCCTTGGCTGGGTCTACTTCACCTACCTCTTCCTTTTCTCTGGGCTGGAGTTCACTCTGAGCTTCTTGACACATCAGCGTTTTCAGTTCTCCAGGTAAGTCTCACCAGATGTGACCGATTATTTGTATTTCATACTCTTCATAGTAGTTTGGCTCCTGGTTTTCCACTCATTCAAGATTCAAGAGACTGAAAAATTATATGAATGGCTAGATGAAACTGCTTATTTCTGCTTCAGTCTTAATGAAAATCTCTAATTTTCTCATTTAAATCCTATAACTGTGAAAACAAACGTGTCAACAGCCTTGACACATTTGGTAATTAATGGAGATGATGTGATAAAAAGCCAGTAATAGCTGCTTTTGCTTCTTCATTATTTGTTTAATTCTGTAATTACAATATATATAAATGTAATATTTTTTTCAGTATGCAACAAGGGAAGATGTTTTTCTTCATTGGAATCACCATGGCAGCGTTCCAAGGTGGATATGCCCGTAGGATCAAACCAGGGCGCCAGATCCAGACAGTCAGAGTGGTAATGTCTTATTTTTTTGTGCTTTTCTAAAACCTTCATAAACCTATACACTATGAGTAATATAATAAATGTATACTATTCAAGCAAAAAACAAGGTACTGAATGAACATAAAAATGATCAACACGTGAGTTTATTCCATTTTTAACGGTTTTTTTTTTTAGGCAATAATATTACTGATTCCAGCCTTTCTGCTCATTGGCCTTGCTCAGACCTTGACTGTGCTCTACAGTGGCCTGTTTTTGTATTCCTTTGGTAAGCACATGGCTGATTTCTGATGAAAGGATTTTATACAGAGAAGAGTCATTTTGCCAACTTCTACATGTGTTCTTTTATACAGCGGCTGCCATTGTTGTGCCATGTCTTTCAGCACAAGTTTCTGGACATGGTGAGCTGGTTTATATATATTTCCAGATTCAGAAAAAAACTTTTGATTAAGGATAACAGAAACAGTGCACTTTATTTGTACTATAGAGGTACTGTAGTATTTAATTTGAGGTTTATTATATTCCCAGCAGTGTGAATAGCTGTGTTATGCTGTCTTTACATTAGGCACTGCCAGTCAGAAGGGCACAGTGATGGGTATCCTCCGCAGCCTGGGAGCACTGGCACGGGCATTAGGGCCAATTGTGGCCTCATCAGGTGACTAATCTTTTTTTATTGTATATCTGAAGAACAAAGAAACAACCTTTACTCTTATTACAGCAGCATATCATATTATTGAAAGCACTTCAGGAAGTTACTGAGATACTTACACTCATTAATAAATAATTTTTGACCATTTTGTTTGAGTTCTTCTATTTGTTGACAACAGATATACATACAGTTAAACTGTAGAAACTCTTCTGTTTTCTCCTGTATTCTTCTTTTTATTATTGCACCTATGAGTGCTGGTGTACCTAAAGAGTCATAATTAATTTGATCATGTCTGGAAGTTTTATCTGGAATATCTCTTATTTAATGGGGAACTATTGTTATGTTCTTTAATGTCCTACATACGTAAATAATCTCTATTCTGTTTTGCAGACCTATATCATGCATTAAAATAATTTTTAGTTGAAAAACAGCTTAATTTCAGGATAAATGCAAATGTATTTTTTTCTTGACATAAAACCAATTCATTTTTTAATGGCAGTTTTGCAGCTTAGTTTATACATTCATTCATTATCTGTAACCGCTTATCCAGTTCAGGATCGTGGTGGGTCCAGAGCCTACCCAGAATCATTGGGCGCAAGGTGGGAATACACCCTGGAGGGGGCGCCAGTCCTTCACAGGGCAACACACACACACATTCACTCACACACTGACACCTACTGACACTTTTGAGTCGCCAATCCACCTACCAACGTGTTTTATTTTTTAAATTTTTTTATTTATTATTATTATTATTTTTTGACTGTGGGAGGAAACTGAAGCACCCGGAGGAAACCCACGTGGACACGGGGAGAACAGACCAACTCCTCACAGACAGTCACCCGGAGCGGGAATCGAACCCACAACCTCCAGGCCCCTGGAGCTGTGTGATACTACCTGCTGCACCACCGCACCGCCCTTAGTTTATACATACCCTGAGAAAATTTAGCAATCGATTTGGAAACATTAATACCTTACATCATTTAACTATATTAAGCTCTAACATTTAAAATGGCAAGAACAAATGTTCTGATTATATGGACATATTTCTTTCTTGGTATTTAAGAACCAATGTATTCACATGTTCCTCCCACAGCCAAAAAACAAAAACCCATGTTTATAGGTAAATTGTCTTTGCAAAACTGTCCATTGTTGTGTGTGTGACTGAGTGAGTGTATGATGCCTTGTGATTGACTGGTGCCCTGTCCAGGAAGTGTGCCTTATGCCTAGCAGTTTCTTAGACTCAACACGACCTTGAACAGGATAAAGGAATGAAAAAAATGAATGGTAGTTCACAAATCTGAATATTGTAATATTTCTATTGCAGTGTACTGGCTGGCTGGAGGAGAGATGTGCTTTATCATCAGTTCAGCCTTCTTCATTGCTCCCCTGCTCCTACTTAGAAGACTAGAGAGACACAAAGAGGATTAAGAACAATGATGCTTTCTACAAGAAAAGTGCCTTTCCCACATTTTACTGGCCATAATAGGGGATGTGTTTACATTTTATATGGTACTATAATATGTTTTTCATGTATTGCAATCAATGTCAGTGTTTTTTTAACATTGGAGTAAACAAGTGTCAGCATTAACACCTATCACAGTGTAGGCAAAACAAAAGATACTGATCAAATTACTGAACAAATTAGTAAGTTAATTTAAATATGTAGTGGGACAGACTTAAAACTGAGCAGTCTCTTTTACTGTGCATTTTTGTAAATGTAAATAAAGGGGATTATTTTTTTGTATTATCAATAAACATATTGTCACATTAGGCCTGGGTAATAGTTTATATAATTATATTTATGATTCTTGCTAAATAATTATATATTTTTTTACAACTTCATGAACTTTTGGGGGTAGTATTTTAAATTGTTGCCCACAAAATTATAGATGGGAATGAGTCAAGGGCTGTATATAAAGCAGGTTACGTTTAATTCCTCTGTGAGGAAACCTAGAAGCTATGTGAGAAAGATTAAACCTCAGAAGGAAGCTCTATGAGAATTAATAAATCTCAGAAGCTGTGATGAATCTCAGAAGGTCTGTGGGGTGGCGCTGTATGACAGAAGTATGTGTGCTCTCCAGCTGACTGGTTGCTAAGGAAGTGAAAATGTTTGCAGTGATGCTTGGAGGTAAAGGTAACGTGCTGTAAATGTATTTTAATATATATGCTACGTTTAAACAAATGTGTAAATTTACTTTATTGCCCTCTACGAGTTGCTTATGTTTGATAGAAAAGCTGGCCTTAACTACAAATAGACGAAACCATTTTATTGTCACCTCACGATAGCTACAGCGCGTCCTTCCCGTGTTGTTAGCATGAAGCTCCGCTCCACCTTAAATTGTGGAGCCGTTATATTAGCTACATGTTAATGGAAACGGAAAAGTCAAGGTGAAAACTTAAGCTTAGTGCTGGGAACACTGGTAAAAAATATCGCTGTGGATGTCGTAATGATTAGTGATATAAAAACGTGAATGATACCGCATTTAAATGCAGCCGTTGCACCATTTAAGGTGGACCAGAGAATCGAATAAGCCAAATTCAGCTTCGTGATATCGATTACAGTTAGCTGTCAGAAACCCTAATAAACAACTGCTGTTTAATTATATAAGCCAACAAAAAAGCCTATTCCTGCCTTTTGTGCTTCATTAAAATGCAGTGTGATTCAAGGTTAGCGTTTGTTAACTAACTTTACCGAAGGGCATTCCAAGAATTTTAAATTGTACAGTAAATTTAAACTAATTACCTACGTTTCCGTCAAACACGCAAAGCGTAGTGTGTGTAAATGTTAGTTTAAGTCAAGTCCGTTAGTTAATTTCACTGACTAGTTTGTTTTGAAGTGGTTAGTGATATCTATAATGAGTTGGAAAATAAAGGATGTCCCCTGACTCTCTTCATTTTCCATTTATGCAATGTTTCCAGAGATGTTCACGATGCATCTCAGGACACTTTGATATTTAAATATCTCTATAGAGTGCTATTTTAATGAATAACAATATAGACAGTCTACATGAAAACAACAACAACCAAAAAAAAAATCTCCCTAAATGAATACAGCCCATTGTGGACCATGTTGGCGCTGGCATGCCATCGTTTATTGAATAAAGGACGCCCAGCTGGGTCCCATTAATAAATATATTACATTTTTATTACAGAAATATAAAACATTTTCTAAACATTGTTTGTTCATGTAAGTTTTTTTTCTCTCACTGATAGCATGAGAAAATATGAAGGCCATGGCACATGTTTAAAAACAAGTGTGAGAATAGGATGAATGAGAATGGAGAAATCATTGTCCCATTTCAACCTGAAGATAATGTTAGGCCAGAAGACCCACATTACAGGAAGGACAGCCTTGACATAGATGGTGAGAGTAATGGATCCAACAAAGACCCGCTCAGAGGTACCAAAAAGTCCAGAGAGGTACTCCAAATCCCCCAGGATGAAATGAGCCTGAGTCCCTACCAGCCACATCCACCCTCCCTCCCCAAGCCTCCCAGTGTGGGGAAGGGGAATAGAAACATCTCATTTGAGGAAAAGATCAGGAGGAGGCGACTTAGGAGCAGTCAAGAGAGCCTCACCGATCCAACTGAGACAGGCTCTTCAACAGATTCGCTTAAGGAAGACTCGATACCTGCAATAAACACTGCTGTAGGTTTAAAGAATGGCCAAATCTTTGGTAGAAGTGACTTTACCCGGGCAGCGGGGGAGTCCCCACCTTTTCGGGATCGATGTAGCAGCCTTCCTGAGGCAGACAAACATCCTCACGGGCACAGTTGTCAAGCTGAGCAGCGACAAAAACCATCCAAAGTTATCCTGTCCCCTCTGCAGCCCCCAGGAGTGTTTCCTGCATTGGAGTACAACGTCGCCTCCATGTCCTTAAGGACCACTAATCGGATTGACAGGGATTGTTTGGATTATGGCAAAAGGGGCATGGCAGTAAGACTGCACAGGAACTTCAGTGACAGCCGGCTTTTGGAGACCATGGTGTCGGACAGCGCTTCTGTAAATTCCATGAAGTCCACTTTTAGTGCACTGAATCCAATCCGACCCAAGGATGTGAGGAACAGGTAGAGTCTTTTCCTTTTCTTTGGGGTGTTTAGTCTGCACTCTTATGGCTCCAGTGGGGCTAAGCTCTTGCCACGTATCTTTCATTTACTTCCGGGTTCAGTGTTCTGCTAGTTAAGCTGTCATACTGCTATTTGAATGATCCATGTTTAACCATGCAGCTTGCCAACTGTTGCTATGACTAAGCAGTCTCTGTTGCATGTCTCTGTTGCTTATTATTGTTCACTGCTGTCAAAAATAATGAGCTCTGCTCTACACCTAACTGTACTTGGACTCCTATGAAAATTTATAAACATGTAAGTCTCAAAGCCTACTATCTATTTACACTTCTTTTCTGATGAGGTTAATTCTTCATTTAGGTTATTTTTAGTTACGTTCATTTCATAACTCAGAGAGATGCGTTCAGCACATGCTGCTTTACTCATGGGTTCCATAATTCATTAAAGAATATAAACTTTTTGCTCATGACTTGGATTCTGGTCAAGATATAAACCACTGAATTTGTTTAGTGATTCTGTAGTCAGCATTATAACACTGTTATAAACTTCAGGTCTGTTTTTAAATAAAATATACGACTGCCTGCTGCTGGTTTCAGGAGCTTTATGGAGGGCAGTCTCCTGGCCAGCGGAGCCTTACTTGGGCCTGAAGAGCTGGAACGGTACTTTCCTGATCGGCATGTGGGAATCTATGTTGTCACGTGGAATATGCAGGGAGAGAAGGTATATGGCACAAACAGATGTTAAAAAGTGGCTTTAATTCATACGGCTGCCGGCATTGGAAAATGATTATTTTTGATAATGACTATTGCATGTGATTTATAGGGATTTCCAAACAACCTAGACGACTTGTTGCTCCCCACTGACACTGAGTTTGCACAAGACTTGTATATCATTGGGGTTCAGGAAGGATGCCCAGATAGGTATGAAACTTCACATCTGTCTATTTATCTTCATTTTTACCATTCAGAGCATTCAGCATTCTCTATGTTAACAGGAGAGAATGGGAGATCCGGCTTCAGGAAACTCTTGGCCCATACTATGTCATGCTTTATGCAGCAGCACATGGAGTGCTCTATCTCACCATTTTCATACGAAGGGATCTCATATGGTTCTGTTCTGGTGAGTCTTTCCTTATTGTCAGTCTACTTTCTGTCTGCTGAGACTTGGTTTTCTGCAGCTTTGTGTATTACAAAAATGTACTGGAATAAATGTAATATTGGACATGATTTCCAGTTCCCTACAACTGCATTTGCTGATTGATTTTTATTTTATTTTTTTTAAATAGAGGTTGAACATGCTACGGTCACCACTCGTATCATCTCGCAGATTAAGACCAAAGGCGCAGTTGGCATAGGCTTTACCTTCTTTGGGACATCCTTCCTCTTCATCACATCTCATTTTACTTGTGAGATATTTAACTGTACTGAATTCAACACAGATGCATGCTGATACATTTGAAGTGCCCAGAACAAAAAGTATTTGCTTCTTTGCCAAGGATATATAAGGCTAATATGTTTAAGTAATAACAGAAGCTCAAGTAGACTTCCTTATGTGTTTTCTGACCCTGTGTGACACACTTTTATCTGTCGTATTTTATATATGTTTAAAAAGATAATAAACCCTTTTAGCTAAACCATTGCCATAAGTTTCAAGAATGAGACCAGGTTTTAAAAACTACAAATTTTAAATGAAATTGTGAAATTCTCAAATGTAGCACACACAACTTGCTACATATTCCTCTTTGGCATCATGTAACCAGTGGACAACGTTTCTTTCAGCTGGAGATTCCAAAGTGTATGAGAGAATATTGGATTACAACAAGATAATAGAAGCCCTAGCTCTTCCTAAATGCCTTCCTGACACCAACCCTTACCGTTCCATCGCCTGTGAGTCTCCTCTAAAATCTGCATTAGGCATTGCTCATCAGTAATAGAAGCACAGCCATACATTTTTACTGTGAATGTATCCTAATGTATTATTGAAATGGAAAAAAAGCAGCAAAAATATTTTTGTGAATGTAAAATAAGAAATTAGCCTTTATAAAAACTAATAAATAATAATATTAAAACTACTCCTTAATTAAGAAAAAAAGTACAAACACACCAAGGGTAGACAAAGTAGTCTATGGAGTGGGTTTCATAAGCTTAAAAAAGGCAAAGGTCTATGGCTCTAATTAGATTAAATGCTTTTGAATTTTTTTGAAGAATGGTTTGGACAACAGACCTTTCTTTTGGTGTGAGCCTACATACAGACTCTCCTGATTGATTGCTTCTGACAAGATTGATCATCACACAAGTGATGTAACTTTGTGTGTGTATATATAGCCATGCTACAATACAGACTCAAATAGAAGTGACATTATTCCACTCTAAAAACGAATGGAAATTGAAATAACTGAGTAAATATGTAAATAAACTAATAAACAAATTAAATTAAATCTTAAAAAAAAACTATAATAACTGCTCATGATATCTTTGTTCTCAGCGGACGTGACAACTCGTTTTGATGAGGTTTTCTGGTTTGGGGATTTTAACTTCCGCCTGAATAAAGACCGGGGAGACGTGGAGGCTGTTCTGAACCAGCACAACGGGGAAGACATGGGGCCACTACTTCAGCATGATCAGCTGTGCAAAGAAATGAAAGATGGTCAGCCTGGGCTTGTCTTGGACTTAAAGACAGTGAAAATTAATTTAACTTTAACCCAGTTTTTAAGTTCTGTAAGGTTCTCTTTAGCAGTTATAGTGAGACATTGTTTTGATGTAAGTTGGTACATTTCTTTGGTACAACTGATGCTAAGAATTTTCCTAATTGTTATTATTTAGGCTCCATCTTTAAAGGATTTCAGGAAGCCCCTATCCACTTCCCTCCTACCTACAAGTTTGACATTGGCTGTGATGTTTATGACACTACATCCAAGCAGAGAACGCCTTCATATACAGTGAGAAAATGTTGTCCTTGGCTGTTCTTTAAAGTTTGTCAGTACAATTTCTGTTTTTTTTCACAATAGCTAAGAATTTCTCATAATTTTGTAGGATCGCATCCTTTTCAGAAACAGACAAGTGGAAGATATTAAGGTAGTTAAGTACAGCTCCTGCTCCTCTATCAAGACCTCAGATCACCGTCCTGTCATCGGCATGTTCCAGGTCAAGATTCGGCCTGGTAGGGACAAGTAAGTATAGCACACATTCATTACGTATCCAAGATGCATTTAAAAAAATATGTTCAGTTATGTCCAGACAGCCAACAATTATGATTCAGTTGCTTGTTTTAAGAAGACAGTTTGACAAATTTATTTAGCTGATTAGTCAATACAACATTTAAAAATGTGTGGAACAGGTGATACTCAAGAACCAGAGTTCTTAATTACTGCTTTGCAAAAAGTAGTGACTATAAAACAAAGATAGCAGGTGTGGTGAGGGCTCGAAACTGAAGTAAATTCTAATGAAACTTCTGCTCCAGCATTCCACTGGGAGCTGGCCAGTTTGATCGACCTGTGTACCTGGAGGGCATCAGGAGGAGAATCAGTAGAGAGCTGAAGAGAAGGGAAGCTGTAATGAAGAACCAGAGTAACAGCACTGTCTGCTCCATCTCCTGATGTTGGATCAGCAGCCCTAGAGCTGAATGGACTGAGAATGCACTCACTGCATTCTCTTAGGAAGCTGGACTTTCAGGACCAAAGGAGAATTTAGACTGATGGGGGATGTAGTTTGACCACCGTCCAGATTTTAGGCAGTGTTTGCCACATTCTCAGATGAGCTTGGAAAAAAAAGAAAAAAAGGCTGTGCCTGGACACTCAAGCCTAAACGCTACAGTTACGTTCTACTTAACATTTTTGCCTGTCTTATTTTGTATTATTTTGTACACTTATTTAAGGTTATATGAAAATTGTCTTAAAATTTATAACATATTTCCGACTAAATCAGTGTTCAATGGCCTTGTACAATTAATTCCACTGATATTGCAGCGGAACATATTTAAGTTTACTACAACCACAAAGTACATGGCAGTAGATCTTGATGGTATTTTATAAATATTTTATGGATCTTATTTATAAAAGTTATTCAATTAATGCTTGAATTTAGAAGGGTATATTATTGATGGTTACAGATAACCATCACAGGTAAATTTTCCAAGTACCAAATTTATGACAGGAATGTAATAATTTATGGACCATTTGTTCAATAGACTACAATATTTATTCATAAAATTATTTCTTAAAAAGGAAGTTCTATTTAATAGTGGTGCAGACATTGAAAAAGAAAGGTGCACCCTCAAGACTGAACAGCTCAGACTGGACTTGTGGTCCACTGCCTTAATTTGTCATATAAAAAAATAGCTTGTTGCTTACTTGATGTCAATGTCAACTGACTGTGCATGTGTGGAAGCAAGGCTGATTTTGACAAACAGCCTAACAGACTAACACAATAACGGTACTCTTGCATGGACCTGAAATGACCAGTGTAATTGTGAACCATCCATTTACATTACATTTCACGCTCCTTATGGAAAGTGCCTGAGATCTTGTTCATGATTGCCCTCGGGCCTTTTTTAAATCCATTCTGTTGTCTCAAACCAAAAAAAAAGCACATTTTTAATGTTTACAACATATGTAACATAAAGCAGCTATTTCTGACTCACCTTCAGTGTTATGTGGTGTTTGACTCATTTGTTGTTAAAGTCTAACGTTGGCTTATCAACCAATACATGAAGACCAAATATGTATGTAAACCACATTTATGAACCAAAAACAGAGCCTTTACACAGAAAAGAACCTGATAAAGATACACCGTTAAAAGTTGATATTATAAAGTGTAAAACTATCAAGAAAAGAATAATGAACTTGTGGGAGGGGTCTGTATTCGCTTCATACACCAGTATTCAATCACATATGCACCGATGTGAACACTAAGAAAAAAAAAAAAAAGACAGTATACACAAAACTCCTTTGCCGCTCTAATTCAGAGGGCACCTTCACAAAAAGAATAGTTAAAGATGTTAGTTACTGTGCGTAATAAAGCTTCTAAACGTGCGAAAGTTTGATAAGACAGAAGTCAATATGAATAAAAGTTTATAAATAGTTAGGTGGGCATGACATCAAATACCGTTTAAGTGTTTGAACGTACACCGAGTATTACAATTGTCTAGCCAGTTTTCTTCTCAGAACACATTTCAACAGGGTCACTATTACCTGTTAGTACCTGAGTTTTAGATTTCCATTTTTGGAGTATGTTTCACAATGATTATTTTACAAAAAAAAAAAATAAATAAAATAAAAAATTTCTTGATGGCTTCTAGGCCTGGATCCAATTTGATACCTAAATGACTGAGTTTATATTCATATCTGCATTACAGTATTGACTGTAAATGGAACGTTTTGATATCACTGTGTTCTATCAAAAGTATGGAACCAAAGAGAAAACAAGAACCCCTTGTTTATCAACACACATTTGCAGTTGATAAATATATTAACAATTGATACATTTTTCTAAGCACACTGCCTTTTACATCATATTAATGTATCCAGACCAAAATTACACGTTAGAATCCATGGGATATTATTTCCACTGTTATTAAATTTGGACATGGGATTAAAAGTTATACTGTGCAAATATCAGTCAAAACCAGTCTGCTGGGGGCACAAATTTTGCTTCTAGTGCCTTGACAAGTCCAAACATTCACTCTCCAAAGATCACTGTATTAAAATCCATACAGCAGAGACACAACTGAAACTTTAGTGCCCACTGTCACACTGCTCTCCAGCATCACTGAGTGGAACTGTAGGTCAGTCCGTGGTGTAAGCAACTTTATAATCGCTGCTGACTGGAGGAGGTCCTACCGGAAGAGACGATACATACGAGGTAGCCGGCCATCTTTGCTGGAGAGAGCTGCCTGGATGTGCTCATATGACGGCAGCTCCGTCAGGTCTCCCAGTGCAGCTACAGAGGGCTTACTACGCAGCATCTTGGTGGTAACTCTTTTGATGTCACTAGCTGTAACGTTACCTATTGAGAGACAGAAGACAATATAAACCATGAAGTCCTATTAAAAATATAAAATTAGCAAAAAAATATCTATACCTGTACAATGGGTCAAATTAATCAAACTGCTGTGTGACACATGGACCAGTAGAAAATGTATTTAAATTGAATACATCTTTCAATGTTTTGCATCTAGTTGTTAGTCTTGATTTACAGGTCAGAATGTATAAAACATTATCCATCCATTATCTGTAAGCGCTTATCCAGTTCAGGGTCGCGGTGGGCCCAGAGCCTACCTGGAATCATTGGGCGCAAGGCGGGAATACACCCTGGAGGGGGCGCCAGTCCTTCACAGGGCAACACACACACACACATTCACACCTACGGACACTTTTTGAGTTGCCAATCAACCTACCAACGTGTGTTTTTGGACTGTGGGAGGATACCGGAGCACCCGGAGGAAACCCACACAGACACAGGAAAAACACACCCACTCCTCACAGACAGTCACCCGGAGCGGGAATCAAACCCACAACCTCCAGATCCCTAGAGCTGTGTGACTGCGACACTACCAGTCGCACAAAAAATATTATAATTACTGTAATTGAGTATTTCTGTTTTAAAATCTGTAATTAAATTTTTACTTAAACATTATTTGCTTGAAGTATTATACTTCGCTAAATTTCAAATCACATCTGTTACTGAGTAAAAATGTAAATAAAAATGCAAGAAAAAAATTGCGCATCTTAAACTACCAGAGTGAATGATAGTCTGGAGAGCAAACTATCGCTAAATTCTTAAGAAATATGGAGACGGACAAGTCCATTAGTGGTGCAGACTAGTCTCAATGCGAAAGCTGAATGGCAAATCCTGCTTAGGATATGAACCCTTGGCTATATTTAAAGAAGGACCACTTCAGCTTCAAGTGCAGAAGACAACATCATTATTATGCAGTGTAAGCTGTGTTTGCCAAGAGAGAAATAGCAGCCTTTAAAAACTCAAGCATGTGTTTTTAAAGCAAGCACCCGAGCATGTAAATCTAGGATAAATAATACTTGTACTGTTGTGTTAAACATGTTTTTCACTTTAAGAAAATACAAGTGTGTGTTGATATCATTGAACTGTTATCTCTATCTGCCTTTGTGTTAAGACAAATTTATTTTACTTATCTCCCATACATTTGCACATTTCTCTATTTGAGGTATTATAGCTTTGCATTTAAGTGCACCTATGTTGTTATGACAACTTAATTTACCCCATCCAGGTGGTTCATAAAATGATCCATCTAGCTAGCAACCTGCCGATAGCTAGTTATTAGTTAGTCAAATGTCATTACATGACGTGATAAAAAATAATAATAAAAAAAATTATATATATATATATATATATATATATATATATATATATATATATATATATGTTGGTTGCCATGGTTTCATTGATGTTAAACAAATGGCACGCAATTTCTGGTACTTTAATCAAACTCGTCCGAAATTCCGACAGTTTCAGATACGCTTCTCTACAAATCTTTTATTTATTTATTTTAAACCTTGATATATGGTATAGGATGGGGACATTTGACACCACGACAGTGATTTTGTCGTTCATATCTAGTAGGGACACTGATGTACGAACCAAAAAGGAGTGTACCATTGCAAATGACACAGATAAAGTGTGTACCACCCTGCACCACTGACTCCACCCATTTTGCCAGCCTTTGTGCTGCCTCATGTCACTGGAAAACATCAGCTCTCATTAAAGGTTAATGAACTCCAGCAGCTTTGTCGTGTCACTGCTGGTGTGAATGCAGTGTAGGAGATTAACTTTTTAAAACTCTGGATATATAGAGTGCTGTGCACAAAAACTGTTCCATTACAACACAACAGAAAAAAATCTTGGTCCACAAACACCAAAAACCCATAAAATGTCAAACTTTTCCCTTTGTCTGAGGTGTGAGATAGAAGCTGTACTTACTAATGAGTTGGCACAGCTCATGGGGAAGCTTTCTTTTGCCTGTGGCCAGAACCTGCCGACCTACATCCTCAAAAATGACAGGCCTGGACTCTAGGTTCATCATCAACATGGACTTTAGCTGAGTCTTCGCTCTTTCTAGTTCCAACTGTATTTTAAGACAGAAATTGCAATGATAAAACTATATAGTTTGAATTACAGTGCACTGAAATCTTGTTAGAAATCCCAAAACAATTTACCTCTCCAGCTGTCCCAGCCATCTGGATAAACTCCCTTGTTATGATCTCTACCATTTCCCTCACCTAATAGATTTGAATATATAAGTTCACATTCAATTAATCATGACAAATCAAACTATTATAAAAACAATTAGCTACAGCAGGACGTCTATGATTATTCCAGCTGTACCTGCCGAGGATCTGCACTGGCATGAATACAGAGAAGGCCACTATCCTCATAGCTGTGGTGGTATGAGGTTGCATTGTACATCCAGTGATGTCTGGAAAACATTAACAAATATTTTGTGTTTAGTTTTACTGAGCATCCTTTCAGATAATAGTTTGACAGATGTTTATGACAGAAATACTTTATCAGTTAATACCTAAAACGAGACCACAATCAATCCAGTTTAAATACATAACTACCAACACTTGCATGTCTGGGTGAAGTGCTTCCTTCAGGTTGAAGTTAAAAGACTGGTACCTGTTCAGAACGTTGAGATAGAGCCTGGTAAACATGCCTTTTCCTGGACCGCCTGCCGAGAAGGACCCTCCTCCTCCCATCATCATGTTGAGGACAGCAAATGGGATAAAATCATCCTCCTACCGGGTGTTTAAAAGGAATTGCTCATGTGTTAACTTAGCTTTTAAAAAAAAAAAAAAAAAAAAAAAAAAAAACAGTACCATATTAGTGTAAAACTAATTGTTTATCAGACCCACCAGGAAGGAGCAGCTCTCAAGGCCAATCATAATGTGAGTGAGTTCTGGGATGGGTGTGGGTCCTAGACTTACATCAGACATATCCTTCTCAATCTGCAGATACACAGGGCATAATAGGTTCAAATAAAATCTTATGAAATATTATTCAGAACCAATTTAGCTGTTTAGAAACAAGCTGTTCCACTGCATCTAAAACAAGTTCTACAATGATGCTTACAATAGTGTACAATGATGCAATATTAGGATCCTCTCAAGAATAATTCAGTGGAAACTGCTGTTACCAGGAACAACTGTTATTAAAAGTTCAAATGAATGTTTTTAACCTTGACGATGCCTCCTGTGTACTGAGCCACAGATCGGTCGACTTTCTCAGGTGTGCTCACTCCCCAAACTGGCTTCACATTCAGAAGGTACTTCCTGGCATACCCTACCAGCTGCTCATGCTCGATCCCCACCCCTGCCAGCACCATGCGCTCAGGGCAGTAGTAGCTGCGCAGGTACGTGTGTAGAAGCTTCCGGTCAATCTTGTCCACATTCTCCGCAGGACAATAACGAGGCAGACCCACTGTATTCCCACGATAAGCAGCCTAAAACCACAATGGGATTAAGCTAAATCATTTTGTTTACATGATCTGTGTCTCAGACTGGTCTTAATTTAATCTTTCATTCATTCATATGTCATTCATTTATCTTCTGCTTCATACAGTTCGAATTGTGGTGTGTCGGGAGCCTATCTTGAATTATTATGCACTAGGTAGGATGACTCCCATCATAGAAAACGCTTTGTATTTCCAGAAAGCAAGAGCCATTTTATAAAATAATGGACATAAAGAAATATTCCACTCACAGCATGAATCATTTCTGTCAGTAGAGGCTCAGGATCAGGTCTCATATTCAAATCTTCCAACTCAAACCTCACAGTCATGCGGGTCATCTCAATCTCTTCATCTAAAAAAAACAAAAGACCACATAATTAGAAACTACTAGAGGGAGGGGAAAATAATTCCATACATTCCAGTAAGTGTGATGCGGTCTCACCTAATAAACGTGGCTGCAGAACAGCATCTGACAGCAGGCTAACCACAGTATCCAGACCCTTAACTTCAGCAGAGACTGCATACATTGTTGTATCCCTAAAAACAATAGTAAAAATGACATGAGGAACAGCGGCAGCATTTGTTTTACTGTATCTGACAATAACAATAATAATTAGGTAAGGAAATAAATTAAACATTTTCTTAAAATATCAAAACGTAAAGAAAACCTAGATGTCTGGCAGTCACAAATGCCTCCATGTTTTTCCAGTGACAGGAGAATTTCATCTTTGCTTCCATACTGTGATGTAGACTGAAAACAAAAATACAAAACTTTAACATAATTTAAGCACTACTCATTATATCTCCAGTTCTGTTCAAAACAAGAATAAATAAAACTAAATGACTATTACACATTTCAAAGCTTAATTTCTAAATGATAAAGCGTAACATTTTGCAGATGTAAACAATGGAAGCTGAAAGTGTCTTATATTTTACAGAAACTTTCCTGTAAAAGCGTATATCCTGTACACCCTTCACCGAATTGCACCATAGAGTG
Source organism: Hoplias malabaricus (assembly GCF_029633855.1). Classification (NCBI taxonomy): domain Eukaryota; kingdom Metazoa; phylum Chordata; class Actinopteri; order Characiformes; family Erythrinidae; genus Hoplias; species Hoplias malabaricus. Next base: position 19,026,590 of record NC_089820.1, read on the forward strand.
CCACAGGAGGTCATTCCGACCTGTGGCCATCAAACTCATCTGTGCAATATTCGGTACCAAATTACACAGCTCATATGGGCAATAATAATAATGCAATATTTTTTTTTTTTTTTCAGAGGTGCAATGATTTAACTGCTTTACACAGTATCTTCCATATTTATTATCACAGCCACTGACACTTTACTGTATTTGTAAGAATTTAAACATGTACATATTCTTTTATTATAAATGTTTGCAGCTGTGATAACTGCAATGTATATCAACCCACAGTTCACTTACAGAAAAAGCAAGCTTCTCTAAAAAGTGTGCAATCCCACTGGGATACTTGGCTTCATGACGGGAACCTGAATTTACCAAAACTGCAAAGAACAGTAAAAGGTGAGAACATCAGCTGGTACATTATCAATGGCCTCATACATTAGTGGCAGTATTTACTTCCATACTTACTTCCAATTGTGCAGAACTGGCCAAATTTATTTTGTGATGCAACTCGAAGCCCATTCTCTAAAGTAGTGATTTTAGTCTCATGTTTCTCTTGTCCATCAACTGAAGCAAACAGCGGTTTTGGAATGCCGGGCAGTGGAGTGGACAGAGAGATGTTGGGGTATCCACTGCTGCTGCTGTACTGTCTACAGGCCGCAACACCAAACCTACAACAGAAGGACACAAGCTAACACATTTAGAAAATTAACACAGTAGAGTTTTAACAGATTTTACAAAAAAATTGTTTTGATGTAATATGGTGAACTACAGAAAACCTGCCAGCTCGCCATATAGTAGAGTGACTAGACCTGAGATTGTGAAAAAGAGGACACGTCTCGGATGAGCTCTTGCGAGAACTTACATTTACGTTTTGGCATAGCTGCTCGAGATGAGGGTAGGTATTTGAGCTTTGCCTGACGTAAACAAGGACTACTGACGTGCAGACTGGCCAATTAAATATTTACAGAGAAGGTTATCGACCAATAACGGTAGCTCTACAGTCAGACCGTCCAATCCGAAGATTTTAGGCTACTTTGCCACACCCCCTTCTCACTCAAGCGAACCAATCGGAGTAGGGGAGGGCGGGACTAGTTCTCAAACTTCTATGTAAGCTCTAGAAAAACAAAATCCCGGACGTTTGTGCAATTCCGCCCGGACATTTTTTTAAGTCTAAAAAAGAGGACGTCTGGTCACCCTACCATATAGTTAAACTTGTAGTTCTACATTTACAGACTGTAGCCCGTCTGTTACTCTGCATACACTGTTTGTCCCCTTTCACTCTGTTTTTCAATGGTCAATGCCCCCAAAGGAACAGAAACAGATGTATGAGTGTTTTGGGGGATAATTCTCAACACTGCGGTGACTGACGTGAAGGTGGTGTGTTGTGTACTCTGGAACCAGTGGATCAGACACAGCGGTGCTCCTGGAGATTTTAATTTCCTCTATGTCACAGCTGGACTGGGAAATGTCCAGTAACCCAAAATATAGAGCCAATAACGTCTTCTGAAACATTGTGACCAACAGATGAGCTGCCTGGTAAACAAGGAACGTCCCTGGACGTTCAAAATAGGTCTAAAAGTAGTCTGTCTGTCAAGGACATATTTTAAACGTCCAAAATCTTAATACGTTAGTTAAGTGGTGACCAATCGAAAACGTCAGCGGACGTCAAAAACGCGTTTTATACAAGCAATTTATTTCGGGACCAATTAATAACGTTAATGAACGTCCAAAATGCATCTAATAGTCGTCTTTTCAATGTCCGTGTTTGGACGTCTTTTCAACTTTTATTTTCAACCTTGAACGTTGATTAGACGGCAGTCATTACGTCATTTCAACGACTAATTGTTTACTGGGTGACGTCTCGGTGGACAATGCAGATATGACTAGCACGGTCGCCAGGGAGTGTACAGTGTGTCTAAAAACTCCAGCAGTTTTAGTGTCCGATCCATTCGCACGAGCCAACCAACACGGTACAACCACAATGTCCATGTCGCTGCTGAGACTGACCCACCAACCAAATAATATCGGCTCTGTGATGGTCCTGAACAGTTACGAAGAGGGCGAAAAGGAGGCTAACAACGTATGCAGCGGCAAAACGGACTATATTTTATAACTGTAGAACTAAAATTCCGTTTTATTGTCAGTGGAGCCGTGAGAAAGGAAACAGAATATTAAACAAACAGGTCGTTGGAATGTTTTAGCTGATATGTATATATCAATGTATTTATTATTAGTGAATTAATTGAGTGCTCCTTTAGAAATGTAAAAAATAATGATGCTGCATAATTTAAAGTGGATTGGGAAGTTAGCTTTAAATGTAAACTTGAAAATAACGTACGCAACATGAGGAAAATGAGCTGCAGCGGTCCAAACACAACAGCTACCACTAACAAGCTGACCAGAGTAAAGCCAGTGAACAAGTTACAGAGACCTTTACACAGAGTCTGCTCCGCTGACAGAGCAGTAAGAGGCTGACTAGAGTACTCTCTGTGGTATTAAGATGACATTATTTCGCTTTACCTCTGTACACGACTCAAGCTCCTGAAGCTCGACATGTGCGCCGCCATGATCCACTGTGACCGTGAAGAGGAATGGAGATGACGCACACACGGGCTCGTTCTAATTCTCGCTAGACGAAGCCTTCAAGTCTGCACTAAGGTATACACCCTTCGCTGCACACTAGAGACAGAAAAAAAAAGAAAAAAAAAGAATGCAACTGCAGTGTTCCAAAAATGTCTCAAATGGACAAAGTCAGCGAGAGATTGTGGGCCCATACATTTTTGGCCACTTAGGTAGCAAAACTAATCAGATAACAATAACAACAATATTAATAATAATAATAATATATTTTTTACACATTTACAATATTTGATTTACACATTTAAAACTATGATAAATATGATATGATATGATGTTTGTTTACAGAAGGATGAAGATCTGGAAAGATCATTTTTTCACTATGGGTTTGTATTGACACTGTATTGTTTAGCAGTATGCTATTAAAAGGATGTATGCTACATAATTTATCAATGTGAATGAATTACGCCTCGGTATGTTTCACACACATAGTGTGAGAGAATAGTGATATTTGATATAAAATTATGAAAAGCTTTAGAGCATGTTATGAATTAAGTTAGATAATAATAAGCATGTTTACACATTTTAAGGTATTAAACACCAGAGCCTTTTATTGTGAAAAATAAACTTCCAGTTGCCATGGGGATCATCTTAGTATTGCTGTCTTCACACTGCTCACGTAGGGCTCAACGTAGCCATAGGTCAGCGATTAGCTCACTATGTTATTAATAATTCAAATGAAACGTAGGGACTACCTTCACAAAGGATTTGTGTATCATGTCAGCTACAGTGTGTGATGTAAGGCCTATTATGAACATGTATGGAACGCCATTGATCTTTAAACGTGTTGGATTCTCCGTTTTAACACGTAGCATATAATTTCGTGTTAACACGCTAATGTATTTACGCGTTAATGCGTTTCGAACGTGTTAACACGTTGTTTGTATACATTTTTTCGCTGTGGGGAATCATGATGTTCGTGAATCATGATGCTTTACTGCCACCTACTGGTGTATGGCGTTATTGCTGAAACAACATAACTTACCAAATAACGGAAATAATTTCAGTGTTTAATGTTCTGAACAATGTATTTTCTGAGATCCTGTATAAACATTATACATATATAAATATAATACATTATATTGTTGAACGTTTAAAAGCACACACACACACACACACAAATATATATATATATATAAATATAAAAACCCCTCACTTCAAATGATGGCCACCACAGAATTCACTGCTGAAAAAAAAGCCATTTTTTAATTCAGATTTATTTTGTTCAATTCCATTTTGAAGGAGATTTAACCTATCACGTTTTTAATGTATATATAGAAGTAGATATACATAATTAAATAAAAGATGAGTAAATTAATGTATCTTTAAAAACATTATACATGTTTACAGAAAGAGGAGGATCTGGAAAGTTAATTTCACTATGGGTTTGTATTGATACCATATTGTTTAGCAGTATGCTATTAAAAGAATGCACATAATGTATCAATGTGAATGAATTACGCCTCAGTATGTGTCAAACACATAGTGTGAGAGAGTAGTGATGCTTGTTTGATATAAAATTATGAAAAGCTTAAAGCTTTTTATGAAGTTATATAATAATATGCATGTTTACAAATATTAAGGTATTAAACACCAGAGTCTATTATTGTAAAAAATAAACTACCAGTTGCCACGGGGATCAGCTTAGTATTGCTGTCTTCACATTGCTCGCGTAGGGCTCAACGTAGCCATAGGTCAGCGCTTAGCTCACTATGTTATTAATAATTCAGATGAAACATAGGGACTATGTTCACAAAGGATTTATGTTTCATGTCAGCTACATTGTGTGATGTAAATCCTATCATGAATATGTAAGTACTCCCGAATTTGAGGCCTCCCATTGGTGAAAACCTTAAGAAGCGTGTAAACGTGTAAACGACAAAATTTTACGTGTTAACGCGCATGTGTTCACACGTTTAGAGCCCAACGGCGTTCCATATTCTATACTCAACCTCCATGTCCCTGGAGCTGTGTGACTGATACACTGCTGCGCCACCGTTCCGCCCCGTTCTCATTACATACGGAATTCAAACGAGAAACTGGCAAATAACAGTAATATCATATCTTCTGAAAGCAAAGAAAGGAAGAGAAAAATACATCATCCTCGGCAGTGAAACATTTTAAGGGAAAACCATAAATAAGGCTGCAGCTTTGTCTTTCATTAGCATAGGTATATTTTAGCGAAATTATGTACACTTTTCTGTGTAAACATGTTAATTAAAGCATGTCGCTAGGTCCACAGTTCCTCAACTCGACCTGTCCTCGTTCGTGTCAGTGGCAATTTCTGTCCCAATTGCCAACCCGTTAGAACGCGACTGGAAAGAAGGGGAAGTGGTCGCTCTTCAATTTTATGAATATGGAGTGCAATACTCATTTTAAACGCTTGTCGTCAGTATTTCATATTACTACTATAACAGTGGGGCCTCGCCCACTTTTCTGGAGAGATGTTTTAAAGGAAGTGAGTTTTATCTTGTTGCTATCAGAGGCTGCGGTGGAGAATGTGATCTGCGCTGAAACCCTTGCTTCGACTCCTAGCTTTGGTTTGAACAAACAAACAGACAAAAACAACCACAAAAATGTTGTCAACGATCAAAGAACTCACTTTAAACTACGACCCCGTGAACGAGACGAACACGTTCACGAACGGAGACCTTCTGCAGGGGCGGGTTTTTCTGGAAGTTTCCAAAGAGGTGAAAATCGACTGTTTTTATATTAAATGTAAAGGGGACGCGGATGTGCGCTGGACGGAGAGACACAATGACCGCTCACACACTTACCACTCCCATGAACGATATTTCAAAATGAAACAGTTGTTTATCCAGGATCCCTCCAAACCAGGTGAGACCACTGCTACTTCTGCTTTAATCGAACGTTATCTGCCAGTAATCTAATATGAGGAACTACTGTACAGAAAAGAAGAAATAATGCAAATTAAGAGCCTATCAGTTGTGATAGGCATGCTATCAAAATATCAAAATTCCTTGGGATCAATAAATCAACACTTGTATTATTATCTGATCCTTAAATAGTCTACTTGCCTAGTGGTTAGAAACTGAGCTGTCTGTATTTATTTGGAACTTTTTTATTATTAAGAAAAGAATTTAGAATGTAAACTACCCAAAACTTTGTACACACCCCCTAATTTTAAAAGACATTCTGCTATTTAAAAGTGCGTTCATTGTGAACGCAGATGTTCATTTGTACACACACCGTTTGAATAAGCTCCATAGAAGGGTATGTAATGAAATGGGACGTCCTGGAGCAGCTGCACATGTGGGGCTGCTGCTTTAAAAACAAATACATAAATAAGGAATTTCCATCTACAAGTAGAAAAACAAAACTGAGTTGTGAACAGCTATTAACTCATTATATACAGGTATCTCATGTATTTGTAAAATATACAGTCATAAACTCAGGAAAGAACATAAACATCAATTCAGTCTGCCCTGAATATCACAGTGTTTAATGCATGAACATTTTAACAGGTTTTTTAAGCAGGCTTACTTTATGTTCATCAATAATCAGGGTTCCTTTGCTAGAATAATTCTATTTCAACTAGTGCCTCAGTGGATTTTCAGTTTGGTTATTTAAAGATTGTAACAGTGTGCATATTGTTAAGAAAGCAATACAGACGGATAGCCAACAGTGTCAAAAAGACATGCAGAAACAGCAGCAGCTCCACTGGGTCCTAGTGCACCCAAGAGGGGGCGGGATGGAGGGCTAAGAACATTTAACCCCCCCCCAAAATAGGTCAAAGCATGCTATGCCCAGTGATAAGCAATGATCAGTTAAGGAGTATAAAAGCCTGCCAGCATTGGGCTGTGGAGCACTAAACAACATTATGTGGGGTGACGGAACTCCATCTAATACAGTGTTAGATTAGTGTAATAGTAATAGTATTAGCGAAAGTGGTTTTGTTATGCAAAACTAGTCATCTAACATCATCCTGACCTCACAAATGTTCTTTTGGTTGAATATCAACTGATCCTCACACAAATGTTCCAACATCAGTGGGTACATCTACTGATCCTTGTTTCAGGAGAAATGTTGGATGAGCAGGTGTCCACAGACATTTGGCCATAGTGTGTAATAAGTCCTGGGAAAGTACACTGGAATATTTTTCCACTCTCTTATGTAATTATTTGTCCAAGAGATTAAGTAGAAAAACACCTAACAACATTCCTTTCTGTTACTTGTACAGCAAAAGTTGAACCGAATGTCATTATATCAACTGGGGAGACCTGTAAGTATGAGCTGTATATTCTACACCATCTTGTTGCAGTTAAAAGGTTTATGGAAATGAATGTTTTGAGAATTTGGTGTGGTCAGTTTGCATAAAAATTCAGGATTTTTTTTTTATTATTATTAATTTATTTTTTTTAATAAATCCTGGTTCACTGTATTATTAGAAGATAATTAACATTTTCTCAAAACATACAAGATATTACTATTTAATCATTATTACACTGAATAATCTCTTACTGTCACTCCCATTAAAGAAACCTAGCTATGGTTATTTTTAAGGCACTGAATTATTTTGCATTTTGCATTATTTTGCAATGTGAATGATCTTACATGTTTGTTTATTTCCAGATGGTAATATTGTCAAGCCAGGCAGACATGTTTATTCCTTTAGCTTTCAGCTGCCCCATGGGTGAGTGCTGATTCTCAAATGTCTAAATAATACAATCTCATATTGCCTTGAGTTTTAGATTAAGTTCTTGTTTTAACATTTTATCGTAGCACAACTGAAACATTATGTAGAATTATTGTTTTTGAACTTATGTATTGAAATAACATAACCCGTACCTGTAAAGAAAAAGTAAAGATTTATTAATGATCTATTGCAAATGAGTATGTTGCAGAATAATAGTGTGACAGAACGGACAATCCAGGACCACTAGTTAAATATTTCTGTTCGCCTCTTATTTCTAATTGCCCTTCCTGTCCCTGTTTTATCTTCCAGTAGCTCACACACACATTATTTCTTTTTCAACTTTACATATATACATTGCTAGCTTGCTAAACAATCTCACCTTTTTCAGTTAAAATATGCTACTGGGCTGTGAAGCAGAATTATTTCATAGTTACATGGGTAATGCTGTAATTACATGTAATACTTACATATTATGTTTACTGCTGGTGTAGAAAATGGTTTGTTTTGAGGTGAGGTTCTGTCATTGAGTAATGGGTAACACCTGAGCCAACTGCTAATGCCCTGTGTGACAAGTAGAGATAAATCTACAGTTGTATGTAAAGAGTTTGGAGGCCCTGGGTAAATGACATCTTTTGTTGATTCAAAAGTAAAAATAATTCATTTGTTCTTTGTGTTACACACATTATTGTACACTTACTGTTTCACTGCTGAATCTTACATATTGGAAAAAATAATACATATGTTTCAAGTGAAAGTATATTGTGACAGTTTACACTATGTGTGAACGTGTACACTAAAATATGCAGAAATGCCACTTGTAAGTTTACTCCATTTTTGAAAATAACAAGACAGGTATTCCATCCATGGGTATTCAGGGTTACACCACATAAACATATTCAAATAGGTGCTATGTGTCCATTATGATGCTCTTGTCAAATCCAATGTCAAAAGACAAATTACTATTATTTTACATTGGGGCCAGATTGAATAAAAATTGTTGATTAGTCTAAAACTGTAATTACAGGAACATGCCACCATCTTTTAAAGGATATTATGGCTCTGTTAAATATATTCTGGAAGCCAGATTGGATCGTTCATGGAAGCTGGACAGCACTGCAAAAGCAGAAATCAACTTTGTGCCAAGGATTCCTGCTGGTGCCAGTTTCATGGTATGTGCATAGTATTGTTAAAATTTTGTATTTTTTTCATGTTGCTCATGTTCTTGGGGTTTCTGAATTTATAGCAGTGTACCATAGGACTGATTATTAAAGGACAATAAAATGTCAGAATTAACATTAACTGAGTGAGTGTAGCTCTACATGGGCCTCTCCATTACTTTAGCTGAAGAGTTTCTGGAAGCATTACAGGAGGTCCTCGGGTTACGTCAGTCCAGTGTTACGATGTTTCGTGGTTACGACACATCTCCCATTTACTGTATAAAGCCTTGTTTTGACTTAAGTGGTTTTGCGTCGTAAAGTGAACTTCGTGTTTGGTGTGCGCGGTGGAAGAATACACGGTTACGCGGCTCGGGACCGAGGAGGATAGGTGTTAGGATAGGATACGTGCTTACAGTATGTTATTTACGTACAGTATGTACTTATGTTATGACTTACACCGAAAATTGGTTTACGACGCGACGTAGGAACAGATCAATGTCGTAAGTCGAGGACCCCCTGTATTTACATACTTAAGTCTTTCACATGCTTGGTAGCAAATGTCTAGTTTTACAAGAATACAAAGAATTTGGATGCAGTTTAGACTGCTGAATAATATACGAGATCATGGTTGAGTGGTTTGTTGCAGGGGTGATTAAGGCAAAAGTGAAGTTCAGCATAAGGATGAGCAGTATGATGATAATGTGTTGTACTGTGATAAACCCAAAAAAACACATTGTATGATTTTTCTGAACCTGTCAGGGATGTTGTCTAAATTCGCGGGTGGGGTTTTGCAGTGTTGCTGCAGTGTTTAGTGCTAAACAAGTGAAACTTTGAATTAAAAAAACATCAAATTTTGTTTTGTTTTTGTAAAACTTTTTTCTCTCATATCATCTTTTTGCATTGCACAAATGTAATGTGTGTTGTTGTATATTTGTCCAAGAACCTACCAACCTGTCAATCACAAAGCCTGTGTCAGACAACACATTTACTTCTAAAGTTTACATGTTATGGTTTTAAAGTTTTTGAGGTATTTTTTTTTTCAACCTATCTTTTCCACTAAGTTTGATATTTCGCTATTTGGAGCTAGTCTAGCTGGGGTTGCAGGTGCTTTTCTATAGAAAAGTTGCTCCTTGTTGTCAATTTCTTTCCGTGTGGTGTGTGTTTCTGAAGCAATAAGGTCACTCAAGGTCATGTGTTATCATGAAATAACAGCACAACTGTGATGTGGAACAAAGAATAAGTGGAAGGCAAGTGTTCTATTGCTTTTCTGTACAAGAGTTTGTGCATTAAATAAGAAATAAGTAAACAGAGCTGTGAAAGTAGTGTGAATTATATTTTAAATTTCCATATTTACCCTTTTGTGTTTGGTTTTAAAATTCATAATTATATTTTACATATACGGCTAGGGAATGGGGAGTGATTTAACACATGCCTAAATGTGCAGCTGAAAGCTCATCACAAATGCTAGAAAAACAAACAAGCCTTACAGAAACTGCATTTCTAATGGGCTTTCGCTTTACTTGTATCTTAGTTTCCTTTGTCCTGGCGGTTTTACTGGCGGTTTTGTATTCAGACTGGCTTTGCTGTTTAGCCATTTAGTTTTCTGTTACTTTGTTAGTTTATTTTTTTTAGTATAGTTTAGGCTATATTCTATATAAGTTTTAATGGCACACATTTATAGGGAAAAACGGTTAGAGTGCTTCTCAGTCAATCAGAGGGTGGTGCCAGAAACAACCGTTGTATAATGGCTCTTGTGAAACATGCATGTTGTACTTTCCCAAGTCATGTAAAGCTGGCAAAACATTATTGAAAATGGAGGGCATGTTTTGACATTTATATCATTAGTGGATTTTTTTCTTGTTGTATACATAAAGCTGTCACGCTCTACTTACTATTGTTAGAGCTACTGTTGTTTTACCGTATATCTTACAATCTGTTGTTTTAATCTTTATTTGTATACAGAACCCACAGAGTGCTGCTACAGACAAAAAGATGAAACTGTTTACGTCTGGAAGTGCCTCCATTAGAGCAACAACTGACAAAACTGGTTACACCCTAGGTCAGTTTAATTTATTTTCCTGTAAGATTTCAGCACGTTCTGTAAAGTCTTTGATTGTGTATTTATTTGTGTTTTTTTTTTTTTTTTTTTAAAGGTGATGTCATCAGGGTTTCAACTGATGTTGATAATTCTTCATCACGTGAGCTCAAGCTGAAGTTCAGTCTTGAGCAAAAACAGATGTTCTATGCACAAGGCCGTTCTAAATATTCATCAAAAACTATTTTCAAAGTGGTTGGAGATCCAATCCCAACTGGGTCAAAGCAAACAGTCAACACAGACCTGAGAATCCCACCTAACCTGGAACTAACAGTTGCAACCTGTAGTATTATAAAATTGGAGTACATACTCAAGGTACTGGCGTTCTATTTTCCTTCATTTTTTTAATGTTGTTTGTGTTGTTTTCACGCTATTTGCTGAACCCAGGCTAAAAGAAATTTAACTTGGGTTGATACACAAACTACTGCATTTCCTGCATTTCAAATTATGGACTCAAAAATATTGTGAAATTATTCAATGTTATGTATTTTTACATTGTGGTCTTACAGATTGCATCTTGCATTAACTGATATTTTTAAACAATTCCACATGTTAATTTAGGTTACTAAAAGCTTTGGTCTGTTAAATGTACATTTATTTACAAAGAAATGCTTTTTAGGAAATCAGAATTGAATCTTTTGTCTTCAGCATTTCCATGATTCATAATTGCACTCCTTTTTTATAGGTCTATTTGGATGTCCCTTATGCTAGTGATCCAGAGATCAAATTTCCAGTCTTCATTCTCCCTGCAGGCCAGCCTTTTGGTTCTTGGCAAAGTCAACCAAATATTCAGCCCTTTGGGCCCAGCCCTACACCCCAGGCTGGGTTTGGGCCCAGCCCTACACTTCAGGCTGGGTTTGGGCCCAGCCCTACACCTCAGGCTGGGTTTGGGCCCAGCCCTACACCTCAGGCTGGGTTTGGGCCCAGCCCTACACCTCAGGCTGGGTTTGGGCCCAGCCCTACGCCCCAGGCTGGGTTTGGGCCCAGCCCTCCAGGTGCATCCTTTGGATCAGCTCCAGGACTTTACCCCAATCTGTACCCTTCACCTGCTTATCTACCTCAGGCCACTCCAGAAGCCCCTCCTCCTTTATACACAGATGTCTTCCCTAATCAAAACCCATCAGCCCCACCCTTCAATCCTCCTCCATACTCCGCTATGGGTTATCCAGGTCCTCCTGCCCCACAGCAACATCCAGCACCAAGTGCCCCAGAGTTCTGTCCAAATCTGTCTGCCCCAGGCTATGGTCAGGCAGGAGGTGCTCCAGGAAATTGGCCAAATTCAGCCAATCCAACCAATCAGCAAGAGCCTTATCTAACTAAAACATCTGAAAAACATTCATAGTGAGATGTGCCTTTGAATTCTCCCTGTGAAGAGCTAATCAATATGCATTTACAAGTAAATAAGCCTTATATAACAATGTGATGCCAGCTTCATGTTAAGTGTTTGTTTTTATGAAAGTTGCTAGGACAGCAGTGAATTTCAAAAAGATAACTTTAAGAATTATCTTAAGAACTCTTTTTATTTAAGAATTATCTTAAGTGCAAATCATTATTGTTTAATGAAAAAATTGTGAAGTGCTGCTTAGAATTCACTGGATTTAAATGTGAACCTATGTGAAATATTTATGTTTTATACATTGATCAACTACAAAACTACAACTACTTCTCCTTGTCCACTACCACTCACCGTCCATTCTCTCAGCACCACAAAACATAAAGCAACACTTTGTAGTTCTGCTATTACTATAGTCCATCTCTTGTTCTGCATACTTTCCCCCTTTCACCCTCTTCTTCAATGGCCAGGACACCACAGAGCAGGTATAATCTGGATGTTGTATAACTGTCAGCACTACAGTGACCCTGGTGTGGTGGTGGTTGTGTGTTATATGCTAGAATGTGGATCAGGCACAGCAGTGCTGCTGGAGGTTTCTTTAATCTCTCAGGATCACGGTTGGACCGAGAATAATCCGCTACTCAAATAGTTGAAGAACTCTCGAAGAACAGGTTACAGAGCAACAACTGGATAACAGTCTGAAAATGTAGAGCTACAAAGTGTGATTATATACAGTCAGCGGGCAGTAATATAACACAAATACATCATACAAATATCTACAACTGTTCTGTCAGTCAGTTTACATAATTGTTACAAGAAATGTGCTGAAATAAAGTGTTTTGTACTTTATTATTATTATTATTATTAGCAGTAGTAGTTTTATATATATATTTTTTTTATTATTTTTGTTTTATTAGTAGTAGCTTTATATATATATTTTTTTATTATGATTTTTTTTTTTTTTTTGGAGAAGGAGCTATTTGAGAATAATCACACTACAGCATTTACATAGATTTTGCATGTTTTATTTCACTTAAACTCAAATTAAGTGCCCTTAAAATCTAAGAGAATGTCTGTTTTTATATATATATATATATAATGTATATGTATAAATAATGCACAATGTTCATATACTACTGGACCATTTCTATTAATATTCATCATTAAATTTTCACATGTTAATGTCAGCTGGTGTTTGCATATTACGCACCTTTAAATTGCATAAAAAAGACGACACTGATATAACCAATATAGCAAATATTGAATGAACTAATCAACCTGACAAGAGAATATGCTTATGCCGTTTATTATTCAGTTAATTGTCTGAGGTTTACTTTCTACAGACTAGTACGTAATGTTGCCATATGTGTCACTATTACTAAGTTAAATGTAAAAGGCTATATGTAGTATGGAATATGAGCAAAGGATGTCATACAAATAGGCCTTTATAGTCATGTGTCCAAAAGACAAATAGCTCTTATGTCAGATTATTATGTCAGCTCTTATACAGATTTACGGACAGTTCTACGATCTAAGAGTCTGGTTCTGTAGGAATGGAAACTATTTTTTTTTTCCAAACATACAATGCAACTGTGCACTATGCGCTACTGCACTGTCAGAATCAGAATTGGAATCAGAAATACTTTATTGATCCCAGGGGGAAATTGCAATTATTACAGTAGCAACCAGTTGTAAAAGAATAAACACTCTAATAAAAAATTTAACACAAAAGGAAATTTACAATATGTACACATCTATAATAATAAATACAGATATACTGTATACAGCAGTAAGAGAATTGCACATTTGAGTTGTTACACTCATAATTAAAAAATTTGTTCTATTGTTATTACTGTACATGTGAAAGGTGTCGTGCTTTAAGTGTGGAGTTATAAAGTCTGGTAGCCACTGGTAGGAATGACCTCCTGTGGCATGTCCGTACTGGATCTTTACATGCAATACTATGTAACGCATTATTAGCCTCCTGTTAAGAACACAACCTTAACAAACAAAAAATTACTTTCCCAGCAAGCTTGCACCCATATATGATCTTTAATCAAATCTGAACAGGCGGCATATTTGTCAGTTAAACACTGCTAATCTAAGATGTGTTTCTATGGAAAAAACATGTATAATGGAGAAATCTGCCATTACCTTTGAATAATTACAGGCCTAGAAAACAACTCAAATTCACACCCCAAAACTCCACTCCACTTCGCCCTATACCCAAGAAATGACTCACTGCTTCAATTTGAATAAAGATCTTAATCCTAAAAGCCAGAAACACACCCAGCTAGAATACCATGGTTTGTTTACTTTCTTGGCTGTGTTTCATGGCTAAATGTGAATGGTTCTACTTTCAGTTTTTCAATAAGCCTGAAACCCTGTTTAAAAAAAAAGCTTCTCTCTTACACAATAAAACAAAACACAAATATGGAGAACCTGGAGGTTGTGGGTTCGACTTCCGCTCCGGGTGACTATCTGTGAGGAGTTTGGTGTGTTCTCCCTGTGTCTGTGTGGGTTTCCTCCGGGTGCTCCGGTTTCCTCCCACAGTCCAAAAACACACTTTGGTAGGTGGATTGGCGACTCAAAAGTGTCTGTAGGTATAAATGTGTGTGTGTGTGTGTTGCCCTGTGAAGGACTTTTTTCCCCATTACTCCAAGGACTCAAATAGACATTGAGTATTTTACTTAACCGTCAACACAACATCTTTTTTTCGGAGTTAAAAATGTTTTGTTGCATGCAGAAATATTATTTCATTTTTCTGCAGTCGTTCATTAATTTCATAAATGTAACACAGTATAGTGTTTATACATAGCACAAAGGCAAAAAAAACCCTGTTATATGCAGTGTTATTTCATGTAAAATTTCAACAGGATTTTGTGGCTCCCAGTGTTTTCTTTACTGTGTGAAACGGGTCCAGATGGCTCTTCGAGTGGTAAAGGTTGCCGATCCCTGCTGTAAACCCACCATGATCCTGAACTAGATAAGCAGTGACAGATAATGAATGAATGAATATATATACACACACACACATATACAGGGGTTGGACAATGAAACTGAAACACCTGGCTTTAGACCACAATAATTTATTAGTATGGTGTAGGGCCTCCTTTTGCGGCCAATACAGCATCAATTCGTCTTGGGAATGACATACACAAGTCCTGAACAGTGGTCAGAGGGATTTTAAGCCATTCTTCTTGCAGGATAGTGGCCAGGTCACTACGTGATGCAGAAGAGTTGAGGTGCACATTTAATTCTGCTGTGATTTGGGCAGCTGTGGTTATATGTTTTTCGGACACAATCCGGGTTAGCACCCGAACATCACTCTCAGACAGCTTTCCCTTGCATCCACAGTTAATCCTGTTAGATGTGTTTCATCCTTCTTGGTGGTATGCTGACATTACCCTGGATACCATGGCTCTTGATACATCACAAAGACTTGCTGTCTTGGTCACAGATGCGCCAGCGAGATGCGCACCAAGAATTTGTCCTCTTTTGAACTGTGGTATGTCACCCATAATGTTGTGTGCATTGCAATGTTTTGAGCAAAACTGTGCTCTTACCCTGCTATTTCTGTTGTGATCATTTCCTGATATCTTCTTAGTCTGTCCAAATATCTTACCTAATGTTTTATTTAGGTGATTGTACTTGTAAAAGTACACAATGGTAGCACATTTTAACAAGTTAGCACAACTTGACAGAGCACTGGGGTATAGTATGACTTTCGCATGTTGTATTTATTAATATACATTAAATGTTTGTATAATGTCACCAGCGCTGCCACCCTGTTGGCTCAGACAGGGCAAACACAGAACAGAGCAGCAGAACTATTGGTCAAGTGCATGAATTCACGTGTCATAATTTGCGGAAACAAGCCCTGTGTGACTGCGGCTTTATATGTCTCTGCTTAACTAGCCAATGAACCACTACAGATATATGACGCAGCTATAACAACTTAAACGCAATAACTGAAGCAGCACTGCCATCAACTGCCATGATCTTGGAGACTGACCCGTCGATCGTGATTGTTTGGTTGGCGACCACTGCATTAGAGGCTAATGTGCTAATAGTTTTCCATTAAATTCTGGCAAAAATTCATATAGCTGAGTACTATAGGCAGGGAAAGGAGCTGTATAAATCTTTCATAACTGTTTACAATAGTTATGCTGTCCCCAAATGCCACATTTCACTGAAACAA
Organism: Hoplias malabaricus; assembly: GCF_029633855.1. Taxonomy (NCBI): domain Eukaryota; kingdom Metazoa; phylum Chordata; class Actinopteri; order Characiformes; family Erythrinidae; genus Hoplias; species Hoplias malabaricus. The sequence goes on from NC_089820.1 coordinate 19,042,652, forward strand.
AACTGTTTCAGTGTCTCAGACAGAAGAATTCAATCAGCCAGGGTTTCTTAGGTCACAGACCAACCCAACACATTCATGTGGACCCATACATTTTTTTGCCCACAAGCTAAACTGAAGTCAAACATGGAAAATTATTTTGTTGGTTCATGTCATAGGTCAGTAGATTTAGATTTAGATAGGAAAATAATATTTCATTTGCACATTTCAAGACAACCAAGGACACTGTACAGTAAAAAAAAATATGAAATAAAGTAACATACACAAACAACACAATGAAAAAATGTGTTCTGCCTCACCCCTAAACCAACTGGAAATGATGGGTTTTAATACTGTAGCTTCGAACATATCTGTGGATGAAAAAACATGCATAGATTCATTGTTTTGTGTGTATGCTAAATTCTTTGAACATATGAAGATCCGTCATTCCTGGATCCGTATTCCTCAACCTGGCAACCCGGAGGAACTTCGCGTGTGGGGAGAAGTTACCCAGTAAACATTAAGCCGTTGATTCAACGTTGAAATAACGTACTTGACTGTCGTCTAATCAACGTTTTGTTAAGGTTGAAAATGAAAGTTGAAAAGATGACTGAAAAAGTCACATTAAATACGTCCTTTTAAAGCCGTTATATCAACGTTGAAATCACGTACCTAAATGTCATTCAATAAACACTGAATCAAAGTTGAAAAAAGACATTCAAGCAAACTTTGAAAAGACGAGTAACAGACTCACATTGCAAATGTACTTTCAAAGTACAGTAGGTTCCATTAAGAATGTAATGGTTCAGACTGGTTTTTAATGGTGTCTACATCTAATAGTTTCCATCATGTAACCCATTAGCACTTAATGGTTCCTAATAGTTTAACCATTATTTCTCTAATAGTTTCCATTATGTAACACTTCTATTAGTATTTAATTGTACCTGTCAGTTCACAATCCCGGTTGGAAAAAACATTACACCCATAGGTAAAAGAAAAATATTTATAAACACATTTGCAAATTTTTGTAAATAGCCCAAAATATGTGACTCAAATATGGGACACAATTACATATATATATATATATATATATATATATATATATATATATATATATATATATATATATATATATATATATATATTTAATGAAAATATAAAACATTTAATATTCTGTATTCGATTACACATGTAAATGAAACAAAAATCGACATACTAAGAAAATAAAGTACAGGTTTGAACAAAGTACAAAGTACAGAGTGTACAAAAGCTTGTCACTGGGGCTGTACCCCTTTCAGTGTACCTTTCAAGTTCTTTTATGTAGTCATGTTTTTGTACTAGTTAATATACTTGGAACCATAAGGGGCTAAAATGTATTATTAACATTAGCTTTATATACACTGTAAAAAGTGGGACTGTGTAAATTAATATTTAGTTAAAAACTAATAGTAACTTGCACTTAATAAAAAGACTTCATGTAGTTTGAAATAAAATTGAGCTAAATTCAACAAATTTGAACAAAGTATTAATTGCAATTTACACAATTTTGGCTAAATAAAATTAGCTGGGATATGTTGAATAGAATTTATTCATATTTTAATAGTAACACCAAAGATCCAGAAAATGCAATAGATTTTACTCATTGGGAGGTCTTTAATTACAATCATCATACACTTCCGCCCAATGCAATTTGAAACTCGTGAACACCAGCACTACTGGGTTCTGAACGTCCTCGGACTTCCCAAAGTGAACAGCTTTTAATTTATTAACAGCAAAAGAACAATTTTTATCTAAATTTGTGTATTTTGTTTGAGGCGCTCTTAAATGTGGGGACACGCAGTTCTAAGCTCCGGATTTTTAAGGTGGATCGGTGTGTTTGAGTTGAGGGGGAAAGCGACAGTTGTTTGTATGTGGATGAAGTTTAACTCGTCTGTAAGTTTTTAATTCACTGATTGAATTCCCAGAGACACTCATTTGTAACTCGAGGTGTTTAGTTTGTAGCACTGTCGCTAATGCAGTTAGCCGTCTCCGGGGTTTGGAGGCATTTCCACCTTAAGAGATCCGAAACCGCAAAACCATGGAGCAGGAATAGAGTAATCCTCATTTCTGCTCGTTGATTTCAACGTTTGGAGTTCTTTTCTCTGTCTAAAACAACACCAGATGCCTCTGCTATGAGCAGGGAGAGAGAGACCGAGCGGGTAACTGAGGCGGTTTATTTACAAACACCAGTGCTTCATAAAGACCGGTTTCGAGCACAGACTGGAGAGTTAGCTGATGGTGAGGAACAACGTTTGATTAAAAAACAAAGTGTTTTTGTGATTACAATCCTGAATTACGGTTTTAAGAAGCTGATGTTGTGCTTTCTGTAGTTTGCATGTCGTTTCATGTGTCTGTTGACGGTATAATGAAGCCATGACAGGACGCTCAGTCTCTGTGAGAGTACACTTTCAAACGGTCATTGCAGCACTAGCGCACTCTCACTTCACACACAGAGCTGCGTTCGAACAGAGTTCAGCAAATTACAGCACACCACGAAATCAGCGGCAAAGATTCGTCTGTTTACTAAACATTTAACAGTTTACGTATTATGTTAGCATTCCATACTCAATATATCAGAATGCATGTTTTCATAATATTGTGTAGGAACACCTATTTGTTTTTATTTCTAATCTCTTTGTTTTTCTGCTAAGTTTTTTTTTTAAATCTATTTCCCAATCGCATTTTCTCTTTTCGCACCATATACCCGATGGTTTCTGTTAAAGTAGACCATTCAGATCACTCTGAATTTTTACTGCTGTGTTATTTCTGTGTCAGAAACGGTGTTATATTCACTGTTTATTTGCACTAATTTGTGTTTCTGGTTTTTGTAGCGTTCGAAAACAGGCTGTAGTCGATATGGCTCGTAGTTTACTTTTTTCTGTTTATCTCAATCGTAAAACTAAATTCGAGCCTGACTTGAGGGCACTACTATAAACAATATAATTAGTACTTATTAAAAGCAAGAAAAATTCCAATTCAAATCGTTTCTATACAATTTTATGACCTGTGTTTGCTCACTGTCTACAGTCTGGTTTAAATGGTTTGACTGTACAGCAAGGTTATGTCTGTTTATATTTCATGTACATAATGTATTTCAAATACAAGATATCATATTTTGTTAACAATTATACCCAGTCAATCTAATTAGGACTCAGGATGCCCCTGCAAATCGATGAATAGAAAAGACCAACACTAAAACATTACACTTATGAAGTTAAAGCTAATATTCATCTATTTGCAGGTGAATGCTGAATCCTAATTAAATTGATCTGGTGTAAGATGAGTGCAGTCTCAAAACATTATTGAGATTTAAGTGCACCAGCAAGTTTTGACCTTGCATCACATCCCCAAAATATATTCTGCCTGTGATCCTTGATGTAGTTGTATCAATTTTCAATTTTTGTATGAATAAATGTTTCAAGAGTTGAATAAATGTTTACCTGGTATTATTTTTATGCACATTGACCTGTTGACTTGAACATGCACAAAAAGGACAAATTAAGTAGATTTAACATAAAAAAAATATGGCAACAAAGTGACACATGATATTATTGAATAGATGTAAAGTTACTATAATTAGTGAATAGAAACAAGCTTTCTCCAGAATCCTAGTAGATGCTACTCAATTTTTGCCAGATATTTAGTAAATGTAAATCAATACTTGCAAGATATTTAGTAAATATTAATTAAGTTTTCTCAGATAAATAGTCCTTTCCTTGTGAAATTAAGTTGTATTTACTCAATATTTTTGAGCTATATTAATTCATATTTAGGCATGTTATTACTAAATCCAACACATTTTAACTGTGCATTTTATTAACATTTACATAATCTTCTTGCTTAAATTTAGTTAATTTATTCAATGAATGTTACTTAAAAGTTGGAAAATTAGAATCTACTCATTAATATTACGTGTCACTTTGTTGCCATAATTTTTTTAAGTAACTAATGGGTCACATTTTTTACAGTGTATACCACCCCAGTGACAAACCATTTTAGACCCTGTGGTGATTAAAGTGTACCAGAATTATTCAAACAAGTATTCATAATGACTTTATATGCTGTTTATTTAGTTGTAAATATGCACAATATAGCATCAGTTAAAAAAATTTTAATAAAAAAATTAATGTCAATAGAAGTCTATGAAATGGCAAATGTAAATTGAATTGTAATTTTAAGATCAAACTTGCATGTATGAAAGGGAATTTTAAATTTAAACCCAGACCTGCTGAAATAAATGTCAAAAACATTACTGTTAATAATGCAATATTACTATGAATTTTTTTATACAGAATGGGTTAACTATTATCCTCCTCTACTCCTTCACTTGTCTTCACTGAGATGCTAACCTAGCATAGCTGCTGCTTTGCTAGAGCTTAAATACTTATACTTTACCAGAATGGGTGAAACTTTTATTAAGATTAAATATCACTTACCTCTGAATGTAGAGTAGTCTGAATGTTTTAGTAATGCCTGCTTCCACAAACCGTTGAAAAATCACCCACTGAAACTTATTTTGGCGCTGTATTCAAACTCAGAGCAACCGTTATCTGAAGGGGAGGGTCTCTCTCTCTCTCTCTCTCTCTCTCTCTCTCTCTCTCAAACACACACATTCTCTCTATCTTTCTCTCAGACACACATCTCTCTCTCTCTCTCTCTCTCTCTCTCAAACACACACATTCTCTCAATCTTTCTCTCAGACACACACATCTCTCTCTCTCTCTCTCTCTCTCTCTCTCTCTCTCTCTCTCTCTCTTTTAACTGACTTGTTTAAAACGCATTCCGGACGTCCACTGACATTATTGATTGGTCCCAAAATAACAGACACATTTTGGATGTCCACTGACGTTAACTGGTCCCGAATTAACTGACTTGTTTTAAACGCATTTCGGACGTCCACCGACTTTATCAGTTTGTCCCGAAATAACTGACTTGTTTTCAACGCATCTTGTACGTCCATTGACGTTATCAATTGGTCCTGAAATGACGGACTTGTTTTCAATTCATTTTGGACGTCCACTGACGTTTAAAATATGTCATTGACGGACCGACTACTTTTAGACCTTTTTTGAACGTCCAGGGACGTTCCTTGTTTACTGGGATGGAATTGAATGTGGAGTGTAATACTCAGGTTAAACGCTTGCTGACAGTATTACAGATTACTCATTTATCAGTGGGTCCGCGCCAACTTACCAGGAGAGAAGTTTTAAAGGAAGTGGGGAATATGACTGTGGTGTGTATTTCACTATCAGAGGTTGCGGTGGAGCGTCTGAACTGCGCAGAAATTCCACGACCCTTAACGGTGGGTTTAAGATGTCAACGATTAAAGAACTCACTTTAACCTACGACCCCGTGAACGAGAGGAACACGTTCACAAATGGAGACCTGCTGCAGGGGCGGGTAATTCTGGAAGTTTCCAAGGAGGTGAAGATCGACTGTTTTTATATTAAATGTAAAGGGGACGCGGATGTGCGCTTTGACGATTCAAAAAATTCCCACTCCCATGAACGATACTTCAAACTGAAACAGTTCTTCATCCGGGACCCCTCCAAACCAGGTGAGACCAGTCTGTCTTCATGTTTGAATTCAACGGTATTTTTCGTAGCAGTAACATCTGTTGGTAAGATGAGGGATTTAGCTAACAATGCAGAAATGAACATATATTAAAAATAAACAAATAAATTAAGCCAGATAATGATTGGGTAGGTATACTACAGAATTACTTTCCTTTGTGATCGATAAACTGTTATCTTACAATACTTCCATAATCCCGTGTTTGTTCTTTATAATAGCATTTAATAGCTTAGCTGTTCCGAGTTGTCTTTACTGTAGAAATTATTTAAGAAATGTCTTTACTGTAGAACTGTATTTAAGAAATGTCCTGAGGATATACCCAAAAATCTGTATACACTCCTTATTTTAAAGGGCATTCTAGGTTTAAACCCAAATCCATTATGATTACAGATATTCATTAGTGCACACACAGCTTGCATAATCTCCCTAGAAAAGTATAACGAAATGGAACTCCCTGGAGCAGTGGTAAATGAGTTACAGTTCACCATGAGGGCTGTGGGGCACTGTAACTGCATTCTGTAGGGGGATAGAACTCAATCTTATTAGATTAAAATATATATGAATATATTAAAATAATTATGTTAATAAGCTTAGTATGAGTTGTAGTGGCATTTGTTATTCAAAACTAGCAATCTAACATTAGAGCCTGATCTTGCTAATGCTTTTTTGGCTGAATATAATCAGATCCTCACACAAATGTTCCAACATAAGTGAGCACATGTAATCTGTCTAATGTTGGATGAGCAAGTGTCTACATGCCCACAGACATTTGACCATAGAGTGTAATAAATCCTGCCAAAGTACACTGGAATATTACCCTTTTGTAACCTTTGTAACTGTAAGAGATAAAGTAGATAAAGACTTCATGACTTTCCTTTCTGTTACTTTTACAGCAAAAGTCAAACCAAATGACATTATAACAGCTGGGGAGACCTGTAAGTACAAGCTGTATATTTTACATCATATCATTCCAGTCTTAAGGTTTATGGGAATTATGTTGAAATTTGATGAGGTCAGTTTGCATAAACAGTTGGGGAAGTACGTTTCAACACATTTGGTTTCACACTGTATTAGTGGGAGATAATTCATATTTTCTTGGAACCCGTATTACTATTTAATCATTATTATACTGAATCAGTGTCGATTGCTTTAAGACTGCAAGGGAAGCTCAGCTTCCCCTAAAATGTTAAAAAATAAGTGATCAAATATATACTGTTGTGTGTACATGTCATTGAATAAATATGCACTACAACGCGCTCAACTTTTGTTCAGAATCAGCTTCTTATCACTGGTAAAGACGCGGCTTTCCCGCAGTTTCACGGTGTTTTAAACAGTCTGGACGCTGAGCGTCCACAGAGTTCAATAGCGAAGCAGCGAAGTGCAGCAAAACGAGACGAGTCATTGGATAAATGCTGGGCTTTGTCCCGCCCATCGGACGCTCAGCGTCTATGGGGCAGTGGGCTGGCCTCGGCTGGCCCGGATGCTCAGCTTCTGTATGATGATTGGATGATCTGTCTGAGGCTGAATCCCTTTTTGATTGACAGCGAAATGAGCGAATCAGCGATCCTTTGGTATAAAGATCCGTGGGAGTACAGGCGGACACACTTCACATGGGCCAAGGCCGTTTAAGCAGCCTAGCTCTGCTGGCCATTGAGAGGACACTAGTCAAGTCCCTGGAAAAGACGCCTTGTTGGTACGACAGGGTCACAGATCATTTTCTTTAAAAGGAACGGAGGGTAGAATTTACATATAAATAAACCGACACATTTTATGATGTAGGCCGCAATTGAGCTTCCCCTCCTTGAAAGACCAGCATCCACCACTGTACTGAATAATGTGTTATTGTCATTTATATTAGAAACAAACAAACAAACAAAACATTGTGGTCTTTTTAAAGGACAAATACTGTATTTATTTTGCTCTTACATATTTGTTTATTTCCAGATGGTAATATTGTCAGGCCAGGAAGACATGTTTATTCCTTTAGCTTTCAGCTGCCCCATGGGTGAGTGCTGATCCTCAAATGTCTTTTTAATGCAGTATCATATTGCCTTGCTTTTTAGATGAAGTTCTTGTGGTAATCTTTTACCTTAGCGCAGTGTTCATAAGGTTTGATGATGCTTATGTAAGCTAATTATAAAAGGAGTGACAAATCCACAGTTGTATTTTTGGTCGCCCCTGGATAAATGACATAATTTGTCTGTAACCATTTATCAGGTTCAGGGTTGCGGTGGGTCTAGAGCCTACCTGGGATCATTGGGTGCAAGGCAGGAACACACCCTGGAGGACACTCACACACATTCACTCTCACCTATGAACACTTCTGAGTCGCCAATCCACCTACCAAAATGTGTTTTGAGTCTACTGGAGCGGGACTTGAACCCACAACCTCCAGGTCCCTGGAGCTCTGTGACTGCAACACTGCTGCACCACCGCAATTAACAAATTAACAAATTATTGACACAATTTGTTAATTTTTATATTATTAAAAAAAAAAATTAATAAAAAATGAAAACATCCTCCATAGGAAACACAAATAGTCATAATTTATTACACACCTACCGTTTCATCGCTGAACCTTGCATATAAAAATGAAGTAAATGAAGTTTATGCATTAAAATATGTAGAAATGCCACTTGTAATTTTGAAAAATTAACAAAATGTGTTCTATCGATGGCTATTCAGGTTTATCCTGCATAAACTGTCAAACTTTATATCAAGATGACTTAAAATAAATGTCACATCAAAATAGTTTTGACATTGAGTCGGGTCTTGGTGATTTTAAGGTAAAATGCAATAGTATTTTAAAGAAAATATATGTGAGCTAATACTGATGTGATAGATAATAAACTAGATGTCCGAGCCTTATATTGTAAAAGACTGTTTAACTTGAGGGAGGGTACTTTGAAGACATACACATGTAGTGAGGCAGGTCCATTTCAGTGATGTTTAAATATTTGTTGTCTTAATTGTAACAGAATATGTCATTACATATGGAAAATTGTGTAGAATTAGGGATGTTTTTGTATGTACCATTAATCAAAATGCCATAAATACAATTTGAAAGTAAATGGTTAATTAATCTAGAACTACAATTACAGGAACATGCCACCATCTTTTAAAGGATCCCATTGCTCTATTAAATATATTCTAGAAGTCAGATTGAATCGTTCATGGAAGCCGGACCGTACTACAAATGCAGAAATTAACTTTGTGCCAAGGATTGATGCTGGTGTCAGTTTAATGGTATGTGCACTTCTGAAAATGTGTGTTTTCAAATATTGTAGCTCTTTTTCTTGACATTTCTGAATCTAAAGCAGTGTAGGTACCATAGTTTGGACTCTTTATTAAAGGGACAGTAAAATGTCAGAAGTAACAGAAGCTGATAGAGTTTATGGGCATCTCCATTGGCTTAGCTGAAGAGTTCAACTTTAAGCATTATTTAGTTGTCCACATGCCTGATTGTGAATGTCTAGTTTTACATAAATGCAAATTTGCATGCTATTTAGATTAGGTAGCTGAGTGTTGTTATTCTTTTATTGTTTAGAAATTCCTGATTAATAGTTTATGTCTAAAAATATAAGAGATCATTGTAAATTACAACACAAAAAGCCACTATATGCTTTTCTGAACCTTTCAAGGATATTATTTAATTCTGCAAGTATACAATAACAATACAATAAATAATAACAATAATGCATACTTAAGTGAAAAATAAAACTGGTATAGTTTTTGTTGTTTACTTGTTGCAGTGTGGGCGGCACGGTGGCGCAGCAGTCACACACCTCCAGGGACCTGGAGGTTGTGGGTTCGATTCCCACTCCAGGTGACTCCATCTGTGAGGAGTTTGGAGTGTTCTCCCTGTGTCCGCCTGGGTTTCCTCCCACGATCCAAAAACACACGTTGGTAGGTGGATTGGCGACTCAAAAGTGTCCGTAGGTGTGAGTGTGTGAGTGAATGTGTTAGTCTGTGTGTTGCCCTGTGAAGGACTGGTGCCCAATAATTTATTAGTATGGTGTAGGGCCTCCTTTTGTGGCCAGTACAGCGTCAATTCGTCTTGGAATGACATATACAAGTCCTGCACAGTGGTCAGAGGGATTGTAAGCCATTCTTCTTGCAGGATAGTGGCCAGGTCACTACGTGATGCTGGTGGAGGAAAATGTTTCCTGACTCGCTCCTCCAAAACATCCCAAAGTGGCTCAATAATATTTAGATCTGGTGACTGTGCAGGCCATGGGAGATGTTCAACTTCACTTTCATGTTCATCAAACCAATCTTTCACCAGTCTTGCTTTGTGTATTGGTGCATTGTCGTCCTGATACATGACACTGCCTTCAGGATACAATGTTTGAACCATTGGATGCACATGGTCCTCCAGAATGGTTCGGTAGTCCTTGGCAGTGACGCGCCCATCTAGCACAAGTATTGGGCCAAGGGAATGCCATGATATGGCAGCCCAAATCATCACTGATCCACCCCCATGCTTCACTCTGGGCATGCAACAGTCTGGGTGGTATACTTCTTAGGGTCTTCTCCACACCGTAACTCTCCCGGATGTGGGGAAAACAGTAAAGGTGGACTCATCAGAGAACAATACATGTTTCACATTGTCCACAGCCCAAGATTTGCGCTCCTTGCACCATTGAAACCAACGTTTGGCATTGGCATAAGAGACCAAAGGTTTGGCTATAGCAGCCCGGCCATGTATATTGACTCTGTGGAGCTCCCGACGGACAGTTCTGGTGGAAAAAGGAGAGTTGAGGTGCACATTTAATTCTGCCATGGTTTTGTGTTTTTTGGATATAATCTGGGTTGGCACCCAAACATCCCTTTCAGACAGCTTCCTTTTGCGTCCACAGTTAATCCTGTTGGATGTGTTTCATCCTTCTTGGTGGTGTGCCAGATGTGCCAACAAGACGTGCACCAACAATTTGTTCTCTTTTGAACTCTGGTATGTCACCCATAATGTTGTGTGCATTGCAATATTTTGAGCAAAACTGTGCTCTTACCCTCTGCTAATTGAACCTTCACATTCTGCTCTTACTGGTGCAATGTGCAATTAATGAAGATTGGTCACCAGGCTGCTCCAATTTAGCTATGAAACCTCCCACACTAAAATGACAGGTGTTTCAGTTTCATTGTCCAGCCCCTGTATATGTATAGAGCCTTGCTAAAGTATTCGGCCCCCTTGAACTTTTCAACCTTTTGCCACATTTCAGGCTTCAAACATAAAGATATAAAATTTAAATTTTTTGTGAAGAATCGACAACAAGTGGGACACAATCGTGAAGTGGAATGAAATTTATTGGATGTGTCAAACTATTTTAACAAATAAAAAGCTGAAAAGTGGGGCGTGCAATATTATTCCGCCCCCTTGCGTTAATACTTTGTAGAGCCACCTTTTGTAGCAATTACAGCTGCAAGTCGTTTGGGGTATGTCTCTATCAGTTTTGCACATCGAGAGACTGAAATTCTTGACCATTCTTCCTTGCAAAACAGCTTGAGCTCAGTGAGGTCGGATGGAGAGCGTTTGTGAACAGTCTTCAGCTCTTTCCACAGATTCTCGATTGGATTCAGGTCTGGACTTTGACTTGGCTGTTCCAACGCCTGGATACGTTTATTTGTGAACCATTCCATTGTAGATTTGGCTTTATGTTTTGGATCATTGTCTTGTTGGAAGATAAATCTCCGTCCCAGTCTCAGGTCTCTTGCAGACTCCAACAGGTTTTCTTCCAGAATGGCCCTGTATTTGGCCCCATCCATCTTCCCATCAATTTTGACCATCTTCCCTGTCCCTGCTGACGAAAAGCAGGCCCAAACCGTGATGCTGCCACCACCATGTTTGACAGTGGGGATGGTGTGTTCAGGGTGTTGAGCTCTGTTGCTTTTAGGCCAAACATATTGTTTTGCATTGTGGCCAAACAGTTAGATTTTGGTTTCATCTGACCAGAGCACCTTCTTCCACATGTTTGGTGTGTCTCCCAGGTGGCTTGTGGCAAACTTTAAATGAGACTTTTTATGGATATCTTTGAGAAATGACTTTCTTCTTGCCACTCTTCCATAAAGGCCAGATTTGTGCAGTGTACGACTGATTGTTGTCCTATGGACAGACTCTCCCACCTCAGCTGTAGATCTCTGCAGTTCATCCAGAGGGATCATGGGCCTCTTGGCTGCATCTCTGATCAGTCTTCTCCTTGTTCTAGATGAAAGTTTAGAGGGACGGCTGGGTCTTGGTAGATTTGCAGTGGTCTGATACTCCTTCCATTTCAATATGATTGATTGCACAGTGCTCCTTGGTATGTGTAAAGCTTGGGAAATCTTTTTGTATCCAAATCTGGCTTTAAATTTCTCCACAACAGTATCTCGGACCTGCCTGGTGTGTTCAATGGTCTTCATGATGTTCTCTGCGCTTTGAACAGAACCCTGAGACTATCACAGAGCAGGTGCATTTATACAGAGACTTGATTACACACAGGTGGATTCTATTTATCATCATCGGTCATTTGGGACAACATTGGATCATTCAGAGATCCTCACTGAACTTCTGGAGCGAGTTTGCTGCATTGAAAGTAAAGGGGCAGAATAATATTGCATGCGCCACTTGTCAGTTTTTTATTTGTTAAAAAACTTTGACACATCCAAAAAATTTCATTCCACTTCACGATTTTGTCCCACTTGTTGATGATTCTTCACAAAATTTTTTAATTTTTATATCTTTATGTTTGAAGCCTGAAATGTGGCAAAAGTTCAAGGGGGCCGAATACTTTCGCAATGCACTGTGTATATATATATAGTATATAGTTCTCATGCTGTACTTGATAGAGCTTGTTAGAGCTACTATTTATTTGCTTTATCATACATTTTGCAATCTGTCATGTATTATTCATTTTTGCATACAGAATCCACGGAGTGGTAACATAGGCAAAAGGATGAAACTTTTTACGTCTGGAAGTGTCTCAGTGCAAGCAACAATTGACAGATTGGGTTATTTTCGAGGTCAGTTTATTCTACTCTCCTGTACTGACAAGAAAAGGCCCAGATTAAGCTGTGGCTTTCAGCACCTTCAGTGCAGTTTTTGACTCTGTATATTTACTTTGTTTCTTTTTTAAAGGTGATGTCATCAGGGTTTCCACTAATGTTGATAATTCTTCATCACGTGAGCTCAAGCTGAAGTACAAACTTGAGCAAAAACAGGAGTTCTGTGCACAAGGCCATTCTAAATATTCATTAAAAACTATTTTCAAAGTGGTTGGAGATCCCATCCCAAATGGGTCAAAGCAAACAGTCAACACAGCCCTGAGAATCCCACCTAACCTGGAACTAACAGTGGCAACTTGTAGTATTATAAAAATGCAGTACATACTCAAGGTACGGGAGTTCTATTTTCCTTCCTCTTTATAGATTTAATTTTATGTGTTTATACTCTCTTCACTCTTTTTGTTGTACACAAGCTACAGGAAAATTGAGGTTGATACAAAAACTTTAACTACTGTACTCCACTTCATATTGTGAACTCGTAAAAAAATTGAGAAAGTACGTTTGAAAACAGAAATCAAGTTACTAGAAGCTTTCTACAGTTTAAAAAATGTAACACTGATTTACAAAGAAATGCTTCTTAGGAAATTACAGAATTTAAACTTTTCAGTATTGCCATCAGTCACTACATGGGTTTTAATTGTACTCCTTTTTTATAGGTCTATTTGGATGTCCCTTTTGCTAGTGATCCAGAGATCAAATTTCCAGTCTTCATTCTCCCTGCAGGCCAGCCTTTTGGTCAACCAAATATTCAGCCCTATGGGCCCAGCCCACCTCAAGCTGCACTTGGACCAAGCCCTACGCCACAGGCTGGGTTTGGGCCCAGCCCTCCAAGTACATCCTTTGGATCAGCTTCGGGACTTTACCCCAATTTATACCTTTCACCTGCTTATCCATCTCCAGCCAATCCAGTAGCTCCTCCTCCTTCATACACAGACGTCTTCCCAAATCAAAACCAAACAGTTCCAGGATTCCAGGCAGCTTCATCAGCCCCACCCTTCAATCCTCCTCCATACTCTGCCATGGGTTATCCGGGTCCTCCTGCCCCATAGCAACATCCAGCACCAAGAGCCCCAGAGTTCTGTCCAAATAGGTCTGCCCTAAGCTATGATCAAGCAAGACGTGCTCCAGGATATTGGCCAAATTCAACCAATCTAACCAATCAGCAAGAGCCTTATCTAACTTAAACATCTGAAAAACATTCATAGTGAGATGTGCCTTTGAATTCTCCCTGTGAAGAGCTAATCAATATACAGTTTCAAGTAAATAAACCTTATATAACACTGTGATGCCAGCTTCATGTTAAGTGTTTGCAGATATCAAAATATTTATGAAAGTTTCCAGGACAGCAGTGAATTTCAAAAAGAATTTATTTGAGAATTATCTTAAGAACTTTTTTTATTTAAGAATGATCAAAATTGAATATCATTATTGTTTAATGGAAAATTGTGAAGTGCTGCTTAGAATTCACTGGATTTAAATGTGAACCTCTGCATAAATATGTGAAATATTTATGTTTTATACAGGGATCAACTACAAAACTACAACTACTTCTCATTGTCCACTACCACTCACTGTCCATTCTCTCAGCACCACCAAACATAAAGCAACACTTTGTAGTTCTGCTATTACTGTAGTACATCTCTTGTTCTGCATACTTTCCCCCTTTCACCCTCTTCTTCAATGGCCAGGACACCACAGAGCAGGTATAATCTGGATGTTGGATAACTCTCAGCACTGCAGTGACCCTGGTGTGGTGGTGGTTGTGTGTTAGTGTGTTATATGCTAGAATGTGGATCAGGCACAGCAGTGCTGCTGGAGGTTTTTTAATCTCTCAGGATCACGGTTGGACTGAGAATAATCCGCTACTTAAATAGTTGAAGAACTCTCGAAGAACAGGTTACAGAGCAACAACTGGATAACAGTCTGAAAATGTAGAGCTACAAAGTGTGATTATATACAGTCAGCGGGCAGTAATATAACACAAATACATCATACAAATATCTACAACTGTTCTGTCAGTCTGTTTACATAACTGTTGCAAGAAATGTGCTATATGAAAATGATCGCACTACAGCATTTACATAGATTTTGCATGTTTTATTTCACTTAAACCCAAATTAAGTACCCTTAAAATCTAAGAGAATGTCGGATATAATATAAAAGTTACATTAAAACCAAGCACACCATTGTTTTGTGGTGAAATTCCCAATAAGTTTGATGTGTCACATGACCCTCTTCCCATTGAAAAAACAAAAGTTGGATCCAAAATGGCCAACTTCAAAATGGCCACCATGGTCACCACCCATTTTGAAAGGTTTTCCCCTTCCCATATACTAATGTGCAAGAAACAGGAAGTTAATATCACCAACAATTTCCATTTTATTAAGATATATCCATATAAATGGCCCAACCTGTATACTCATTCATTACACACAGAATGATACAATTCAAGTGTTTATTTCTTTTAATTTGATGATTATAAATGATAAATAATGAAAACCTCAAATTCAGTATCTCAGAAAATATGAATATTACATGAGACCAATACAAAAAAAAAGGATTTTTAGAAATGCTGGCCAATTGAAAAGTATGAACATGAAAAGTATGAGCATGTACAGCACTCAATACTTAGCTGGAGCTACTTTTGCCTTAATTACTGCAGCAATGCGGCGTGGCATGGAGTCAATCAGTCTGTGGTACTGCTCAGGTGTTATATGAGAGCCCAGGTTACTCTGATAGTGGCCTTCAGCTCGTCTGCATTGTTGGGTCTGGCGTATTGCAAGCAAGCCTTTGACGACTTGGAGGGACGCTCTGGTGCCGTATAGGTCTTTAAGGCCTGGTATGGTGTCAAGATCTTGGGCTGAGATGGGACATGTAGATGGGTCAGTGACATGGCTAAGCATTTTAGAGATGGGTCTCGAGCTTGGAGAGTAACTAAGTCAGCGTCAGAAAAAGCACGGTTAATAGAGACAATGGTAGTTTTAGCATTGTCAGGCGATGCCTTCGTTACAGTTTGAGACCGTGTAATAGCTAGGACTTCGATGTCGGGTGGGTTTGGATAAAGGGAGGGATCGAATGTCCATGATGTGCCTTCGCAGGCCCCTTGTTTGGCTAAGCTATCTGGTTGGTCATTGAATTCTTTGTCATCTCCCGGGACTCGGGAGTGACCCTTCACTTTCTTCCAGTAGATCTGCAGGTCATGTGTGTCTACCAAGTTTTCACACGCCACGAAAAGCTCTTTGTGTGTGACTGGCTTTTTGTTTGACGTGGTGTAGTTGTTGGTTTTCCACAGTTTCAAGTGGCATGTGAAGCTTAGGCGCGCATAGTTGGAGTCTGTGCAGATCACCAACGTTTTTACGCTTTTCTGGACCGCAGACTGAATTGTGATGAGAATTCCTGCTATTTCAGCATATTGGGAGGACTGAGAACCCAATTTGAAACTTAGGGGTTCGTGAGGCCACCCGTTTATTCCGATAATACCCACCCCTGCCATCAGGGTGTGTTCTCAGCGGAACGAACAACCATCTACATATGCAGTGACAAGGTCTTTGTATGTGTTAGGATCGAAATAGTGGTGGTTAGCCATGGTAGGTAAGAGGGTTTCTGGAGCTTGTGTGTTGGTATCACTCCCTTCCTCTAGAGGGCTCCACTCTCTGTTTACGGTTTTGTGTCTTCTGACTGGTGAGAGAAAGAAGGGCAAGTGGCTTTTCAGTTGTATGAGAGCCAGGCAAGCTAAGCAGATGTAACGATGATTAAACCTGTCACTTAAGAATCTAAATCACATTGCCCAACGTGGTAAGTTGTTCTAATTAATGTTTTCAATTGAGATTACTCACTGTATTCAGCCAGATTGTCTGTAAATCTAACAACTCGGTTTAATTATTTTTTGGTTAAATAAGATCCTCATAATTTGTAATCTAATGTATTTGCATATGTTTAAAGGGTAAACTAAAGATTTACAAGGTTAAGTTTATTGACGGATTTATCAATCTGAAAATTTAATGTTGAAGATTGTAATGTGTTTAAATGCTGAATTTGAAGCTCAGAGTTGAATGTGAGTAATTTAGCATGATCTTAAGTGTGACTTATTCAAAGGTTTATAAGGGAAGAGTCTAAATTTGTGTTTATTTGTTTTATGATTCTGAATATTGCATTTTCATTTTATTTACAGTTTAACCAGCTATCTCTAAGCTGTGTATAACCAGAGGGCAATAAAACAACAACAACTAACAACAACGAGTCTATGTTATTCGTAACATAAAGTTAAACACGCCGGCAACATGTCCAACCCAGACAAGTCTGGGGGAGAAGTCGATCTCGTGACGCTGAGGAGGCGGCAAGGACAAGCCAAAGCAGCCGTAACTAGGATGATAACAGCTGCTAATGTGAAAATCAGAGAAAATGAGCCCGAAGAGTTGAGGGAAGTACTGGAGAGCCTTGACCTAGCTGTCACTCAACTCCAGGAAGCACACAGACTTTATCATGATAGGCTCACTGATGAAACTGACAAAGAAGAGTCAGAAGCCTATGAGAAGGTCATCTTGATGAGCGTTCATGATGTGCGTCACGACGCTCTAGCCTGGTTGCAAGAAGTGAACACCTCTGGTGAGGTTGATGATCAGCAAAATGCTCATGAACTAGACAACATGAATCAAAATGATCCAGTTGAAGAAGCTCCAGATGGCACAGATGATGATAACTCCGTGTCAGCTGAGCTAGAAAACCTACGTGCCTTACGAAAGAAGGAACAAGAAAACTTTGAACTTTTACTTAAACGCAACAAAGAGGAGCTTGAACTGGAACTCCAGCGAATGCATCACAAGGCTGAGCTAGATGCACAGATGTTACACAATCAACAAAGGATACAAGCTGCAACAACTGATCTTTATTCTACACCTAAGGCTGGCAAGAGCCCATTGATAACACAACCATCACTGTCACCGATAGCAGAAGATTCAATCTCACAGCTGCTTGAATTCTCAAGGCAGCAGTATCAAGCCCAAGTAGACTCACTGAGGCTCCCACCAACTGATCTGATTAAGTTCAATGGTGACCCCCTTCAGTACTGGAAATTCATGAGGCTTTTCACCACGATGGTGGACAAAGAGTCTATTGCTGCAGAAGAGAAGCTAACTCGTTTACACCAGTACACTGAAGGAAAAGCTCAAGATGCTATTAGTCACTGCTTATACAATCCCAATCCCAGTGCAGGCTTCAAGGAAGCACTCGAACGACTAAGAACAAGATTTGGAAATCCTCATACCATCTCCCAGGCTTGGGTTGAGAAGGTTTTGAATTTTAAAGAGATAAGAGACAATGTGCAACTGAGAGATTTTGCGGACCAGCTGAGAGGCTGCAAGGATACACTTTCTGCCATGAAGTGTGAGGAGGAGCTCAGTGGTCGCCGCACATTAGTTGAGATCATCAGCAAACTACCACCAGATCTCAGGTCCAAGTGGTTAAATATAAACTACGAAATAACTAAGGCAGGACATCTACCTAAACTTGAGGACGTTGTCAGCTTTGTTGAAACAGAGGCTGAGAAGAGATCTGACCCAGTTTTTGGTGGGATAGTGAGTTATAAGAAGCAGGAGAAACCAAGCAACATTATGTTGTCCACCAAAAGCTCAAAGAAACCTCGTCCAAATTACTCTGAAAATGTTAAGGCAGCTGCAGTTCAAGAGAGCAAGTCTACACCTACCAGAAGACCAGCTAATTCAAAATGTCTGAAGTGTTCAGAGCCCCACTTCTTGAACCAGTGCCCAGCTTTCCGATCACTGACTGTGTCAGAACGCCTCACATTTGTTCAGGAGAAACGCTTGTGCCAAAACTGCTTCATGATGGGACATAGTGCTGAGGTATGCACACGCAATTGGGTATGCAACGTTCCTGGCTGTGGACAGAAACATAACAAATGGCTACACCCAAACCACGCTAACAAGCAAAATGCAGCAGCAAGTCAAAATGCCACTGGTGACAATAAAACGACTCAACAAATACAACCTACTCAATCACCTAATGTTACTTGTGGATTTGCTGGTGCTGGGGATGGTAAAGTTTGCTTACCTATTGTTCCTGTGGTTGTTAGAGGCAAGGCTAGCAACATCAGTTCTGTCACATACGCATTACTTGATCCTGGAGCCAACACAAGTTTAGTGTCAGAAGAACTCACAAGGAAACTCAAGGTCAAAGGCAAACCTGCAAGGCTGGATCTTGATACGGTAGGAGGCAGCCAAGAAGGCATATTTACTCGCAGTGTGAACATTGAGATAGACTCTCTGCATGATGGCAACATGTATACACTCAATGGTGTGAGAACACTAAAGAAGTTAAACGTAGGTCTCAGTTGCCTCGCCACACCTGATGAGGTTGCCAGATGGGATCACTTAGCAGATATCCCTATTCCCAGTGTCAACTCAGATGATGTGCACCTTGTTATTGGACAGGATGCCCCACGCCTTCTCAGAGCTGAAGAATATCGTGTAGGTGGCGATAATGATCCATACGCCACAAGAACAGTGCTTGGTTGGGCCATAAATGGGCCGATTGATTACAAACAAAGTGGCAATAAGGTCAAGGCCTATTTCCTCAAGTCAGATCACAGTCTGCAAATGCAGGTAGAAAGGTTTTGGAAACTTGATGACTCCACCCAAAGGGACAATCTGTCAGTCAACGACTATAAAGTGATTAAACAGTGGGAGAATTCAGTCTCTAAAGATGGCTCACACTACATCTTAGACATACCTTTTAAGAACAAGGCAGTGGCACTACCAAACAATTTCAACTTAGCAGCACACAGACTACGACTCCTGGAGCGTAGACTGACAAAAAACGCAGACTTGCAAATGAAGTATGTGGAAGCAATGAAATCAACTATCAACAATGGCTATGCGGAAGCAGTCCCTACTTCACTGCCTGACCGCAATGATGGCAAGGTATGGTACCTACCGCATCATCCAGTGGTTCACCCTCGCAAGCCGGGAAAGATACGGATCGTCTTTGACTGTGCAGCTAAGTACGATGGAATATCGCTCAATGATGTTGTTCATCAGGGACCAGACCTAATGAACAAATTAATAACTGTGTTAATTCGATTCAGACAAGGTCCTGTTGCTATGATGGCAGACATCAAAGCCATGTTCAACCAGATTTATGTAACACCAGACCACAGAGACGTCCTGCGGTTCCTGTGGTGGGAAAACCATGATCAAAATAATGAGGTACTTACCTACCGTATGACATCTCACCTCTTTGGCGGAGTGTGGTCTCCAAATGCAGCAAGTTTTGCCTTAAGGAAATGTGCATCTGATCATGCACATCTGTATGATGCAGACACCATCTCCACTGTTGAAAGAAACTTCTACGTGGATGATTGTCTGAAATCGTCTGACTCACCTCAGCAAGCTATCCATCTAGCAGCGCAGCTGACCGACCTGCTCAAGCAAGGAGGGTTTCACTTGACCAAATGGACAAGAAATTCTGCAGAGGTCCTGAAGTCTATCCCAGAGCAGGAACATGCAAATTGCTCACGTTCATTAGACCTGGACGGAGATCCATCAATGGAGAGAGCTCTGGGTGTGTTATGGGACATATAAAATGACTGCCTCACATTCAGTGTGAATATTAAAGACAAACCCAACACCAAGAGAGGTATGTTAAGCACAGTAAGCTCAGTCTATGACCCATTGGGTTTAGTTGGCCCATTCATTCTACGAGGAAAGGCACTATTCCAAGCACTGTGTCACAATAAGCTAGGCTGGGATGAGACCATTCCAAGTGAGATCGCAGAGCAATGGGGCCGGTGGTTGGATGACCTGCCAAGGCTGTGCAAGCTACAAGTTCCTCGATGTCTCAGACCAACAGTCTATACTGTGCCTTCAGTCACCATGCAGCTCCATCACTTCAGTGATGCGTCAGAGTTGGGATACGGTGCAGTCACCTATCTCAGGCTTGTTAGCCGAGACAACATCTACTGTAACATCATCATGTCCAGGAACAGGCTGGCTCCAGTCAAAACAACCACCATTCCAAGACTAGAATTGGCGGCTGCAGTGGTAGCAGTGCAGCTCGACCAGAAAATCCACCAAAGCTTCGAGCTACACCTGCTGGATTCTGTCTTCTGGACTGATAGCACCATTGTGCTGCATTACATCAGAAACGAAGATAAAAGGTATCAAACCTTTGTCGCAAATAGAATCTCACAGATCCGTGAAGTCTCAGCAGCCTCAAAATGGAAGTATGTCTGCACAGAACATAACCCCGCAGATGATGTTTCTAGGGGATTATCAGCTGAAAAACTTGCAAGTAGTGAGCGCTGGCTTAAAGGTCCTGCTTTCCTTTGGCAGAAGGAAGAGTTTTGGCCTCTCCAACCTGAGCTAGGAAGCTTACCTCCAGAAGCAGAGGTAAAGAAACCAAGTCAGACATACACAATCTCATCCAAAGTCACCAGTCTGCCAGCAGTTGATTGTTTCATCCAGAGGTATTCGTCTTGGTACAAACTCAAGCGAGCTATTGCATTGATCTTATGAGCAAAAGATATTCTTTTGAAGAAGACAAAAACCAAACTATGTGCACCTATAATGCTCAATGACCTGAAGCGGGCAGAGACTTCCATCATTGACTATGTTCAACGCTCCCAGATCACCAATCCACTGAGGGTGGATTACTTAAAGTTAACACCAGTACGCCTCAGTGATGGACTACTCCGAGTTGGAGGCAGAATCACCAATGCTCCGATACCTGAAGCAGCGAAACACCCAGTGATCTTGCCACAGAAGCATCATGTAAGTGAGCTCATCATATGGCACTTCTACAAACTCACAGGCCATTCTGGAGCTGAACGGGTCCTCTCTGAGATTAGACAATCCTTCTGGATAGTCAGAGGACGCGTCGCAGTGAAACGAGTCCTAGCACAGTGCATACCATGCAAAAGACGCAGAGCTCCAATCAGTACTCAGTACATGGCCTACCTACCAGCTGATCGTGTAACTCCAAGTCAACCACCTTTCACCAATGTTGGAGTTGATTATTTTGGTCCCATTAACATCAGAAGGGGACGCAGTGAGGTGAAGAGGTATGGTTGCCTTTTCACTTGCTTAACAACCAGGGCCGTTCATTTGGAGGTAGCGCACAGCTTGGACACAGATTCTTTCATAAATGCTCTTCAGCGTTTCATGGCTCGTCGAGGAACACCTCAATTGATACGTTCAGACAACGGGACGAATTTTGTTGGTGCTCGTAGTGAATTACAGAAGGCACTGGATGAATGGAACCAGCAAAAGATTGAAGAACATCTGCTCCAACAAGAAACGCAATGGAAATTCAATCCCCCTGCAGCCTCACACATGGGAGGTGTATGGGAGAGGCAGATCCGAACAGTGCGCTCAATCCTCATGGGTCTTGCAGGACAACAGACTTTGGATGATGAAGGATTGATGACACTCTTCTGCATCATTGAAAGAATTATCAATGGACGACCACTAACAAAACTGTCAGAAGACCCAAGAGATGGTCAGCCTCTGACTCCTAATGATCTGCTTCTGTTAAGACCTGAATGTTCTTTACCTCCTGGTCACTTCGTGAAGCAGGATCTGTACCGCCGACGCTGGCGCCAAGTTCAGTACTTGGCGGACATTTTCTGGACTCGGCGGGTGAAGGAGTATCTACCTAGCCTACAGCAGAGGCAGAAGTGGACCCACCATTCTAGAAATTATCAAGTAGGTGATCTTGTACTAGTCCTGCATGAATCAACACCTCACAGTCAGTGGCCCCTTGGATTGGTCATTGATGTCAATGCTGGAGCTGATGGACTGGTACGTTCAGTACAAGTAAAGACACAAACAGGTATTTATGCCCGTCCCATCCACAAACTATGTTTGTTGGAAGGAAATATGGACAAGTAAGCTCTACAGACTTTCAGCTTGTGTTTCCATGAGACTGTTACAATTGTTGTTAATCTTGTGTTCAAGTTTAACTGCTTTCTCTAAAGAGCATTTTTTCCATATTATTCTGTAGTCGTTCACCAATTTTACTTGGATGACCCTATGTTGAGGTCATCGGGGCCGGGATGTTGGTATCACTCCCTTCCTCTAGAGGGCTTCACTCTCTGTTTATGGTTTTGTGTCTTCTGACTGGTGAGAGAAAGAAGGGCAAGTGGCTTTTCAGTTGTATGAGAGCCAGGCAAGCTAAGCAGATGTAACCATGATTAAACCTGTCACTTAAGAATCTAAATCAC
Organism: Hoplias malabaricus; assembly: GCF_029633855.1. Classification (NCBI taxonomy): domain Eukaryota; kingdom Metazoa; phylum Chordata; class Actinopteri; order Characiformes; family Erythrinidae; genus Hoplias; species Hoplias malabaricus. The sequence goes on from NC_089820.1 coordinate 19,065,513, forward strand.
ATTGCCCAACGTGGTAAGTTGTTCTAATTAATGTTACACATCTGTTTAAATGTGAAAACGGACGTTGTGTTGTTTGAAGAAGTAAACTATCGTTCATTTTGCATAAAGGTGAAATACGTTTTTCCTGTCTGTAAATCTAACAACTGGGTTTAATTATTTTTTGGTTACATAAGATCCTCATAATGTGTAATCTAATGTATTTGCATATGTTTAAAGGGTAAACTAAAGATTTACAAGGTTAAGTTTATTGACGGATTTATCAATCTGAAAATTTAATGTTGAAGATTGTAATGTGTTTAAATGCTGAATTTGAAGCTCAGAGTTGAATGTGAGTAATTTAGCATGATCTTAAGTGTGACTTATTCAAAGGTTTATAAGGGAAGAGTCTAAATTTGTGTTTATTTGTTTTATGATTCTGAATATTGCATTTTCATTTTATTTACAGTTTAAGCAGCTATCTCTAAGCTGTGTATAACCAGAGGGCAATAAAACAACAACAACTGACAACAACGAGTCTATGTTATTCGTAACATTGGGGCTTCACATCGCCTGCAGGAAGCAAGGCCTGTGCCTATGGGGCTCTTGTAGTTTTGTGCGTAACGTACCTCCAAATCAAAGCTTTGGAGAGCCATTAGCCAGGAGGCTACTCGAGCATTAGTTACTACACCCTCTCGAATTCGTTGGCTGTTCAGAAAAGTGACTGGCTGATGATGAGTTTCAACAATCACCTTCTGACCACCTAGGTAGTTGGAGAAATGTTTGACTGCCCACTGTTGCTAGTAGTGCTTTTTCGCAGTCACTGTATTTTTTTTTCTGCAGCCAGCATAGTTTTACTAGCGTAGGCTATGACACGTTTGTCTCTGTCATGTATTTGATACAGACCGGAGCTGAGACAGTGGTCAGAGAACCCTACTTCTAGGTAGAATTCTTTGCTACTGTTAGGGTAGGCAAGGCATGGGGCGGTGCACAGTTTCGATTTTAGTGCCTGCATGGCTTGTTCCTGGGCTTCGCCCCAGGTGAATGGAGTATCCTTTTTTAAGATGTCATAAAGTGGACGAGCTAGGTCCGCATAGTTTTCTATGAACTGGCGTGAGTAGTTGCATACTCCTAAGAAACTGCGAAGTTCCTTAAGATTGGTGGGTGCTGCGAGGTTTGTTACCCCTTGCACTAGACTCACTTGTGGTTCAACACCATCAGTGCTTACGAGCAGACCGATGTAATTCACCTTTGTTCTGCACCACTAACATTTGGAGAGTGATATTTTCGCACCTGCTGTTGTGAGCTGGTTAAGGACATGATCAATCTCGTCAATATGTGCCTGTAGGGAGTGGTTACGCATGAGTATGTTGTCCACATATATGAGGGTGCCTCGCTCGCGGGCATCAGGGCATGCTTTGTTTAAGAAAATGTTGAACTCCGCGGGCGTGTTGGCATATCCAAAGGGGCACCGAGTGAATGTGTACTGTCGGTTTGCAAAGGTGAAAGCTAGTTTGTGTTGGTCTTCTGCTTGCAACGGGATGGTCCAGAAGCCAGAGGCTACATCGATGGTGGAAAATTATTTAGCGTTGCGGACCGAGGGAAGTTCTTGCTCCAATTGTGTCATCGGCAACCGAGACAAGGGAACCTGTTGATTTAGTTTCCGGTAGTCGATGGTCAGGCGCCATTTACGGGCCATATGACGGGCCATAATGGTGCCGAGTACATGCTGTTGCAGGGTCGAATTATGCCCTTTTTCAGCAAGTCATCAATGATTTCTTGTACCGGTTCATAGGATGCCAACGGAATTTTGTATTGGCGGACAAATGTGGGTGGTGCTCCTGGACGAGTGGGAATGCGCACTGAATGAATGTCAGTGAGACCACAGTCCGTTGAATCTTTGGCAAAAGATTTTTGGTATTTAAAAAGCACTTCACAGAGTTTCTCACGTTCTTCTTTGCTTTGGAGGGCTTCGGCCTCCTTTAGAACTTGTTCGACTTGGATACGAAATTTGGAGTCCGATAGTTCTTTCGAATTGCGTGAATTTTAAGTGTCTTCTCCCGCTTCGGGAAGAAGAGATGGTTCCCAGGAAGATTCCGGGGATGAATTTAAAGAAAGAACCATGACCGTCATTTGATCATCGTCAGCGAGATCTATTCTGCAAATGGCGTCTTTACCCATATCCAGAGCTGAGAAGAGAGCAACAGCTCGTGTCGGATGAGTATAGAACACCTTTGATTCTGGATGATCAAGAAGCAGGGATTCAGGCATTGGTCCTATAATCGGGATTCGCAACTCGAAGTCATGGAATTTCGTACTGACCAACCAGAGATGAATGGGCAATTGTCAAGGGTTGAGAGGTTTTGTTTCATACAAACAGATAGGTGGATCTTGCTCGTGTTTCCACCAAAGGTGTGGCTTCGAGGGTGAGGCCTAGTTCAAAGAACTGAGGTGACGGTTGGAAAAGTGCATGCGTGTGGCTTAAGTGTTGGCCAGGTCGCATGACCAAGCGGATGGGTACATTTCGGTGTTCGCAGGTACTACAAGTGAACCTTGGTTAGTGACCTGACATACCTCGGGAATAGTTTGTCCTGAGCCTAGGTTGCTGGGATCTGAGGACCAGGTTTCCGTTGAAACATCAGTCAAGGACCACAGCACACTATTGAGGGTGTCTACGTGGACATCAAGGCACACCAAGAAGTCACTTCCAATGTAAGCGTCATGTGGCAAGTTAGGGACGACCAAGAAATAGTGGGTGAGTACCCTTTTCTTCCACTGGATGGTTAGAGCGCAGATTCCATCAGTGGGTGACATTACTTTTGATGTCGGGTCGAGAGGAAAGCGACAAGGACTGCTCACCAAAGGAATATTTGGTTGAGTGAGGTGCAGGGTTTCAAAGAGGGTTTGGCTTATGACGGACTTGTCAGTCCACAGGGCCAGAACTACATTGTCCACCTGATGGTCCTGCATTGTGAGACCATTCACGATGGGAAGGCCGGGAGTGTCTGTTGTGGACGGCTTAGTGAAAGTGCACAGGAATGTGTTCCGCTGTTCTAACATGGCATTAGGGGGCCAGGAAGAGACTGCAGTCTCTGGTGTGGCCGCCATAGGCTCAGTTTCCTCTTCCTCAAAGTGAGGGATCTGACTTAGTGGATCTCCTATTGATTCGGGCCGGATTTCAAGACGGCAACACTGAGCTTCCCGGTGGTGTGGGGTGCAGATGGGCAAAGGCTCACGCACTTGTGCCCAGATTTTTGACCTTTTGAAGTCAATCAGTGGTTCGAAGCGATTAAGGAAATCTTTGCCAATGAGGAAGGGAATTGTTTCAAGAGGAGACACATGAACTGGATGCACTAAAGTCATTGGTCCAATGGCTAAGTGTATTAGTGCCAGAGATTGGATCGTGAGGCCTGCATGTGAATACGGCTGAATTTTAAAAGAACAGTTTTGGAGCTGTATCTCGCAATTTTCATGCCGCGCAATGGCTCGAACCTGGTGGAACAAGGTGGAAGACATGAGGGTGACATCTGATGCAGTTTCCAGCAGGGCCTCATGTACTAGCCTTCTCTCCACAATGGTGGACAAATAGAATTTGCATGCAACCCCTTTCTCAGTTAAGTGTCTCATGAATTGTTGGACGGGTGTGTTGCCTTCAATGACTGAAGGGTCGTTTGGCGTTAAACCTTCCTTACTATCTAACTGAAGGTTTTGGGCCCTCACTGGCCCACGGAGTGGGGGAAGGGTCCAGGGCGGATCTTGGTGGATCAGCCTGGGTGGCACCCTCCAACTCTAAATGTGGGGAGCTGGAGTCGACATTAAAGACTTGGGGTGTTTCGGACCATCTATTGGGAATGTGTTGGGATTTTTGGAAACCTCTGAATGCTAAATCACGCAGCTGTCTGCTAGACAGGGTGCGAGGGCAAGCTGAGACTCCCAGCTGATGACTGATGTGGGGATGGAGGTTTTGGATAAATAGTGATTTAAAATTTAACTCTTCTCATTCCGGAGTCATTTCTAGGTCCGAAATACGCCTGTCTGAGTCGGTTATAATATTGCTGAGGGGATTCCTGGCGTTGCTGTTTTATGTTTAAAGCAGCGGCCAGTCCTGTCTGTGACAGGTAATTGGAGAATTCTTCCTCCAATGCTTGGCACAGCACATCATATCGCGCTTTTACATAGTCTGGCTGACGGTCAATGAAGTTACTGACGTCTCGGTTGGAGGTCAGTTTAATCACATATAGTCTGTCATCTATTGTGATTCCGGGGAACCGTTAGAGGTAGAAATCAATATCTTTCAGGTAAGAAAAGATATCATTAGAACCATCAGGTTTGGGATCAAAGTGGGTTATATTACGCGCGATTTTATCTAGGTCCTTGTATGAGGGACCGTGAGAGGGTAAAGGTTGAGGGGGCCAGGCACTGGGTTGCAGTGCTCTGGGTTTAGCAGGGCATTGTAAGGGACGGCTGACAGGAGACACAGGGGAAGCTGAAATACCTGTTGATACCAGAGGAGGTGCTGCAGCAGCTCTAAAGGTTACGGTCCCTGAGTCTGGTTCCTGATCCTCACTATCTTCCTGCTGGTCTTGTCTTTCTGTAGCGGCACTAGGTGGCACATCAGGAGTGACCTGGGGCAGTGTGTTCCCTTCAGCCATTTCACTTTGAAGTTGACTTAACTCTGCCTCCACCTTTGCCCGCTGTCGCCGTGATACATCAAGTTCACGTTCACTGGCCCTGAGCTGTACTACAGCGAGGATGGCTATTTGACCTAATGCCTCAGTTCGGGGTTTGCCCTTGAGGATGTCTGTTAAGTGGTTCTCTATCCACTTGGCCGCCATGTGGTCACGACTGACCTGTGAGGCTTTCTGCACAGTTTCTGCAAGTCCAGGCATCACATCATTGGTGATGCTGGTCAGAACAGAGAATGCCTCATCCCACAAGCCTTCTACATATACTCCCAAGGGAGAAGTCCCTTCTGCCATGTTAGCTGTGTCTAGCTGCGAGGTGTAACTTACTTCTATTTAGTTAGGATTAGTTCTAGTTAGGTTTAGTTCGTTAATCGTTTTTAAACTAAACCGAGCTAAATTCAGCTGTACCGAGTGCTCTAAGAGTAACTGCTAGTCTGTATGGTGTTGGAGTTCACTTGTGAATCTCTAAAGGAAGTCTGTTAGTAGTAGAGGTTGGAGTGAAAGTTGCTATACGCAAGTGAGCAAAAGAAAAAAAGTTTTTTGTTCAATAATTAAAATTATTTAAAAAATTTTGGAATTAAAGAATTGTCGAAAAAATTCGGATTAAAGAATTAAAAAAATTTTAAAGTAAAATTTATTAAACTAAATAAAATTTCCGATTAAAGAATTATGAAAGTAAAAGAATTTTCCAAATTGAAGAATTATTAAGAATAACGACATTAAAAGACTTTCTCTTTTAACTGAGTTTATGATCTGGTATCAAGTTAAAGTATCAATCTCTAATTACTGCACCCTGTCTGCTATAGCTGTATCAGCTTACTATGCTTCTAAGCCTTTAATTGTAATTATTCAGATGTGCAGAGTTTAGAGACAGCCACCAGAGCTGTAGTACCAGATCTTGTTAGTATGAACTGGTCAACAATTTCAATTGCGATAGCAAGTTTCTCCACAAGAGGGTACTGAAGGTAAATCTGGATGGCAACAGCAAGCTTCAGTATTAAAGTTGAACTTATATTGTAATACCAGACTGGGGCACCAAAGGGCGACAAGCAATTTTATAATGCAATAGCAGCAATGAACACCAGTCGGCGCTGGTGGAAATTCTAATACACACGGCACAAGCAGGCACAATGTAACACAAATGGGAATTTCCACTGTAGCGGGAAGTTTTAACACTAGAGGGCGTTATCAAATTAAAATCTAAAATGGGATAAAGATTTTAAACGCTCAGGTACTTTATCAAAATTAAAATTTAAAAGGGAACAGAGATTTTACACTAAGGTACTTTAAAAGAATTTCATCTGTAATTACAGCTTTTAAGCACCAGAGGGCTGCTAAACACTTAAGGTTGCCTTGGCGGACAACCTCCCAACCACTAGAGGGTGTACGGGAATCAAACGTCAAGGGTAGCACCACACTTGACCACAAGGAAGAGCACGGGAGGACATGCTTCAATAGACGCTAGTTATGAAGTGATTTCCCTGCAACTATGCACTTTAACCACAAGAGGGAATTAGTCTTCCTCTGTTTTGGGGGCGTTTTGAATTTCCCTCCTTAGTTTCAGCTCCGCCCCTTCAAAGGGGTCATTCCTTTCCTGAATTCGCGTTCAGTCTAACAGGAAGAGCTGATGAGAGCAGACCGCTCTTTACACAAGCCATATTTTCGGCTGTTTCTTTAGTTACCTCCCAATCGCCTAGCGCGCGATTTCGTTCTTAACGCTGGTAGAGACCCAGTTTTAAAACGAACGGAGGAATTCGGTTCGGTGGTCCTTCTCGCCGGAATTCGCGGCTGAGGGTCGAACCGCGGCAATGTCCCAAAGCGGAATCCGCGCAGTGGGGGTGCCGAGGCCTCAATTTAATGCATGCAAAATGGCGCAGAGCCGCGCACTTCAAAAACAACCAAGCTTATTTTTTTCAACGGTATATACCACAGAACAGATTTTCAACAGTAACATACACGACACAAAATTGCCCACATCAAGCTTTGAATCTCAATCGTTATTCAGCAACATAAACAGCGGAAAGCATTTCATAAACCCAAGCTGAGATTATTTATCAGTGTTTACAGTTTGTTCATTAAAAGATTTTTCTTGGCCTCGCGTGGGCGCCAAAAATAATAAAGGTATATGTAGTGTATGTTGTGTATACACCGTGATATATATAAATATATAATATATATTTATATATTGTGTTTGTAGCGTTTGACCTTAATCAAACTCTTATGATTACTGATATTTGACTAATGATAATAATTAAAATTTTATCATTGACTTAAGTAATTAAAACATTAACAAGTAGTTTGAGAATGAATAATGGCCTAGCTAAGTGAGTTCTTCAGGATCTTCAGACTTTTAATGAACAGACTCCACACACTGTGATTTCAAATAATGGAAATATTTATTAACAAAAGAATATGTACTTAACATAGCATAATCTCAAAATCTCACGGCATCAATGCAGGTGAAGCCGATTCGAATTTAAACATAAGCTAGGCGCTAGGACTTGTGACGAATGTGTTGCTAACTGAGGTTTTAATTAAGGTATAAATTTATCAAGAGACTCAATTAGGCACCAGCTTCTGAAAAGTGAATGAAGTTTGGCTTGCTTACTCTTTTTGCCGTTTTCACCGAGCCGTCGGGTCCCGCTGTTTTAACCTCCGTGCTCCGGGTTTTTGCTTCTTGTCCTCCCTGCGTCATTGAAAGTAGGCTCGCTGGAAAGGGGATTCCTTCCAGGTTGAGTCAGACACTCTTGGTCTTAGACGTGGTGACGTCAGTCGGGGGTTCCCCTTTGCGGAGGACTGCAGGCCTGGCTGGTCTTTCCCCTGAGTGGGGGGCCGTCTCAGAGTCGTTAGCTCATCACTCGAGTCTCCAGAAGTGGTGCCCTCAGAAGTCGACTTATAACGCTAAGGTATCTGCTATCAACTAATCTAAATGGGTGATATCTTATTCTGGCCACGAATAAGTTTCACCTGCTTTGATCAATCGTGAGATTAAACTTAGGTTGGGCGATAAAACATAAACACAATAAAAAGAACAAAGGATTATTGAGAATTACTCGACATTACTGGTAATTTTTCTTTCACACTCTAGCTGGCGCAAGACGTCTCCTGGGGAGCTGAGTGAGGTCCTTTAGAGTCTTTGTTTTGTCGGCGTAAGGAAGAGAAAAACGTCTCGCTTGGAGAGGTTGAAAATCAGAGAGAGAGTGCGTAAGAGAGAGAGCGTGTAAGAGCGCGCAAAGTAGAGGGAGAGAAGAGGTCGGAGAAGAGCGTAATACAAAGAGAAGAGAAGAAGAGGTCGGCGTGGTCCGGGCACACTCTTTTCAGAGGTGGCGCATTCACGCCCAACTGGGAGGTATCCTTCCTTTAATTGGATCCTGGGTCTGAGGCTCACATGACTTGTTTCACGTTTCAGAGAGAGAGAGAAAAGATACACGTATACACAAAATTGAATAACATAAAATTACCTATACATACTTGTGGTATAGCATAATATGTGTCCTGGATTATTAATATCAAACATCTACGTATATATATCTTGGCTACTTTATGATTACATCCCACTACAATATTATGTTAGAAGAAATTTATTCGTTTTCTTAATTAGAGACAGAAACTTTCTTTCATGATTGAAACAGTAATACACATCACTTCATTGGTTGGTAGACGTTCATCTGAAGACAACAAAAGGGGCTGACATTAATACATATTTGCATAAAACAATGTTCATGAACACTCGTTGCTCTGTGTGCATTTAGGAGTCAGTAGGGTAAAACACGATTTCACAAACGTCCACTTGGGGTCGCTGTTGGTCCATGCTGTTCTTCCTGTGCGGATGGTTACCAGGAGGTCAACCCGAGTTCAGTCAGTGTTACCATCTGCTGATTTTCACACAAGATAACGTTTCACTATTTAGGCGCCACAGCCATAAAGCCGAATTGTCACCCACAGTTATTCCCCACTTTGTTTGATCTCCCCTCTGCCTAAAAGCATAATAAACTGGCTTGTTATCTTTCATTCATGGCGGAGGTGAGGGGGCCATGGACAGGCGTCCTGGTGAGTCCTTTGATGTGAGTTTGTACGCACACACAAAATTCTGTGGAATGTGGGTTCTGTTCCAAACAAAAATCCTTGTTAAAGTGGAGAGTTCTTATTCAGAACTTTCCATTTCTTTATTTCTTTATTTGATTTGATCCATTCTCCACTACATTGTGATTGCTGTAGAATGTGGTCTGGCATTATCTTGTTGAAAAATGCAGGGTCTTCCCTGAAAGAGATGACGTCTAGATGGGAGCATATGTTGTTCTAGAACCTGAACATAGTTCTCTGCATGAATGGTGCCTTTCCAGACATGCAAGCTGCCCACGCCACAAGAACTTATGCAACCCCATACCATCAGTGATGCAGGCTTCTGAATGGAGCGTTGATAACAACTTGGGTTATCCTCGTCCTTTCTGGTCCAGATGACATGGCGTCCCAGTGTTCCATAAAGAACTTCAAATCGTGACTCATCTGACCACAGAACAGTCTTCCATTTTGCCACACTCCATTTTAAAAGACCCCTGGCCCAGTGCAAACATCTGAGCTTGTGGAGCTTGCTTAGAAATGGCTTCCTGTTTGCAGTGTAGAGTTTCAGCTGGCAACGGCGGATGGCACGGTGGATTGTGTTCACTGACAATGCTTTCTGGAAGTATCCCAGAGCCCATTCTGTTATTTCCTTGACAGTGGCATTCCTGTTTGAGGTGCAGTGACGTATAAGGGCCCAGAGATCATGAGCATCCAGTAGAGTTTTATGGCCTTGACCCTTACGCACAGCAATTGTTTCAGATTCTCTGAATCTTTTGATGATGTTATGCAAGGTTGAATTTGATAACTTAAAAGTCTTTGCTATTTTACGCTGGGTAACACCATTCTGGTATTGCTGCACTATCTTTCTGCGCAACAATGGTGGAATTGGTGATCCTCTTACCATCTTGGCTTCAGAGAGACACTGAAACTCTGAGAAGTTCTTTTTATACCCAATCATGTTTTCAATTGACCTAATTAGTGTTAATTGGTCTTCCAGCTGTTCGTTATATGCTCAATTTACTTTTCCAGCCACTTATTGCTACTTGTCCCAACTTTTTTGGGATTTGTTGACACTGTGAAATTTTGAATCAACATATTTTTCCTTTAAAATGTTATATTTACTCAGATTAAACATTTGATCTGTCATCTATGTTCTATTACGAATAAAATATTGACATTTGCCACCTCTATTGCCATCAGTCACTACATGGATTTTAATTGCACTCCTTTTTTATAGGTCTATTTGGATGTCCCTTTTGCTAGTGATCCAAAGATCAAATTTCCAGTCTTCATTCTCCCTGCAGGCCAGCCTTTTGGTTCTTGGCAAAGTCAACCAAATATTCAGCCCTATGGGCCCAGACCACCTCAAGCTGCCTTTTGGCCAAGCCCTACGCCACAGGCTGGGTTTGGGCCCAGCCCTCCAGGTACATCCTTTGGAACAGCTTCAGGACTTTACCCCAATTTATACCTTTCACCTGCTTATCCATCTCCAGCCAATCCAGTAGCTCCTCCTCCTTCATACACAGACATCTTCCCAAATCAAAACCCAACAGTTCCAGGATTCCAGGCAGCTTCATCAATCCCACCCTTCAATCCTCCTCCATACTCTGCTATGGGTTATCCAGGTCCTCCTGCCCCAGAGCATCATGCAGCACCAAGTGCCCCAGAGTTCTGTCCAAATCCGTCTGCCCCAGGCTATGGTCAGGCAGGAGGTGCTCCAGGATATTGGCCAAATTCCGGCAATCTAACCAATCAGCAAGAGCCTTATCTAACTAAAACATCCGAAAAACATGCATAGTGAGATGTGCCTTTGAATTCTCACTGTGAAGAGCTAATCAATATACAGTTTCAAGTAAATAAGCCTTATATAACACTGTGATGCCAGCTTCATGTTAAGTGTTTGCAGATATCACAATATTTATGAAAGTTGCTAGGACAGCAGTGAATTTCAAAAAGTTAACTTTAAGAATTATCAAAAGTGCAAATCATTATTGTTTAATGGAAAATTCTGAAGTGCTGCTTAGAATTCACTGGATTTAAATGTGAACCTCTAGATAAATATGTGAAATATTTATGTTTTATACATTGATCAACTACAAAACTACAACTACTTCTCATTGTCCACTACCACACTTTGTAGTTCTGCTATTACTGTAGTCCATCTCTTGTTCTGCATACTTTCCCCCTTTCACCCTCTTCTTCAATGGCCAGGACACCACAGAGCAGGTATAATCTGGATGTTGGATAACTCTCAGCACTGCAGTGACCCTGGTGTGGTGGTGGTTGTGTGTTAGTGTGTTATATGCTAGAATGTGTGGATCAGACACAGCAGTGCTGCTGGAGGTTTCTTTAATCAAATAGCTGAAGAACTCTCGAAGAACAGGTTACAGAGCAACAACTGGATAACAGTCTGAAAATGTAGAGCTACAAAGTCTGATTATATACAGTCAGCGGACAGTAATATAACACAAATACATCATACAAATATCTACAACTGTTCTGTCAGTCAGTTTACATAATTGTTGCAAGAAATGTGCTGAAATAAGGTGTTTTGCATTTTTAATAATAAATAAAAATGTATTTATGTATTTATTTTTGGAGAAGGAGATCATTTGAAAATAATTGCACTACAGCATTTACATAGATTTTGCATGTTTTATTTCACTTAAACCCAGATTAAGTGCCCTTAAAATCTAAGAGAATGTCGGACATATATAAAAAATATAATATAAAAGTTACATTAAAACCAAGCACAATATTGTTTTTTTGTTTTTTTTAAGTTTGATGTGTCACATGACCCTTTTCTCATTGAAAAAAAACAAAAGTTGAATCCAAAATGGCCGACTTCAAAATGGCCGCTATGGTCACCACCCATCTTGAAAAGTTTTCCCCCCTCCCATATACTAATGTGCAACAAAAAGGAAGTTAATATCACCAACCATTCCCATTTTATTAAGGTGTATCTATATATACACACACATGCACACACACACAGGTGCTGGTCATAAAATATCATGAAAAAGTTTCAGTAATTCCTTTCAAAAAGTGAAACTTGTATATTATACTCATTCATTACACACAGAACGATATAATTCAAGTGTTAATTTCTTTTAATTTGATGATTATCAATGATAACTAATGAAAACCTCAAATTCAGTATCTCGGAAAATTGGAATATTACATGAGACCAATACAAAAAAAAGGTTTTTAGAAATGCTGGCCAACTGAAAAGTATTAACATGAAAAGTATGAGCATGTACAGCACTCAATACTTAGATGGAGCTACTTTTGCCTGAATTACTGCAGCAATGTGGTGTGGCATGGAGTCGATCAGTCTGTGGCACTGCTCAAGTGTTATATGAGAGCCCAGGTTACTCTGATAGTGGCCTTCAGCTCGTCTGCATTGTTGGGTCTGGCGTATTGCATCTTCCTCTTCACAATACCCTATAGATTTACTATGGGGTTAAGGTTAGGAGAGTTTGCTGGCCAATTAAGAACAGGGACACCATGGTCTTTAAACCAGGTAATGGTAGCTTTGGCACTGTGTGCAGGTGCCAAGTCCTGTTGGAAAATGAAAACTGCATCTCAATAAAGTTGGTCAGCAGCAGGAAGCATGACGTGTTCTAAAACCTTGGACCTCAGAAAACACAGTGGACCAACACCAGCAAATGTCATGGCACCACAAACCATCACTGACTATGGAAACTTTACACTGGACCTCAAGCAACGTGGATACTGTGCTTCTCCTCTCTTCCTCCAGACTCAGGGACCTTGATTTCCAAAGAAAATGCAAAATTTACTTTCATCAGAGAACATAACTTTGGACCACGTTTCTGACACTGTCTCTTGTTCAAGAGTGGCTTGGCACAAGGAATGCGACGCTGAAACCCATGTCTTGCATACGTCTGTGTGTGGTTGTTCTTGAAGCACTGACTCCAGCTGCAGTCCAGTCTTTGTGAATCTCCCCCACATTTTTAAATGAGTTTTGTTTCACAATCCTCTCCAGGGTGTGGTTATTCCTATTGCTGGTACACCTTTGTCTACAACATCCTTTCCATCCCTTCGACTCTCTATTAATGTACTTGGACACAGAGGTCTGTGAACAGCCAGCGTCTTTAGCAATGACCTTTAGTGTCTTGCCCTGCTTGTGTAAGGTGTCAATGATTGACTTTTGGACAACTGTCAAGTCCACAGTCTTCCCCATGATTGTGGAGCCTACAGAACTAGACTGAGAGACCATTTAAAGGCCTTTGCAGGTGGTTTGAGTTAATTAGCTGATTAGAGTGTGGCTCCAGGTGTCTTCAATGTTGAACCTTTTCACAATATTCTAATTTTGAATTTTCATTAGTTGTCAGTAATCATCAAATTAAAAGAAATAAACACTTGAAATATATCAGTTGGTGTGTAATGAATGAGTGTAATACACAAGTTTCCCTTTTTAATGGAATTACTGAAATAAATCAACTTTTTCATGATATTCTAATTTCATGGCCAGCGCACGCATATATATATATATATATATAATGTCAGCTGGCGTTTGCAAATTACACACCTTTAAATTGCATAAAAAAGTATGTAGTTTATTATTCAGTTATGTGTCTGAAGGTTTACTTTCTACATACTACTACGTAATGTTGCCATATGTGTCACTATTACTAAGTTAAATGTAAAAGGCTATATGTAGTATGGAATATGAGCAATGGATGACATACAAATAGGCCTTTATAGTCATGTGTTAGTTAACAAACAAAAATTTACTTTCCCAGCAAGCCTGCACCCATATATGATCTTTAATCAAATCAGAACAAATCAAATCAGTTTCAATGGAAAAAAACTTTTATTTATAATGGAGAAATCTGCCATACCTTATATATAAAAAGCTATTTACGTATTAATAACACTTATATCATGTCTGAACTGCAAATGAATTAGAGCAGCTATCACCAGCCTTTTTACATATAAGATCACCTTTTAAAATTTGAAAAAAATTAAAGATCTAACAGTATAAATTCCAGGCTTAGGCTACTTAAAATAACAATGTAAAAGTCCCCGTAACTTCCAATAACACAATGAACAGTTTTCTTACGTTGTTAATGTACAGCTGAGTGTTGGCTGTGGTAGTACTCAGTGCTAAACAGGTGTTCTGACAAGTTGTGCTACCTATCATTATCTGTCCTATAGCAGCTCTGTGCATGCTCAGAACAATTTAAATGATTTCATGTGTTCTTCATGAACACACTTTATTTGCTTCAAAACAGTACAGGCCTAATCAAATGTGCAAAAAAAAAATGATATATTTATATAAAAATACCTTTAATTGCCTTATATTTTTAACTTTGATTTAGATAGACTTAGATTTCTAACTTTGCATATCTCCTGCATACTTCTGTTGTGATCATTTCCTGATATCTTCTTAGTCTGTCCAAATATCTTACCTACTGTTTTATTTAGGTGATTGTACTTGTAAAAGTACACAATGGTAGCACATTTCAACAAGTTAGCACAACTTGACACAGCACTGGGGTATAGGGTGACTTTCGCATGTTGTATTTATTAATATACATTAAATGTTTGTATAATGTCACCAGCGCTGCCACCCTGTTGGCTCAGACAGGGCAAACACAGAACAGAGCAGCAGAACTATTGGTCAAGTGCATGAATTCACGTGTCATAATTTGCGGAAACAAGCCCTGTGTGACTGCGGCTTTATATGTCTCTGCTTAACTAGCCAATGAACCACTACAGATATATGACGCAGCTATAGCAACTTAAACGCGATAACTGAAGCAGCACTGCGATCAACTGCCATGATCTTGGAGATTGACCCATCGATCGCGATTATCTGGTTGGCGACCACTGCATTAGAGGCTAATGTGCTAATAGTTTTTACAATAGTTCTGCTGTCCCCAAATGCCAAAGTTCACTGAAACAAAACTGCAGTGTCTCAGACAGGCGAATTCAATCAGCCAGGGTTTCTTAGGTCACAGACCAACCCAACACATTCATGGGGCCCATACATTTCTTTCCAGAAACTAAACTGAAGTCAAACATGGAAAATTATTTTGTTGGTTCATGTCATAGGTACACAGCTCCAGGGACCTGGAGGTTGTGGGTTCAATTCCCGCTCCGGGTGACTGTCTGTGAGGAGTTGGTGTGTTCTCCCCTTGTCTGCATGGGTTTCCTCCGGGTGTTCCGGTTTCCTCCCACAGTCCAAAAAAAAAACCCACCACACCTTGGTAGGTGGATTGGCGACTCAAAAGTGTCCGTATGTGTGAGTGTGTGAGTGAATGTGTCTCTGTGTGTCTGTGTTACCCTTTGAAGGACTGGCGCCCCCTCCAGGGTGTATTCCTGCCTTGCGCCCAATGATTCTGTGTAGGCTCTGGACCCTGAACTGGATAAGCGGTTACAGATAATGAATGAATGAATGAATGTCATAGGTCAGCAGATTTCATTGTAAAATAAATGTAATTTTATGTATAAAATAAAATAATATTTTATTTGCACCTTTCAAGACAACCAGGGAACTACAGTAAAAGAAGCATGAAATAAAGTAACATACACAAACAACACAATGAAAAATGCGTTCTTTCTCACCCCTAAACCAACTGGAAATGATGGGTTTTAAGACTGTAGTTAGAACATATCTGTGGGTGAAAAAGCATGCATATATTCATTGTTGTGTGTGTGTGTGTGTGTGTGTGTATGCTACACACAATGGAAGGGACCACAACTGAGATACTCGGAATTGAATGTGGAGTGCAATACTCATGTTAAACGCTTGCTGTCAGTATTGCAGACTGCTCATTTATCAGTGGGTCCTCGCCCATTTACCAGGAGATAAGTTTTAAAGGAAGTGGGGAATGTGACTGTGGTGTGTATTTCACTATCAGAGGTTGCGGTGGAGCGTCTGAACTGCGCAGAAATTTCACGACTCTTAACGGTGGCTTTAAGATGTCAACGATTAAAGAACTCACTTTAACCTACGACCCCGTGAACGAGAGGAACACGTTCACAAATGGAGACCTGCTGCAGGGACGGGTTTTTCTAGAAGTTTCCAAGGAGGTGAAGATCGACTGTTTTTATATTAAATGTAAAGGGGACGCGGATGTGCGCTGGACGGAAGACAACTTTGACGAGTCAGACACTTACCACTCCCATGAACGATACTTCAAACTGAAACAGTTCTTCATCCAGGACCCCTCCAAACCAGGTGAGACCAGTCTGTCTTCATGTTTGAATTCAACGGTATTTTTCGTAGCAGTAACATCTGTTGGTAAGATGAGGGATTTAGCTAACAATGCAGAAATGAACATATATTAAAAATAAACAAATAAATTAAGCCAGATAATGATTGGGTAGGTATACTACAGAATTACTTTCCTTTGTGATTGATAAACTGTTTTCTTATAATACTTCCATAATCCCGTGTTTGTTCTTTATAATAGCATTTAATAGCTTAGCTGTTCCGAGTTGTCTTTACTGTAGAAATTATTGATTATTAAGAAATATCGTCAGGATATACACAAAAATCTTTATACACTCCTTAATTTAAAGTGCATTTTAGCTTTAAACCCAAATCCATTATGATTACATATCTATCTATCTATCTGTCTATCTATCTATCTATCTATCTATATATATATGTGTGTGTATGTGTGTGTGTGTGTGTGTGTGTGTGTGAATATAATTATGTTAATAAGCTTAGTATGAGTTGTAGTGGCTTTTGTTATTCAAAACTAGCAATCTAACATTAGAGCCTGATCTTGCTAATGCTTTTTTGGCTGAATATAATCAGATCCTCACACAAATGTTCCAACATAAGTGAGCACATGTAATCTGTCTAATGTTGGATAAGCAAGTGTCCACAGACATTTGACCATAGAGTGTAATAAATCCTGCCAAAGTAAACTGGAATAGTATGTAACCTATGTAACCTTTACTGTAAGAGATAAAGTAGATAAAGCCTTCATGACTTTCCTTTCTGCTACTTTTACAGCAAAAGTCAAACCAAATGACATTATAACAGCTGGGGAGACCTGTAAGTACAAGCTGTATATTTTACATCATATCATTCCAGTCTTAAGGTTTATGGGAATTATGTTGAAATTTGATGAGGTCAGTTTGCATAAACAGTTGGGGAAGTACGTTTCAACACATTTGGTTTCACACTGTATTAGTGGGAGATAATTAATATTTTCTCGGAACCTGTATTACTATTTAATCATTATTATACTGAATAATGTGTTATTGTCATTTATATTAAAAACCAACAAACAAACAAAACATTGTGGTCTTTTTAAAAGACACATAATTTAATGTGCTCTTACATATTTGTTTATTTCCAGATGGTAATGTAGTCAGGCCAGGAAGACATGTTTATTCCTTTAGCTTTCAGCTGCCTCATCGGTGAGTGCTGATCCTCAAATGTCTTTTTAGTGCAGTATCATATTGTCTTGCTCTTGTGGTAACCTTTTACCGTAGCACAGTGCTCATAAGGTTTGATGATGCTAATGTAAGCTAATTATAAAAGGAGTGACAAATCTACAGTTGTATTTACAAGTTTGGTCGCCCCTGGATAAATGACATAATTTGTCTGTAAACATTTATCAGATTCAGGGTAATGGTGGGTCCAGAGCCTACCTGGGATTATTGGGCGCCAGTCCTTTGCAGGGCGACACACACTCACACACATTCACTCACACCTATGATCACTTCTGAGTCAGCAATCCACCTACCAAAATGTGTTTTTGAGTCTACTGGAGCGGGACTTGAACCCACAACCTCCAGGTCCCTGGAGCTCTGTGACTGTGACACTGCTGCACCACCGTGACGCCCATTGACATAATTAGTTCATTTTTAAATTAGAAAAAAAATAGATTTAAACATCCTCCATAGGAAACACAAATAGTCATAATTTATTACACACCTACAGTTTCATTGCTGAACCTTGCATATACAAAAATAAACATGTAAATACATTTTGAAAAGAAATGGTTAATTAATCTAGAACTACAATTACAGGAACATGCCACCATCTTTTAAAGGATCCCATGGCTCTATTAAATATATTCTAGAAGTCAGATTGGATCGTTCATGGAGGCTGGACCATACTGCAAAAGCAGAAATTAACTTTGTGCCAAGGATTGATGCTGGTGTCAGTTTAATGGTATGTGCACTTCTGAAAATGTGTGTTTCCAAATATTGTTGCTCTTTTTCTTGACATTTCTGAATCTAGAGCAGTGTAGGTACCATAGTTTGGACTCTTTATTAAAGGGACAGTAAAATGTCAGAAGTAACAGAAGCTGAGGAGTTTATGGGCATCTCCATTGGCTTAGCTTAAGAGTTCAACTTTAAGCATTATTTAGTTGTCCACATGCCACATGTCAAAGTTTGGTCTTTAAATAAACCTGTGCCGGAAGTCTAGCTGGGGGTGCAGGTGCTTTTCACTTGAAACTTTGCTTCCTGTGCTCATTGAATTTCCTTGTGAAACATGCATGTTGCACATTTTCTAGTCACATGAAGCTGACAATACTGTACTGAAAATGGAAGTCATGTTTCGCCATTGATATTTTTCTTTTTTTTCTTGTGGTATAGTTCTCCTGCTGTACTTGATATTGTTAGAGCTACTATTTATTTGCTTTATCGTACACTTTGCAGTCTGTCATGTATTATTCATTTTTGCATACAGAACCCACAGAGTGGTAACATAGGCAAAAAGATGAAACTTTTTACGTCTGGAAGTGTCTCAGTGCAAGCAACAATTGACAGAATGGGTTATTTTCGAGGTCAGTTTATTCTACTCTCCTGTACTGACAAGAAAAGGCCCAGATTAAGCTGTGGCTTTCAGCACCTTCAGTGCAGTTTTTGACTCTGTATATTTACTTTGTTTCTTTTTTAAAGGTGATGTCATCAGGGTTTCCACTAATGTTGATAATTCTTCATCACGTGAGCTCAAGCTGAAGTACAAACTTGAGCAAAAACAGGAGTTCTGTGCACAAGGCCATTCTAAAAATTCATCAAAAACTATTTTCAAATTGGTTGGAGATCCCATCCCAACTGGGTCAAAGCAAACAGTCAACACAGCCCTGAGAATCCCACTTGACCTGGAACTAACAGTGGCAACCTGTAGTATTATAAAATTGGAGTACATACTCAAGGTACCGGAGTTCTATTTTCCTTCCTCTTTATAGATTTAATTTTATGTGTTTATACTCTCTTCACTCTTTTTGTCGTACACAAGCTACAGGAAAACTGAGGTTGATACAAAAACTTTAACTACTGTACTCCATATTGTGAACTCGTAAAAAAATTGAGAAAGTACGTTTGAAAACAGAAATCAAGTTACTAGAAGCTTTCTACAGTTTAAAAAATGTAACACTGATTTACAAAGAAATGCTTCTTAGGAAATTACAGAATTTAAGCTTTTCAATATTGCCATCAGTCACTACATGGGTTTTAATTGCACTCCTTTTTTATAGGTCTATTTGGATGTCCCTTTTGCTAGTGATCCAGAGATCAAATTTCCAGTCTTCATTCTCCCTGCAGGCCAGCCTTTTGGTCAACCAAATATTCAGCCCTATGGGCCCAGCCCACCTCAAGCTGCATTTGGGCCCAGCCCTACGCCACAGGCTGGGTTTGGGCCCAGCCCTCCAGGTACATCCTTTGGATCAGCTTCGGGACTTTACCCCAATTTATACCCTTCACCTGCTTATCCATCTCCAGCCAATCCAGTAGCTCCTCCTCCTTCATACACAGACGTCTTCCCAAATCAAAACCCAACAGTTCCAGGATTCCAGACAGCTTCATCAGCCCCACCCTTCAATCCTCCGCCATACTCTGCTATCGGTTATCCAGGTCCTCCTGCCCCAGAGCAACATCCAGCACCAAGTGCCCCAGAGTTCTGTCCAAATCCGTCTGCCCCAGGCTATGGTCAGACAGGAGGTGCGCCAGGATATTGGCTAAATTCCGGCAATCCAACAAATCAGCAAGAGCCTTATCTAACTAAAACACCTGAAAAACATTCATAGTGAGATGTGCCTTTGAATTCTCCCTGTGAAGAGCTAATCAATATGCATTTACAAGTAAATAAACCTTATATAACACTGTGATGCCAGCTTCATGTTAAGGGTTTGCAGATATCAAAATATTTATAAAAGTTGCTAGGACAGCAGTGAATTTCAGTTAACTTTAAGAATTATCAAAAGTGCAAATCATTATTGTTTAATGGGGAAAATTGTGAAGTGCTGCTTAGAATTCACTGGATTTAAATGTGAACCTATGTGAAATATTTATGTTTTATACAGGGATCAACTACAAAACTACAACTACTTCTCATTGTCCACTACCACTCACCGTTCATTCTCTCAGCACCACCAAACATAAAGCAACACTTTGTAGTTCTGCTATTATTGTAGTCCATCTCTTGTTCTGCATACTTTCCCCCTTTCACCCTCTTCTTCAATGGCCAGGACACCACAGAGCAGGTATAATCTGGATGTTAGATAACTCTCAGCACTACAGTGACCCTGGTGTGGTGGTGGTTGTGTGTTATATGCTAGAATGTGTGGATCAGACACAGCAGTGCTGCTGGAGGTTTCTTTAATCTCTCAGGATCACTGTTGGACTGAGAATAATCCGCTACCCAAATAGTTGAAGAACTCTCGAAGAACAGGTTACAGAGCAACAACTGGATAACAGTCTGAAAATGTAGAGCTACAAAGTCTGATTATATACAGTCAGCGGGCAGTAATATAACACAAATACATCATACAAATATCTACAACTGTTCTGTCAGTCAGTTTACATAATTTTTGCAAGAAATGTGCTGAAATAAAGTGTTTTGTATTTTTAATAATAAATAAAAATGTATTTATGTATTTATTTTTGGAGAAGGAGATCATTTGAAAATAATTGCACTACAGCATTTACATAGATTTTGCATGTTTTATTTCACTTAAACCCAGATTAAGTGCCCTTAAAATCTAAGAGAATGTCGGATATATATAAAAAATATAATATAAAAGTTACATTAAAACCAAGCACACCATTGTTTTTTTTTTTAAGTTTGATGTGTCACATGACCCTCTTCCCATTGGAAAAAAACAAAAGTTGAATCCAAAATGGCCGACTTCAAAATGGCCGCTATGGTCACCACCCATCTTGAAAGGTTTTCCCCCTCCCATATACTAATGTGCAAGAAACAGGAAGTTAATATCACCAACCATTCCCATTTTATTAAGGTGTATCTATATATACACACACACGCACACACACACAGGTGCTGGTCATAAAATTAGTATATCATGAAAAAGTTTCAGTAATTCCTTTCAAAAAGTGAAACTTGTATATTATACTCATTCATTACACACAGAATGATATAATTCAAGTGTTTATTTCTTTTAATTTGATGATTATCAATGATAACTAACTAAAACCTCAAATTCAGTATCTCAGAAAATTGAAATATTACATGAGACCAATACAAAAAAAAAGGATTTTTAGAAATGCTGGCCAACTGAAAAGTATGAACATGTACAGAACTCAATACTTAGCTGGTGCTACTTTTGCCTGAATTACTGCAGCAATGCGGCGTGGCATGGAGTCGATCAGTCTGTGGCACTGCTCAGGTGTTATATGAGAGCCCAGATTACTCTGATAGTGGCCTTCAGCTCGTCTGCATTGTTGGGTCTGGCGTATTGCATCTTCCTCTTCACAATACCCTATAGATTTACTATGGGGTTATGGTTAGGAGAGTTTGCTGGCCAATTAAGAACAGGGACACCATGGTCCTTAAACCAGGTAATGGTAGCTTTGGCACTGTGTGCAGGTGCCAAGTCCTGTTGGAAAATTAAATCTGCATCTCAATAAAGTTGGTCAACAGCAGGAAGCATGAAGTGTTCTAAAACTAAACTAAAATCTGGTAGACGGCTGCTTTGACCTTGGACCTCAGAAATTCTGCGCCTCTCCTCTCTTCTTCCACTCTCTTCACTCTTTTTGTTGTAGACTCTGGGACCTTGATTTCCAAAGAAAATGCAAAATTTACTTTCATCAGAGAACATAACTTTGGACCACGTTTCTGACACTGTCTCTTGTTCAAGAGTGGCTTGGCACAAGGAATGCGACGCTGAAACCCATGTCTTGCATACATCTGTGTGTGGTGGTTCTTGAAGCACTGGCTCCAGCTGCAGTCCAGTCTTTGTGAATCTCCCCCAAATTTTTGAATGGGGTTTTGTTTCACAATCCTCTCCAGGGTGCAGTTATCCCTGTTGCTGGTACACCTTAGTCTACCACATGTTTTCCATCCCTTCACCTCTCTATTAATGTGCTTGGAGGTCTGTGAACAGCCAGCATCTTTAGCAATGACCTTTAGTGTCTTGCCCTGCTTGTGTAAGGTGTTAATGGTTGACTTTTGGACAACTGTCAAGTCCACAGTCTTCCCCATGATTGTGTAGCCTACAGAACTAGACTGAGAGACCATTTAAAGGCCTTTGCAGGTGGTTTGAGTTAATTAGCTGATTAGAGTGTGGCTCCAGGTGTCTTCAATGTTGAACCTTTTCACAATATTCTAATTTTGAATTTGGGTATTTCATTAGTTGTCAGTAATCATCAAATTAAAAGAAATAAACACTTGAAATATATCAGTTGGTGTGTAATGAATGAGTGTAATACACAAGTTTCACTTTTTAATGGAATTACTGAAATAAATAAACTTTTTCATGATATTCTAATTTCATGACCAACACACGCATATATATATATATATATATAATGTCAGCTGGCGTTTGCAAATTACACACCTTTAAATTGCATAAAAAAGTATGTCGTTTATTATTCAGTTATTTGTCTGAAGGTTTACTTTCTACATACTACTACGTAATGTTGCCATATGTGTCACTATTACTAAGTTAAATGTAAAAGGCTATATGTAGTATGGAATATGAGCAATGGATGTCATACAAATAGGCCTTTATAGTCATGTGGCCAAAAGACAAATAGCTCTTATGTCAGATTATTATGTCAGCTCTTATACAGATTTACGGACAGTTCCACGATTTAAGAGTCTGGTTCTGTAGGAATGGAAAATATTTTTATTTTTCCAAACATACAATGCAACTGTGCACTATGCGCTACTGCACTGTAAACATGTCCGTACTGGATCATTACATGCAATACTATGTAACGCATTATTAGCCTCTTATTAATAACACAATCTTAACAAACAAAAAATTACTTTCCCAGCAATCTTGCACCCATATATGATCTTTAATCAAATCAGAACAGAGGGCATATTTATCAGTTAAACACTGCTAATCTAAGTGTTTCTATGGAAAAAACTTTTATTTATAATGGAGAAATCTGCCATACCTTATATATAAAAAGCTATTTACGTATTAATAACACATATATCATGTCTGAACTGCAAATGAATTAGAGCAGCTATCACGAGCCTTTTTACATATAAGATCACCTTTTAAAATTTGAAAAAAATTAAAGATCTAACAGTATAAATTCCAGGCTTAGGCTACTTAAAATAACAATGTAAAAGTCCCCGTAACTTCCAATAACACAATGAACAGTTTTCTTACGTTGTTAATGTACAGCTGAGTGTTGGCTGTGGTAGTACTCAGTGCTAAACAGGTGTACTGACAAGTTGTGCTACCTATCATTATCTGTCCTATAGCAGCTCTGTGCATGCTCAGAACAATTTAAATGATTTCATGTGTTCTTCATGAACACACTTTATTTGCTTCAAAACAGTACAGGCCTAATCAAATGTGCAAAAAATTGTATATTTATATAAAAATACCTTTAATTGCCTTATATTTTTAACTTTGATTTAGATAGACTTAGATTTCTAACTTTGCATATGTCCTGCATACTTCTGTTGTGATCATTTCCTGATATCTTCTTAGTCTGTCCAAATATCTTACCTACTGTTTTATTTAGGTGATTGTACTTGTAAAAGTACACAATGGTAGCACATTTCAACAAGTTAGCACAACTTGACACAGCACTGGGGTATAGGGTGACTTTCGCATGTTGTATTTAGTAATATACATTACCGTATTTTCCGCACTATAAGGCGCACCGGATTATAAGGCGCACCTTCATTGAATGACCTATTTTAAAACTTTGTCCATATATAAGGCGCACCGGATTATAAGGCGCATACAATAGACGCTACAGTAGAGGCTGGGGGTTACGTTACGCATCAATTAGATGGAGCTGCGCTAAAGGGAATGTCAACAAAACAGTCAGATAGGTCAGTTCAACTTTATTAATAGATTACAACCCAGCGTAGTTTAAGGTAAAACATGTAGTGCAATGTTAATATACCCCACATAGTGGGGGGGGGACTTTTCCTCGATTCAATAATAATAATCACAATATAGTAACACTCGAAATAGTGCAAAGCGATAACAATATATCAATAACTCAACGTTGCTCAAAAGTTAAAATCACACAACACACAAAATAAACACGTAAAGCTCACTTTACTAAGTTATTCCTCTATTCCCGTGTTCTTCTGCGTGACTGATCGCCTTGAGTTTAAACTCTGCGTCATATGCGTGTCTCTTAATAGGAGCCATTTTGGGGTCTTTACATAAAAAAGAAATGGAAATGAAATATATATACCGGTATATATCCAGCATGCACCGCGCGCGGAAGAAAATGAAGTAGGCGGCTGCTTACCGTAGTTGCGAGACCTGGCTCAATATTGGTCCATATATAAGGCGCACCGAATTATAAGGCGCACTGTCGGCTTTTGAGATAATTTGAGTTTTTTAGGTGCGCCTTATAGTGCGGAAAATACGGTAAATGTTTGTATAATGTCACCAGCGCTGCCACCCTGTTGGCTCAGACAGGGCAAACACAGAACAGAGCAGCAGAACTATTGGTCAAGTGCATGAATTCACGTGTCATAATTTGCGGAAACAAGCCCTGTGTGACTGCGGCTTTATATGTCTCTGCTTAACTAGCCAATGAACCACTACAGATATATGACGCAGCTATAGCAACTTAAACGCGATAACTGAAGCAGCACTGCGATCAACTGCCATGATCTTGGAGATTGACCCATCGATCGCGATTATCTGGTTGGCGACCACTGCATTAGAGGCTAATGTGCTAATAGTTTTTACAATAGTTCTGCTGTCCCCAAATGCCAAAGTTCACTGAAACAAAACTGCAGTGTCTCAGACAGGCGAATTCAATCAGCCAGGGTTTCTTAGGTCACAGACCAACCCAACACATTCATGGGGCCCATACATTTCTTTCCAGAAACTAAACTGAAGTCAAACATGGAAAATTATTTTGTTGGTTCATGTCATAGGTACACAGCTCCAGGGACCTGGAGGTTGTGGGTTCAATTCCTGCTCCGGGTGACTGTCTGTGAGGAGTTGGTGTGTTCTCCCCTTGTCTGCATGGGTTTCCTCCGGGTGTTCCGGTTTCCTCCCACAGTCCAAAAAAAAAACCCACCACACCTTGGTAGGTGGATTGGCGACTCAAAAGTGTCCGTATGTGTGAGTGTGTGAGTGAATGTGTCTCTGTGTGTCTGTGTTACCCTTTGAAGGACTGGCGCCCCCTCCAGGGTGTATTCCTGCCTTGCGCCCAATGATTCTGTGTAGGCTCTGGACCCTGAACTGGATAAGCGGTTACAGATAATGAATGAATGAATGAATGAATGTCATAGGTCAGCAGATTTCATTGTAAAATAAATGTAATTTTATGTATAAAATAAAATAATATTTTATTTGCACCTTTCAAGACAACCAAGGAAGTACAGTAAAAGAAGCATGAAATAAAGTAACATACACAAACAACACAATGAAAAATGCGTTCTTTCTCACCCCTAAACCAACTGGAAATGATGGGTTTTAAGACTGTAGTTAGAACATATCTGTGGGTGAAAAAGCATGCATATATTCATTGTTGTGTGTGTGTGTGTGTGTGTGTGTGTGTGTGTGTGTGCTACACATAATGGAAGGGACCACAACTGAGATACTCGGAATTGAATGTGGAGTGCAATACTCATGTTAAACGCTTGTATTGTAGACTGCTCATTTATCAGTGGGTCCTCGCCCATTTACCAGGAGATAAGTTTTAAAGGAAGTGGGGAATATGACTGTGGTGTGTATTTCACTATCAGAGGTTGCGGTGGAGCGTCTGAACTGCGCAGAAATTCCACGACTCTTCTCACGACTCACGACTCTCCACGACGCTTTAAGATGTCAACGATTAAAGAACTCACTTTAACCTACCGCCCCGTGAACGAGAGGAACACGTTCACAAATGGAGACCTGCTGCAGGGGCGGGTAATTCTGGAAGTTTCCAAGGAGGTGAAGATCGACTGTTTTTATATTAAATGTAAAGGGGACGCGGATGTGCGCTGGACGGAAGACAACTTGAACGAGTCAAAAACTTACCACTCCCATGAACGATACTTCAAACTGAAACAGTTCTTCATCCGGGACCCCTCCAAACCAGGTGAGACCAGTCTGTCTTCATGTTTGAATTCAACGGTATTTTTCGTAGCAGTAACATCTGTTGGTAAGATGAGGGATTTAGCTAACAATGCAGAAATGAACATATATTAAAAATAAACAAATAAATTAAGCCAGATAATGATTGGGTAGGTATACTACAGAATTACTTTCCTTTGTGATTGATAAACTGTTTTCTTACTTCCATAATCCTTTAATCCTTTATAATAGCATCTAATAGCTTAGCTGTTGGAAACTAAGAGTTGTCTTTACTGTAGAAATTATTTATTATTAAGAAATATCGTCATGATATACACAAAAATCTGGAGACACTCCTTAATTTGAAGTGCATTCTAGCTTTAAACCCAAATCCATTATGATTACATACATTCATTTGTGTTATCTATCTATCTATTTATAAAGTGAATATATCTATATTCACTCTAGATATCTATATATATATATATGTGAATATTCATTCATTCATTATCTGTAAGTGCTTATCCAATTCAGGGTTGCGGTGGGTCCAGAGCCTACCTGGAATCATTGGGCGCAAGGCAGGAATACACCCTGGAGGGGACACCAGTCCTTCACAGGGCAACACACACACATTCACACCTACGGACACTTTTCAGTCGCCAATCCACCTACCAACGTGTTTTTGGACTGTTTGGACTGTGGGAGGAAACCAGAGCCCCCGGAGGAAACCCACGCAGACACAGGGAGAACACACCAACTCCTCACAGACAGTCACCCGGAGCGGGAATCGAACCCACAACCTCCAGGTCCCTGGAGCTGTGTGACTGCGACACTACCTGCTGTGACACCGTGCCGCCCTATATGTGAATATAATTATGTTAATAAGCTTAGTATGAGTTGTAGTGGCATTTGTTATTCAAAACTAGCAATCTAACATTAGAGCCTGATCTCGCTAATGCTTTTTTGGCTGAATATAATCAGATCCTCACACAAATGTTCCAACATAAGTGAGCACATGTAATCTGTCTAATGTTGGATAAGCAAGTGTCCACAGACATTTGACCATAGAGTGTAATAAATCCTGCCAAAGTAAACTGGAATAGTATGTAACCTATGTAACCTTTACTGTAAGAGATAAAGTAGATAAAGCCTTCATGACTTTCCTTTCTGCTACTTTTACAGCAAAAGTCAAACCAAATGACATTATAACAGCTGGGGAGACCTGTAAGTACAAGCTGTATATTTTACATCATATCATTCCAGTCTTAAGGTTTATGGGAATTATGTTGAAATTTGATGAGGTCAGTTTGCATAAACAGTTGGGGAAGTACGTTTCAACTCAACACATTTGGTTTCACACTGTATTAGTGGGAGATAATTAATATTTTCTCGGAACCTGTATTACTATTTAATCATTATTATACTGAATAATGTGTTATTGTCATTTATATTAAAAACCAACAAACAAACAAAACATTGTGGTCTTTTTAAAAGACACATAATTTTATGTGCTCTTACATATTTGTTTATTTCCAGATGGTAATGTAGTCAGGCCAGGAAGACATGTTTATTCCTTTAGCTTTCAGCTGCCTCATCGGTGAGTGCTGATCCTCAAATGTCTTTTTAGTGCAGTATTATATTTCCTTGCTCTTGTGGTAACCTTTTACCGTAGCACAGTGCTCATAAGGTTTGATGATGCTAATGTAAGCTAATTATAAAAGGAGTGACAAATCTACAGTTGTATTTACAAGTTTGGTCGCCCCTGGATAAATGACATAATTTGTCTGTAAACATTTATCAGATTCAGGGTAATGGTGGGTCCAGAGCCTACCTGGGATTATTGGGCGCCAGTCCTTTGCAGGGCGACACACACTCACACACATTCACTCACACCTATGATCACTTCTGAGTCAGCAATTCACCTACCATGTGTTTTTGAGTCTACTGGAGCGGGACTTGAACCCACAACCTCCAGGTCCCTGGAGCTCTGTGACTGTGACACTGCTGCACCACCGTGACGCCCATTGACATAATTAGTTCATTTTTAAATTAGAAAAAAAATAGATTTAAACATCCTCCATAGGAAACACAAATAGTCATAATTTATTACACACCTACAGTTTCATTGCTGAACCTTGCATATACAAAAATAAACATGTAAATACATTTTGAAAAGAAATGGTTAATTAATCTAGAACTACAATTACAGGAACATGCCACCATCTTTTAAAGGATCCCATGGCTCTATTAAATATATTCTAGAAGTCAGATTGGATCGTTCATGGAGGCTGGACCATACTGCAAAAGCAGAAATTAACTTTGTGCCAAGGATTGATGCTGGTGTCAGTTTAATGGTATGTGCACTTCTGAAAATGTGTGTTTCCAAATATTGTTGCCCTTTTTCTTGACATTTCTGAATCTAGAGCAGTGTAGGTACCATAGTTTTGACTCTTTATTAAAGGGACAGTAAAATGTCAGAAGTAACAGAAGCTGAGGAGTTTATGGGCATCTCCATTGGCTTAGCTTAAGAGTTCAACTTTAAGCATTATTTAGTTGTCCACATGCCACATGTCAAAGTTTGGTCTTTAAATAAACCTGTGCCAGAAGTCTAGCTGGGGGTACAGGTGCTTTTCACTTGAAACTTTGCTTCCTGTGCTGATTGAATTTCCTTGTGAAACATGCATGTTGCACATTTTCCAGTCACATGAAGCTGACAATACTGTACTGAAAATGGAAGTCATGTTTCGCCATTGATATTTTTCTTTTTTTTTCTTGTGGTATAGTTCTCCTGCTGTACTTGATATTGTTAGAGCTACTATTTATTTGCTTTATCGTACACTTTGCAGTCTGTCATGTATTATTCATTTTTGCATACAGAACCCACAGAGTGGTAACATAGGCAAAAAGATGAAACTTTTTACGTCTGGAAGTGTCTCAGTGCAAGCAACAATTGACAGAATGGGTTATTTTCGAGGTCAGTTTATTCTACTCTCCTGTACTGACAAGAAAAGGCCCAGATTAAGCTGTGGCTTTCAGCACCTTCAGTGCAGTTTTTGACTCTGTATATTTACTTTGTTTCTTTTTTAAAGGTGATGTCATCAGGGTTTCCACTAATGTTGATAATTCTTCATCACGTGAGCTCAAGCTGAAGTACAAACTTGAGCAAAAACAGATGTTCTATGTACAAGGCCATTCTAAAAATTCATCAAAAACTATTTTCAAAGTGGTTGGAGATCCTATCCCAACTGGGTCAAAGCAAACAGTCAAGAAAGCCCTGAGAATCCCACCTGACCTGGAACTAACAGTGGCAACCTGTAGTATTATAAAATTGGAGTACATACTCAAGGTACCGGAGTTCTATTTTCCTTCCTCTTTATAGATTTAATTTTTTGAGTTTGATACAAAAACTTTAACTACTGTACTCCACTTCATATTGTGAACTCGTAAATACTGAGAAAGTACATTTGAAAACAGAAATCAAGTTACTAGAAGCTTTCTACTGTTTAAAAAATGTAACACTGATTTACAAAGTTATGCTTCTTAGGAAATTACAGAATTTAAGCTTTTCAATATTGCCATCAGTCACTACATGGGTTTTAATTGTACTCCTTTTTTATAGGTCTATTTGGATGTCCCTTTTGCTAGTGATCCAGAGATCAAATTTCAAGTCTTCATTCTCCCTGCAGGCCAGCCAGGTCAACGAAATAAAACCAAATATGGGCCCAGCCCACCTCAAGCTGCATTTGGGCCAAGCTCTACGCCACAGGCTGGGTTTGGGCCCAGCCCTCCAAGTACATCCTTTGGATCAGCTTTGGGACTTTACCCCAATTTAAACCCTTCACCTGCTTATCCATCTCCAACCAATCCAGTAGCTCCTCCTCCTTCATACACAGACGTCTTCCCAAATCAAAACCAAACAGTTCCAGGATTCCAGACAGCTTCATCAGCCCCACCCTTCAATCCTCCTCCATACTCTGCTATGGGTTATCCAGGTCCTCCTGCCCCAGAGCAACATCCAGCACCAAGAGCCCCAGAGTTCTGTCCAAATCCGTCTGCCCCAGGCTATGGTCAGGCAGGAGGTGCTCCAGGACATTGGCCAAATTCCGGCAATCCAACCAATCAGCAAGAGCCTTATCTAACTAAAACATCTGAAAAACATTCATATTGAGATGTGCCTTTGAATTCTCCCTGTGAAGAGGTAATCAATATACAGTTTCAGGGAAATAAGCCCTGGATATAGTTGTGGTGCCTGCTTCATTTTGAGTCTTTACAGGTATCTATACATGAATGTATGAAAGTTGCTGGGACAGCAATTAATTTCAAAATGTTAACTTTAAGAATTATGTAAGTGCCAATCATTATTGTTATAATCAGTGCGTTGAAAATGACAAAAGTTGATTAGAATTCACATAAATGTCACATATTTATATATGATTTATAAACCAATCAGCCATAATATTACTGCAATCTCCTTGTCCACTACCACTCACTGTCCATTCTCTCAGCACCACTGAACATAGAGCATCACTTTGTAGTTCTACAATTACAGACTGTAATCCATCTGTTGCTCTGCATTTTTTGTATTCTTTGCCCACTTTCACTGTGATCTTCAACAGGCTGGACCCCACAGAGATGGTATGATTTGGATCTTGGATAATCCTCAGCACAGCAATGACCCAGATGTGGTAGTAATGTGTTAGTGTGTACCAGTAGAACAGACACAGTGCTGCTGGAGTGTTTAAACCATCAGTGTCACTGCTGTGCTAAGAATAGTCCACCAACCAAAAATACCCACGACACAAATAGTACCTGCTCTGTAGTGGTTATGTGGAATCTAGAACAGGGTGCAGAACAATAGATGGACTACATTCTAAAATTATAGAATTATGAAGTAAATGTATACAGTCACTTGACAGTAATATCTCACTATATATGTATATATATATATATATATATATATAAGTATTTATTATTGTTGCAAGGGTATTATTTCACTTAGCCCCGAATCAGGAAAAGCCACTTAAGCTGTAAGAGAATGTCAGATTTTATATATCTTTTATATGTTTCTATTGAGAAGGATTTAATATAATGGTGTAAAATATCCAAGTACCTCTTGATCACTTAAATTAATCTGTTCATTACTGATTTTTCACACGTTATTATCAGCTGGTGTTTACAAATGTTTACATTTAAAATGCTGGGAACAAATATATGAATTTATTGTTTGTTTTGGAGGGAAATTCAACATAATATTATAGAAGCATTTGTACAGAGCAGTGGAAATTACTGTATGTATCAGCAAGTGCACACTTTCCATAAATCTTCCAAAGCTTTTGAGTTGTGCTGTATCTGAAACTCATTAAGACCTACTTGTAGAGTCAAATGACCGATCAGTACAAATTAACATTTGAATAACTATTACTTTAATAATCACTGGGGTGTGTAGGAGTAAGGGAAGGAGGTAAGTGCAGGAGGTTTTATTACAATAACTTAAAGGAATCTAAACAAATGGATGCTAAACAAAAGGGCAAAACACAGAAGCTAAGGAACTAAACAAAATGGCTAAATACAGAGGCTAAGGAGCTAAACACAAAAGACTAGACTAAACTATAAACAGAGCTAAACACAAAACAAGGCTCAATGCTAAACACTAAACACAGCTAAACGCTAAACAAGGAATCTAAACATAAAACACAAGAGCTAAACAAGAAGGCTAAACACAAAGCAAGACTAAACCCAGAGCAAGACAAAACACAGAATTAAACATAGAACCAGGCTAAACATAGAACCAGGCTAAGGAACGTCAAGCAAACATACATATAATGACCCACAAACAGGAAACACTGACAAGGACTATATAAAGACAACATCAACAAGAAACACCTGAGTACTAATTAAGACACATTGCACTAGAAACACAAGGGAAAGGTATCACATGACCAGGGAACAATCAGGAAGCAGACACAAGACAGGGAAACAGTCACATGACAAGGGGAGCACAGAACAGAAACAATACAAAACAGAACACAAAACAGCATGTTACTGTAACAGTTGATGTTGGAACTGTAATAACATACTTTCAATTGTAGAATGTTTTGGTTAAAATTTAAAATATATCTTTACATATAGATTGGAATAATAAATTCGGTTTACACCATAATAAGTAGACTGAACACTAGAATATGTTTTGGAAACACCAAGTTCTTAGATTAAAAACAGTAGACTAATTTTCCAATTATAGTCATATCTTCATACGTTATCTGCTTTTATTTCCCACATCTCAAAAATGGGGAATTCCAATTGTGTTTCAACTTAATTCTCAGCATTTTAAAGGTTTGTAGTTACTATAGCATCATATATAATGCACAATGTACAAATTTTCATTATATTCAAGCTTCTAATTCAATTTCATCTAATTAGGTAAGTCATAGAAGCATCCTTGAATACACTCTGAAAAAATGTTATTGTAGAGGTACATTAAAGGGATAAACAGTAGTTTTAACTTCCAGTTTTGTTCCCTAAATGTACATTATATTCTCTTCTCCAGAAAGAGATGTGATTATTTGTCAGAATTCGTTATAAAAAAATATTAAATGAAAGAATATTATATACACTATTTTGCCAAAAGTGTTTACTCACCCATCCATATAATTGGATTCAGGTGTTCCAACCACAGGTGTATAAAACCAAGCACATGTAGACTGCTTCTACAAACATTTGTGAAAGAATATGTCGCTCTCAGGAGCTCAGTGAATTCCAGCTTGGTACCATGATAGGATGCCACCTGTGCAACAAGTCCAGTCATGAAACCTCTTCGCTACTATATATTCCACAATCAACTCTCATGCTATTATAACACATTGGAAGTGAGGAAGTGATTGGGAACGACAGCAACTCAGCCATGAAGCTGTAGGACACATTAAATGACAGAGGCGTCAGCGGATGTTCAAGCGTATAGTGCGCAGAGGCTGACAATTTTCTGCAGAGTCCATCTCTACAGACCTTCAAACTTAATGTGCCCTTCAGATTAGCTCAAGAACAGTGCATAGAGAGCTTCATGGAATGGGTTATATCACCAAGCGCAAAGCCACTTAATGGATGCTGTGGTGTACAGCACGCCACCACTGGACTCTAGAGCATTGGAGATATGTTCTCTGTGGTGATGAATCATGGGTTGTTTTTCATATTCCAGTGAAAAGAACTCCTAATGTTCAGCATACAAAGAGATTTTGGAAAATTTCATGCTCCCAACTTTGTGGGAACAGTTTGGGGACGGCTCCTGTCTGATCCAACGTGACTTCCCACAAGCAAGGTCCATGAAGACAGGTGTAGAAGAACTTGACTGGTCTTCACAGAGCCCTGACCTCAACCTGACAGAATACCTTTGGGATGAATCAGAGTCGAGACTGTGAGACAGGCCTTCTCATCCAATATCAATATCTGACCTCACAAATGTACTTCTGAAAGAATGGTCAAAAATTCCCACGAACACACTCCTAAACCTTGTGGAAAGCCTTCCCAGAAGAGATGAAGCTGTTGTAGCTGCAAAGGGTGAGCAGACGTCATATTAAACCCTATGGATTACGAATGGGATGTAACTGAAATTCATATGTGTTCAAAGGCAGATGAGTATATATGAATAATGTACAGGGGTTAGACAATGAAACTGAAACACCTGTCATGTTAGTGTGGGAGGTTTCATGGCTAAATTGGAGCAGCCTGGTGTCCAATCTTCATTAACTGCACATTGCACCAGTAAGACCATGCGGATCCAATGGTTCAAACATTGTATCCTGAAGGCGGTGCCGTGTATCAGGATGACAGTGCACCAATACACACAGCAAGACTGGTGAAAGATTAGTTTGATGAACATGAAAGTGAAGTTGAACATCTGCCATGGCCTGCACAGTCACCACATCTAAATATTATTGAGCCACTTTGGGGTGTTTTGGAGGAGCGAGTCAGGAAACGTTTTCCTCCACCAGCATCACGTAGTGACCTGGCCACTATCCTGCAAGAAGAATGGCTTAAAATCCATTGTATATGTCATTCCCAAGACGAATTGACGCTGTATTGGCTGCAAAAGGATAAATTATTGTGGTCTAAAACCAGGTGTTTCAGTTTCATTGTCCAACCCCTGTATGTACAAATATGAATAATTTTGGCAATATAGTGTAAGTCCTGGAGATGAAATTTGGCATATGAAATCAACACAATATTAACCCTCCTGTTATGTTGCGGGACAAATTGACCCGTTTTAAAGTTTGAAGATCTAGGAAAAGTAGTTAAAAGCATTTTTTCAGTATGAAACTTCTTCTGCTTGCCTTAATTAGTGTAATCAACATATAATATGAAAATGGGTCATCTCACATATTTGCAACCACCCCCTGCATGTTTATATTACATAGATACTGTTCGGGTCAATTTGACCTGGCAGTCAAACTGGAGGTAAAAAGGTGTCAGAAATGTATTTCTTTGTTTGCCACTGTGAGACATATTTCAGCCAAATCACACACACACACACACACACACAGGTACACAGATGCAGATGTTATGACTTTTGACATGAACTATTCATGTTCTTGTGGGAAAACTCCACCCACATTCAGTGGACACTCAACAGGGGAGGGGCAAAACATAAAAGATTCTCTGCATGGGAGTCCTACCAACATTACACTGTGTCAGGCAGACCTTTACAAAATGAGCAGCCGAAGCAAAAGGATGACAGTCCAGGAGGCTCTGGAAGTCATCATTGATCATGACAGTGAAAAAGAGGAGGATGTGTCTGAAGACGATGAGCTAAATTCTGATTCTAATGATTCTGATATTGGGTAGTGTCGCAGTCACACAGGAGGTTGTGTGTTTGAGTCCCGCTCCGGGTGACTGTCTGTGAGGAGTGTGGTGTGTTTTCCCTGTGTCTGCGTGGGTTTCCTCCGGGTGACTGTTTGTGAGGAGTGTGGTGTGTTCTCACTGTGTATGCGTGGGTTTCCTCTGGGTGACTGATAGTAAGGAGTGTGGGGTGTTCTCCCTGTGTCTGCGTGGGTTTCCTCCGGGGGACTGTCTGTGAGGAGTATGGTGTGTTCTCCCTGTGTCTGCGTGGATTTCCTCCGGGGGACTGTCTGTGAGGAGTATGGTGTGTTCTCCCTGTGTCTGCGTGGGTTTCCTCCGGGGGACTGTCTGTGAGGAGTGTGGTGTGTTCTCCTGTGTCGGCGTGGGTTTCCTCCGGGTGAGTGTCTGTGAGGAGTGTGGTGTGTTCTCCCTGTGTCTGCGTGGGTTTCCTCAGGGTGACTGTCTGTGAGGAGTGTGGTGTGTTCTCCCTGTGTCTGCGTGGGTTTCCTCCGGGTGACTGTCTGTGAGGAGTGTGGTGTGTTCTCCCTGTGTCTACGTGAGTTTCCTCCGGGTGCTCCGGTTTCCTCCCACAGTCCAAAAACACACGTTGGTACGTGGATTGGCGACTCAAGGTGTGAATACGTGAGTGTGTGTGTGTCACCCTGTGAAGGAATGGCGCTCCCTCCAGGGTGTGTTCCCACCTTGCGCCCAGTGATTCCGAGTAGACTCTGGACCCACCGCGACCCTAAATTGAATAAGGGTTACAGACAATGAATGAATGACAAATCCTCTGGGGTTTCTGGTTTCCAGCCACAGTCCAAAAACATGGAGTTTAGGGGAATTGGCTTCTCTCATAACTGTCCTGGTGTGTGAGTGAAAGAGTGTGTATGTGAAAGAATGTCTGTTTGTGTGAGTATATTCCTACGTCCCTGGTCGAGAGTACGCTGCGCATTTGGCTGCCACTTCTCGCCAGTGTGTGTGTGTGGATTGAATGTTGAGTGTTGATTGTAAAGCATCCTTGGGTTTCTAGAAAAGCACTATATAAGTGTAACATTAAATAAAACACATTTAGATGCATATTTGAGGCTCTTCATCCTGGCTGGGGTCTATAAGTCAAAGGATGAATCGACAGCCAGTTTTTCAAAAGTAATAAAATGGTGAAAAATTAAAAAAGTTGTATTTTTTATATAAAACGAGTGAATTATTCTAATTGAACCATTACTTTGAACCATTACCTGTTAGAGGTAAGGAACACCACTGCACTAAATATTGATAGAATAATTAGTAATGGAGTTAGTAATGACTTATTCACGCTGCTGGTTAGGATTTATTTGGTTTCAGACATCTTTTGGATAATTAAACATGCACTGGGTCAAACTGACCCGCGAACATAATTGCTGTTCCTGAAAAACTAACATAACAGGAGGGTTAAAATGTACAATTATAATAAAATAAGGTACAATCATGTTCCCTAATTAAAAGAATTATATATGTACACCTGGGGGTACCATCACAGTGAACATTATTTTGACATTGTAGGATAATGTCATGCATATATCTGCATTTTTTTATAATTTGGAAGTGTTCTACAAACTTTTAAACATTTGTAGATATAAAATAACCACAATAAAACTTTTAAATATTACACACACTTAGACATTATGAAGGTGGCGATTTAAACTGATAAACAAATATGAATATGTATAGAGGGCACAAAACATGTGAAATAGTCTGACTAAAAATGATGCATATTTTAGTAGCAGGATTGCATTCCAATGCAAACAAACTATGTGGCACCACCTCTCCTATCAATTCCCTGAATACATTACCAAGGTCTCACTATACTGAAAAAAGTTAAATGAATACTTTGTAGAGTGAGCAGTGTACGTCTGGACATGCAAACAGGACTTTATAGTCACGTGGCCAAACTACAAGTGGCTTTTATGTCTAAAGATTGACAGACTGCTGTTTGATTTAAAGAACTGGTTCTGTGGGAATGAGTTATCAGGCACGCCTGAAAGTGTCTATGACCTTTAATAAAACCAGAACGGACTGCAGGCTTATCAGTTAAACACCACTAACCTAAGTTGTGTTTCTATGGGAGAAATCTTTATTTATAATGGAGAAATTGAACATAATCCTTCAACAATTACAGGCCCAAACAATTCCAATTCACAACCATTCTTTGCACTACAACCAAGAGAAGTCTCTAGGCTTCAGTTTGAGGAAGGAAATTAATCCTAATGGCCAGAGACACACCCAGTTAAAACAACCTTGTTTGCTTAGTTTCTTGTCTGTATTTCATTCTGTAAAGATTAACTTTGATATTTTCAATAAGCATCATGTTCTTGTGAAAGAGATGCTTGCTCACTGCCAAAAACACACGTTTGTAGATAGACTGGCAAGTCAAAGTGTCCAGGGTGTGTTCCTGTGTTCAGAGTAATGATTACTGAGCAGGATAAGCAGTTACAGACAATGAATGAATGAATGAATGGATGTTTTAACCGGTTTTGTTAGTTTATATATATAATGTGCTATTGGCATGAAATGCTCACCAGATGTCCATAAAAGAAATAAAAGAAATATAAAAGAAATTTAAAGGAAAAAAAAGAAATCAAACCAGTAATGTCCATAGATTATGTATAATAATGAGAAATGACACAGGGAAAAAAGTATAGAACACAAAGAAAGATGGGTGCAAACAGCCATGGAAAGTCATGACACCATCTGGAATCTATCATTAAGCAAACCTGCCACTGGTTCAGCTGATGACCTATAAAAAGGTGTCTCATTACAAAGGTGCCACACATGATGGGTAAAACCAGTGAGCTCTCTCAAGACCTTCGCAACCTTACTGTTGCAAAACATGCTGATGGCATTGGTAACAGAAACATTTCTAAACAACCGAAAGTTCCAGTGAGCACTGTTGGGGCCATAATCCGGAAGTGGAAAGAACATCATTTCACCATAAACTGGCCATGACCAGGTGCTCCATGGAAGATTTCAGACAGAGGAGTGAAAAAATGTATCAGATAGTAAATTTTTTTCAAAGAAAACTTAAATAATGCACTTAACCACCATTGCCTGTATGCACCATTGCCTGTATGTATGCTCACCACACAGGACTCCATTGCTGAAAAAAAAAACAGCATGTTGAAGCACGTTTAAGGTTTGCTCCACAACATTTAGACAAACCTGTGAAAAACTGGGAGAATATAGTCTGGTCAGATGAGACCAAAACTGAACTCTTTGGATGCCATAATACACACCATATTTGGAGGTAAAAAAGCAATGGATATCACCCCAAAACCACCATGCCAATAGTGAACTTTGGAGGTGGGAACATCAGGGTGTGAGGCCGTTTTTCAGTATACAGCACTGGCACGCTTCATTCAACTGAAGGAATGATGACTGGACAAATGTACCGAGACATTCTCGATAAAAATCTGCTGCCGCCTACCAGGATGATAAAGAAATGAGGGTGGACATTTCAGCAAGACAATGATCCCAAACACACAGCCAAGGAAACTCTCAGTTGGTTTCAGAGAAAGAAAATAAAGCTGCTAGAATGGCACAGTTAATCACCTGACCTGAATCCAATTTTTTAAATCTATGGAAGGAACCAAAGCTCAGAGTTCATAAAAGGAGCCCACGGAACCTTCGGGATTTGAAGAGCACCTGAGTAATGCATAGGACTAGTTCCTCCACACAGGAAGCGTCTAGAAGCTGTCATCACCAACAAAGGCTTTTATACAAAGTATTAAATATATTTCAATAATTTTTCCCTGTGTTATTTCTCATTATTACACTTCATTTATGGACATCTATGGTTTGATTTCTTTGCATGCATGGATTGGATGGGTGGTTCCTGACATCTGGAAGGAATTTCATGTTAATAGCACCTTTAGAATATATTTTTTATTAAATTGGAGACGTGCTCAATACCTGTTTGTCACCTGCTGTGAGTTAATGAGACATTAAAATTTTCTACTAAAAGTAATAATGTAATTTAATGATAGCACATAATGTTTTTATTTTCCGTGGCTGTGGAAGCTATATCTAATCACTAGGGGGCAGTAGTAGTTCGTGTTTTGGTGTGAAATACACTTCATTAAAACGGAAACTTAAAAAAAAAAAAACACGTTTCACCTCGTGGTGACACATGTTGCGTTTTAGGAGCCAGTCTGGGCCGCAGTGAAATGGCGGACGCCAAAATATTATGGAATCAGATATGTACCATACACAATATTATGACTACCTCCTTGTTTATACACTTACTGTCAATACTCTCAGTTCCACTGAATATACAGGAGCACTTTCTAATACTTCATTTAAAACCTGGAGTCCACTTGTATAATTTGTTAGCTGCTTTTCATCCTGTTATTCAGTGCTCAGGACCCCTAAAGTGCAGGTTTGATCTGGGTGGATCAGACACATCAGCACTACTGAAAGTTTAAACACTGTCCACTATGTTAGACTTACATCTATGGTCCATCTTCTAGATGTAAAGTCAGAGTCAGGAGCTCATCTCTCGCTGCACACTTTGTGTTGGTCACCCTCTAGTCCTTCATCAGTGGACACAGGACGCTGATGGTTGAATATTTTTGGTTAGTAGACTATTTTCAGTCCAGCAGTGAAACAAAGGTTCTGTTACAACTCCAGGAGCAATTGCTGTGTCTGATCCATTCGTACTATCACAACATACACTAATACATAAAAACCACTGTCCACCACCCAAATCATACTCTGCGGGGATCTTGAGCACTGAAGAACGGGGTGAAGGGCAGCTAAAAGATGGTCTATATAATATAAATGTAGAAATAGAAAGTGCTTCTGTATGGTCAGTGGAGCTGAAACAAGGAGGTGGTCATTATATTATACATATATACAGCCTAGCAGCGTCTGTGAAGCAGCACTGATTCAGTTTCTATGACACTGATGTATCACTATTGGGCCCAAAATGTAATTATAAAAATGCAAAGAGTTTTTACCCACCTCTTTATCTATTTACTTATTTAATACAGGAAAATGTAAAGCAACATCAAAATATGCCACATTTAAACTGAACTGACTCTGACTAAAAACTGGTTTACAGCAGGTTCCTGTTCTGCAGCACAAAAAGGACAAAGCACATCACCAAAACAGACAACACACACTAAACATACAACAAAACAAAACAGACAAACAACAGAAATGAAACATAAGACCTTGAGCGCCTGTTCTACGTGCAACAGGTGGGAGCATACGCCAAAACAAACAGACCCACAGCAAAGATGCCACAAGGTGGCGTATTCAGACTGCGCCACACACTACTACGTGCATGAGACCTTGATACAACAAGTGCAAGAGAATAGGGTGCGACTCTCAATGATGAGATTAACTATCGTGTATTCTCAGCAAAACTGGTCATGACTCAGAAATTCAGTTTTATTTTTCCCATTCCTAAGTTAAGAGTCAAAAACCTTATTGCTCTGGAAAATGTGTACAATTATATCAGTTGACCTGCTGCCACTTCTTCACTTGTATCGATATCCTTGATGCACTGAAATTAACTTAATGAGTTTAAATGTGTGTATAACATTTCCACAAGAACAGCAAAATGCTGTCATTCAGTTTCTGTACTTTTGGCAATATATAGCATTAATATATCTACTTCCCTGCTGCAAAACATGAAGTATTCTAAACTTGTTTTATAAATCACTATAATTCAAAAAAGATATCCATATTAAGTGCTATCATGTATTTTTCTGAAACATTGAAAAACAGTCCTACAGTCAGTTCCTTGATGCACTGTCATGATAGACACAGATCAACCATTACATCATGATAACCTCCTTGGTTTCTACACCCACTGTCCATTCTCTCAGCCCCATTAACCCTATATGAGGACTTTGGTTTTCCACAGTAACAAACTGAAGCCCATCTGTTGCTTTGCATACTTTGTTTGTGCCTTTTCACCCTGTTCACCCTGTTTCATGGTGGATCATTCTCAGCATACATTCTTGACTGTATTATACATGCAGTCATAAGCAAAGATATGGCCTGCCTGACCAAAGTCATCTGCTGTTGAGGTTAACATATTGGGAGAGTTTCCCAAGGGAATGGATAATTATTTAATTATTGTCATGCACTTATTTGATGCCAGTATATTGTATACTTTGTACTTTTTGTAGGAATCGTCCAATAAAAGAGGCAATGCATTCAGAAATCTTTCACTTCGAACTCAAGTGTTACTCCCTAAGTTCAGTGGTGAAACAGCGACATGCCACATAAAATGTGAATGAATATCTAACCTCCATTCTCCAGTCTCTCTTTTTCTCTCAGCTGTTCTTTGTGAAGTGGCAGGGTGCATATAATGTGGCAGTAGAGCTGAAGCCTCTCCCTCTAGGTGGAGTGAGCGTTTGGCGCATGCGCAGTAGGTTGTTTTTCTAGCCAGCCACCTTTTAAAGTCAGCCGGCGGAGCAAACTCCAGCGTCTTTCACCGCAGACCACTGAGGGCCCTTCGGCCGCGATAACAGCATCACTTGCTGTTATTCAGCTCTGCCACATGCATGACACTCATCCACGCGGAGAGTCACTTTTTCATAAGAGATTATATTTCATAGGCGTTTTTTGTTTTCTTTTCTATTGAATTTTTGTAAGTTTTTCTTTCTTAATTTTCTTGCCACCATGGTGCTAGGAAAGGTGAAAAGCTTCGTCGTATGTTACGACTGTCTCAACGACAGCAACGTCCCCGTCTTCTCCAGCGGGGACTGTGTCTCAGGAAGGGTCATCATCGAGGTGACCGGAGAAATCCGAGTCAAGTCCCTGAAAATCCACGCGAAAGGATTTGCGAAAGTCCGTTGGACGGAGTCGCGAAATGCTGGATCCAACACTGCCTACACTCAGAATTACACAGAAGAAGTGGAGTATCTCAACCACAGAGACATTCTCATTGGCCACGAGAGAGGTAAGCACACGCTTAAAACCGAGACCCTGCCGAATAACGTTTAACGTCTTCATTTCAAATGTTTGCGGTGTTCTATTGAACCGTGGTAACGTTACTGTGGCTCGCCTGGTTTGACTTAACCTTACAGCCTACCCGTGGAGGCAGAGAGAGCCTTAAATGGGTTACATTTAGACTAATGGATTCAAATTGTGCTTATGGGTTTTCACATCAACGCAGTTCTGTTCCAAAATAATTGAAGTGAACTACAGTAATTGTGTTATTTCATATTCAAGTGAAACCAGTGCAGACGTTGAATAAATTCCAGTCCAAAATGCACCCACTTTCCACAGCCATACTGCTTCAATACCATTCTTACAAACAAAAACTCAAATTCGTTGACGTTTGAGACTCGCCACGATGTTGGACCCAACTGTCAGAAGTAGGGCAATGTTAACCTTAGCTGGAATGAATGAATGGTGGCGAACAACTAACAAGCCTCCGTCTTTTTCCCCGAAACCAAGCACTTTTTTCTCACACCGGAGAACTGTGGTAAGAAAGAGAAAGCGAATTTTCTATTGGAGGCCAAATATCTCAACATTTAAGAGACATAAGGCTGTTTTAGCCTTGTTTGTGATCAGTTTCCACCCTATTGTTGAAAGCGGTTCAATCCTGTTCTGATGCGGACGGCTCTCTCTCGCTCCTGATTGGTTGACGCTCACACGTGCTCCCGATGACTGCACGTTCGTGCAGAGTTAGAGAAAACCTGTTAGGAGCAGCTGCAACTTTTGTGACACCTTTGCACATATTTTGTACAGACTGAATGCTTGAAGAATGTGGGCATTTTACAGTCACCACACCCTTATTAAGGATTTATGAATTGAATACACGTATTAAATCTAAATTATTCTGTTATTAACACCTTGCACATAATCTTCAGGCATTTATAACCCACTTATTACGAATTGTTTCTTGTCAAATGACTCTCAAATTCTGGTTTAATCACTGATTCCTCTGCAAAACAGTCGAGCACAGCTGCGTGCATGGACATCCCGTTTTCACTCTTTGTGCTGAATGAAATCAGAGCTTATTTTTCAAAGTGATGAAGTGTGTTGGTCAGATTGCTGCAAATGTGTACATTGGTTCCATAGAAGTAAATCATATCAACACATAGCCACGTAAAATAAAACGAAAGACAATAGGCTAAAGTCTTGATATAGGGCTATATTCCATTCATGTGGGTGTACGTGTGGAATACATCTGAAAGAGCATGGGATATAAGGGAAGAAGGAATGTTAACTTGCATGTACAAATTCTGGATCTTTTAAAATGCTGTAATTTGTTCATCTCTTCTTCAACTGTGTAATTTGCTTTTTTCGCGTGATCTTTTAAATGTAACTTGAAATCGTTTCTTTGAAATATGCCTAGTTTGTAATTTAAAATATCAAAAATAAAGGTGAAGATGAGAGAATGTCGGTTTCCTGTCTGTTTTTTTTGGCTCCTGGTTCTTTCTGTCGTGTGTTTTGTGAGGGGGGGTGGGGGTAGGGAATATATACACTGAGGCTACACGCTGCAGTGCACGCGCTCAACGCGCTCAGGCTGCAGTGAATGTGAATGTGTAATGAGCGAGGCGGCGCGAGCTGGTTCAGGCCGGTCTCCTCCTGCTAGAGTCTGTGCGTGATTGACAGCTCAGCGCTTGTTTACCAGAAAGCTAGAGAGAGAAATGAATGCTGAGCTGGCCGAAAGAAACCAAACTACATTCACTTTAACACGAAACTATAGATTTCAGGATTTAAATGACACATATTTAGCTTTTAAGCTTTATTGCTGAAGCCAAAAAAGCTTTAGTTGAACGTGGCCTGCTAGGTTCAAGATGCATGGGTAGGTTGGTACATGGACTATTACCCAGGTGGGCTGCCTGGTATCATCAGAGTAGATTGTCTTAATTTAAAGAAATTATATGGTTTTATGTGGGATGCTCATGTTGGCCCTATGTTTAACCCACTCTGGTCCCTTTACCCACCCTTGTGCGTGTCTATATGTGGAGTCAGCATTTAACACCAAACAAAACTTGCTGGTACCCAGCTGGTCTTTTCGTTTTTGGCTCCAAATGGCTGTGTTGGCTTGGTGACCATAACATATATAAACATGAGATGTTTATATAAAAATTTACTATGGCTAGTATACTTTTAAGCTTTTCTCCAATGCACG
Organism: Hoplias malabaricus; assembly: GCF_029633855.1. NCBI lineage: Eukaryota > Metazoa > Chordata > Actinopteri > Characiformes > Erythrinidae > Hoplias > Hoplias malabaricus. The sequence continues at coordinate 19,109,663 of NC_089820.1, forward strand.
TTTTGGGTAATTTTAGAACTATTTCTCAGGATACTATATGTATACTATGTATATATCTATCTAAGTTGTATACATGTAACACTAAAATGTTTTTTATTTAAAAATATACATTGTCAGGCATGTACAAAGACATATTTAATATTTGGGCATTGTTTTATAATCTAACACTGATTCTGGAACAATAAATGGTGTATATTTACAATAGCAAATTATATATATGAACTATTTAAGGTTTATTTAAAAGCTATTTTTATTTGATCCTTTACAAAGGTTTCTTTTCATTTTGAATGAAATGTGTCTCAATAAATGATGTTTTACATCTCATGACTGTGATAGAACACCCTACACTACACACAAATAAGTGTTGATTCTAAAAGTGTAGTAAACTCATTTGTCATGTCCCAAAAAATAATACAAATGAAAAAGGTTTGTTCTTTTTGTGTGTTATCTTTTAGCATTTTCTCAGGTAAGGTATACATGTATTTGGAATATTGTTCTTTTCCGTTTCAGATTATGATAACTCTGAAGAAGGTCTCACCATCATTCATTCAGGAAGACACGAGTATGCATTTAGTTTTGAGCTTCCACAAACGTGAGTACTTTTTAATGCTTTTTAGCATTAAAGTGAAACAGCTTTTGACAAAGATGCTCTGAATGTGTTCTTAATGTTGTGTCGGTTTGTTCACGACTCCTTATCCTCTTCAAATACAGACCTCTGGCTACCTCCTTTGAAGGGAAGCATGGCAGTGTGCGCTACTGGGTGAAGGCAGAGCTTCACAGGCCCTGGCTTCTGCCCATGAAGACCAAGAAAGAGTTCACTGTCTTTGAACACATCGACATCAACACTCCCCTCCTGCTGGTGAGCATCTGCCTATCTTCACTCACACTCCTCATGAATATTCTCATAATACATCTTAGGTGTTCACACTGTTGTTCTTGTTTTCTGCTGTTTTTTCTAGTCACCCCAGGCAGGCACGAAGGAAAAGACTTTATGCTGCTGGTTCTGCACCTCAGGTCCAATCTCACTAAGTGCCAAAATTGAAAGAAAGGGTTATACACCAGGTAATTTATCATTTCTCACAATAACTGTAGGACTGCATGCCCAACCTCCATGATGTGTTTTTGAAGTTCATTTGAGCTGAGCTACGTATTTCTGTTGTTCATTACAGGAGAATACATTCAGATCTTTGCAGAGATAGAGAACTGCTCGTCACGTATGGTTGTACCAAAGGCTGCCATCTACCAAACACAGACCTTTTTTGCCAAAGGCAAGATGAAGGAGATCAAGCAGCTAGTGGCCAACCTCAGAGGGGAGTCCCTGTCATCTGGTAAGACAGAGACATGGAATGGAAAAATGTTGAAGATCCCCCCTGTATCACCATCCATTCTGGACTGCAGCATCATTCGCGTGGAGTACTCACTCCTGGTGAGTTATAATACTTCAGGCTAACGTTCACTCTTGCCCTCTTTCTTCATTCTGTGTAATATTCACATGAATTTGGATGTTCCTCTACCTCTGAAGGATATTTTAAATCCTAGTGCCTTAGAGGATAACATTATGATCAGAAGCTCTCAAAGCAGCCATTCCCTGAAAGCATTTCTTTGACCAGTAGGGCTTTGTTATAGACAGTGTGATTATCCCAGAGTTTGCCATCATCTGCTGATAAGAGGATCAGCCTAAAATATCAGTTGAAGTTTAGGCCAGTACGTGTTGACCCCTTAACCCAGGGAACCAATTGAATTGACCTGTGCTTGTATAATGGGCAGCTTTCTATATATCAGAGCTTCACATCAGAGAGAAGGAAATGTATGTTGAACATTTTTGCTTGTCCAAGAATTGTACTGAAACCGTATCACTGTACTCATACTGTGTACTAGTTGAACAATAATAAGATATCCCAGCATTTCATGCAAACGTTAACAGGCATCATGAGTTCTGTGCTTGACCAATTAACACTACTCTTCATTTTCCATAGGTCTATGTAGACATTCCAGGAGCTATGAATCTGTCCCTCAATCTGCCTCTGGTGATTGGCACCATCCCTCTCCATCCTTTTGGCAGCAGGACATCCTCCGTCAGCAGTCAGTGCAGCATGAGCATGAGCTGGCTGGGCATGACCCTACCAGAGAGGCCCGAAGGTGAGTGATAGTTCTTGGAGCTGCCTGGGTCACGGAATCAGTCAACACTGCTTGAAATTATAGGCAGTGCTGATATTACACACAGCTTACTACACACACACACACACACACACATGTAAACTCTGACAAACATTACTTCTATTAATATATTAAATTCTATTAATTCTTCAATAGTCAAAATGTATATTTTAACTACTTTGAACATAATGTTACTTTCATTGTCAGATTTTATTCATACAAGTCATGCTCTTTTTTGCTCTGCACGGCTAAACAAAGAACTGGGAAACAACTCACAGAGGTGACAGCTGTTGTCACTGACATGGCAGTGTTTGTAACACAGTATCCTGTCCTGTTGTCCCTCTAGCTCCCCCAGCTTATGCCGAGGTGGTCACAGAGGAACAGAGACAAACCTGCCTGGAGGTGTCCTCTGGCCGCGAGGACTTTGATGGTCCACTGTTTGCCTATATCCAAGAGTTCCGCTTCCAGCCTCCTCCTCCATATTCTGAGGTGAACATTAATAACAGATAACACATGCAAATATTTAGAAAAGACAATCAGCACTACGTGGTTCATATATAATAAGGGGTAATTGAAAATTAGAATATGCAAGTCTGTGTAGCAGATTTAGTGATATTTCCTTTCCCCCCAGTGAACACATAGGGGTCTAGAATTACTACTGTGAATTTGCTCTTTACTCTTTAATTTAGTTATATTGAGAAATTCTACATTGCTGTGAATCCATTTATAACAATGTTGTTAATAACATTTTTTTAAAAAGTATAAAAGATGGCATGTTATATTTATTTGTTTGAAAAATGAAAATAATCATAGTTATTATTCTGTAAATCATAGAAATAATAAACAAAATTACTACAAGCTTTTGCTATCTCCACAACTTTGTTTTATATCCTCAGATTTCATTTGCATATTATTCTGGTGCCATATGATTTAGCAAAATTGGCAAGGAATTTAATGCAGTCCTTTAAAAAAATAATATTAAAACCATTAGTATATAGTATTATATTAACTGTAACTATGCCTATGTGTTCTCCACAATTAGATTGATCCCAATCCAGAGCAAGTCAGAAGGACAGAGGAGAGGAGGCCAGACATGTGCCCATCACGGTGAGCGACATCATGGCACCAGCCCAGAGCAGTCGGGCCTTCCAAACTCTCGTCATTTTGTTTTTTACCCGGCGGCGACTAGCGCCAGTGCACAGCTGTCGACGTTGGGAGAAAACAAACACATGCTGAAGAAAGGACAGAAACGTACAGGAAGTTGCCGCCACATCACTTCCTGTCTACTTCGGGGACATGCGATCACAATGCTCATCCGTGTCGAACCGTGTGGACAGATGTACCTTGTTGGACTGAACCAACAGGAACTCATCAGCCTAGTTTTCGTTGTCCTCTTGCTTCTTTCTGTAACCGTGGCACAAAACGTGGTTCTGTAGCGCAGAGCTATCTAGAGACCTGAAAAGAAAAAATTCAAAGAGGAAACACTATAACCACCACCCACAATACAATGGAGAAAAGACTAGCATCCTCCTGCCTCACTTGTGGAACTTTTTTGCACATCGTATGTTTCTCTTTCATTTTTTGCTTGAGTTATGAAGCCCATTTAAAATCACTACTTGTTTTGTTTTTTTGTGTCTTCTGTAAAATGACTAAGCGATTACAGGCTTATAACTTTAATCCGCACAACTACGAACAACACAGAGATAGATTCAGAGACAAAACAGAATGAAGAGGACTTAAGTCATGCTCTGATCTAGTTTCAGCTGTTCATAGGTGGTTCTGTTTTTTTATTTTCTCTTAAGTACATGCAAATTATTAGGCGGCATTACAACATCTAAAGGCTCTTCTTCTAAAGGCCTTCATATCTTTGCCTGTTTGACTCGAAACAAGTGTGATTTTTCTTTCCCCCCTCCTGTTCACATGGATACATCTATAAGTTTTAAGCATAGAATGCCTTCATCTTTGTTTGCTTGGTGTTTATGTTGTAGCGCATGTTTCGTGGTGGAGAAGCAAAAGACAAGCGCTTGCCACTTGCATGTGTAGGCAGGGTGAGGAGATAAAACAGGGTGGGACCCCGCAGGCTGCCCACGAATGGCCTGAACAGTTTGTTGCCTTTCTTTTTGTAGTGTATTGCAGCGCAGGCTTCTATACAGTACTGCCTAAAAAAAGCACTCAGTCTCAGGAGAACTTCTCACTTGCCAAATGGTTGGAAGCAAAAATATATATAAAAATATAAAAAAAAAGACTATGTTTTTAATTGCACTGTTTGAACATGTGAAAGGATACAGGCGAAACGAATAAGTAGACTAGCGAAACAGAAAAAGAGGAGACATGCATGAAGATGCAAGGCAGCTTTCTAAGACCTTAGACATTCCCTTTTTGTCCTGTTGCTCTTGCTGATTTCATTTGCCATCATTCCTCCAGGCCGGTGATAGGAGATATGATTCAGTGTAGTTGCAGTGTGTAAAAGGACTGGAAAAATGAAAGATATGGTAGAGCACCCAAAATGAAGGCAGAGAAGCTTAAGTCACGTTGTTAAGAGAGAAGACGCAGCTGAACTGTGTCTCACAAGTTGAAATGAGTTGTACATTGGTTTTTAAAACTCATTCAACACCTAAGCTAGTTCATGCCAGATTCCCATGCAGCCTTAATCATAAAGCGCCTCTTAGTTGTTGTTGTTTTTTTTTTTTTTTTATGAGAAGTCTGATCTTATCTTGTTGAGGCCTGGAGGAAGTTTGATCATTCAGCCATTTCCCACTGAAAATGTTACCTACATAACCCTAGAAAGATGGTATGTATGGATGATCAATGTCAAGTAGCTGTTATGTGAGCGTACGTGTGGTTTGTGTTTTGAGTGGGGGATTGTAGACTTCAGCAGGTTTTTTGACTACTGCTTCAAACATAAACAGACTCATTTAAGTGGTCTTATTTTAGTGGCCTTGAAGAACTGACATGAATATGGTTCATCGCTCATGTTCCTTACAACTTACATTTTTTTTGTCTGTGTTATCTGAAAAGTGTTGTTTTTTTTTTTTAAAAGGACAAAAAGGGAAGACCAAATAGTCCTTTAAAGCATGCACTGATCCCCTGACACACCACTCTGATTTGCTATGGCTTAAATCTTACTTTGCGATGACTAGCATTGATTGTTTTTTATGGGCATTGATGATTTGTTTTCTGGTCAAATGACTTGGTGCAGTTGTGTTTCTCTCACCTCTCTTTATTTTGGGAACAGTGTGGTTTATCATATTTTCAGAGACCTGGGTTGTCTATGAATTGAATAAACATAGCTATTCTGAGACAAAGCAACCCACTTCTTTTATGTCTGTTATGCGTGTTTTGTTCAGCTGTTTTGAGTAAATCCACACCTGGCAAAATCACAAATGGCAAGTGATTTGGGTCTTAGGTACAATGATAAGCTTAAAGAAAAAGAAATGCTTGGTTGGTCAGTTCCAGTTTCCAGTGCTTGGCCTTCCATGTAGTCCAGTGTTAAAGCTAACCTCTTAAAAGTAGAAAGTCGGGTGGGGATTTCAAAAACTATGTGCAATATTACCTGTAAGAGTTAAATTCCTCACAATGGTATATCTTCCATTTGTTTGTTTCCTTTATGTTTTCAGTTCAGTGATCATTATCAACACTATGTACTGTTAATCTGCAGTTTTATGTCCAGAATGGTTTTGTCATTTTATCTTAGTTCTTCCTCAGAGCTAAATAAACTTTTTTTCAAATATTACAATTCTGTCATATTGTGTTTGCTCTGCTTTGGAAGGATATGTGAAAGAATATTATTTATTCTTCATTCTCGACACATCCATTTTTAAAAAAAGTATTGTAACAAAGTTCATAATTCGCTATTAAAACTAAAGCAAATGTTAAGGACCTTGTGAAGGTCTGTGTTCAAAAGGTCACGTTTTTTTTTTAGTCATATCGTTTCTAATGATACTAATGAGGTGGATTTGATTGACTCAGTAGAGGCTTTTGGATGAATATGTGAAGTCTTCACTAATATAATTCGCAATAATTACTTATACTCCCCATTAAACAAATTTTCACTTGTATTCTCAGAAATATTACCACGTGTCTCTGATTTTTTGATTCATTGCTAATATATTGTGTTCAAATCAAGTTCATTTTCTGAAAGAGTAAATGTGTAGAACCTGTCCACATCTCTGAAAGTAACTGCAGTGCAGTTTTCCAGATGAACTCTGAATGTGATTCTGTTCATAACAGTTGTAACAGCGCCCCTATTGTCGAAAAGGAGATTAGCAATATTCCACAGCAGTGCCCTGGAAAATGGCCAAGAAACATATTTTCAAATAGCATCTACATTTGTTCATTAATGTAAATAAGCCTTTACTGTTTGTCTTTAATTATCATGAAATTAAAACAATATATTTTTAGCAGTAGATCATTAAACAATTAAAAAGGTGTATACACCTTTTTGAAATTTCCCTAAAGGCAGATCTTCTTTCTTTCATTTTCATTGCTTACGGAGAACTCCAAAAGCACACTATTCACAGATATACTCCAGATACTCCTCCCTTTAATTTGTACATCACATGGACATTAGCCCAACACTATGTTGAGGTGTTGGTTGCAAAGACGCCAGCACCATTTACTGGTGTTTACCCCCAACTCCCGCTCATCAGGGCATTCTCTGGCCATAGGCCAAGTGTAGCCCCAGGCAATGTTGTAAACTTAGTTCAGGGAAAATTACAAAATAAAAGTCTCACTTTTCATATTTCACTGAAATTAAACACACATACTGACATGACCGAGGTGTTAATGTTGCTCTAAAGAGTTTAACATGCGACAGTTTTAATCTATGCTCTATTTAGGGGCTGCATTTAGAAAATCCATTGAATTACGTCAGCTGTGTTTTGTAATTATTGATTGGACTGAGGAAAGCATGGAGCGGCATGCAGAGAGCCACAAGCCCTAGCAATCCATTTAAAGCCAAGAATACAATCACACATCTCAGCCAGACTTTGCTGTGCAAGGTCCCTGTTCTCTCCAAAGCAAGTACACAACACTGCAGCAACAGTAAATGAATATGACAGGGCTGTTGTACAGCTGTTTCATAAAGGACGTAACCCTTGCTGTTTCCCAGAAGAGTTAAACCTAGCTTAAAAATCAGATTCTCTTTTATCTTTGATAATGTAACAATAAACTTCTGGACAAGATGTGTATACACAGCTTGAAGTGAACAGTGGGATACAAAGAACTAGTTCAACGGGTCTGGCTGTGTAATTTTGATGTAACTAAAGAGGTCAGAAATTAAACCTCTCTGTGAATCACAGGTGCGTGATTGTGTCAGTATATTTATCAGAGGCCCATTAAGATTTTAGGTAGCCTGGTTACAATAGACACCCTTGGCCCTATTGTGATTGCTCCTTCCTCCTCTTAGTGTTGAGTTTGCTGTTTTGACTCTCTTGGCTTCACTGATTGGCTCATTGGTTGTAACCTTTCTGTGACAATATGAGTTTTGGACCACACATGTTATTCCAGTTTATATCAAAGGCACCTGATGGAGCTCCATAATGCCAGAGAACACAGCTGCACTGTTCCACAGCCCCATACTAGGGGCTTTATACCCCTCTGGGTCATGTCTGCTTATGTGTGGTGGCTTGAGAACATTTCACTTATTTTTTTATGCTTTTACTACTGTATTGTACCACACAATTAACAGGGAGATCTTACTGCTTAGAGAATGGCTATGATTGTAACACCAAGAGGTGGAACACATCCATATATCTGAGATATCACTTCTGAAACATATTCATAATCTCTATAAGCAATAATGTATAACAGTAGCCTCCATGTTCACAGTAGCTACCAGGGGGATTTAGGGTCATGCTCTGATGAGTCAGCTTTGACCCAGCACTTTTCACTCCCCTCATGGCCCCTTACTCCATTGACTCCTATGGGTCAGGGTCTTTGTGCTGAGCTGACCCCAGGGTTGGGGCATAAAGAGGGTAGGATTAGTGGCTAGTGCTACATGCTGATTAGCCACTGCTGACCCCACCTAGGCCTCAGCTGTTTCCTCTAACTAGTTAATCCTAGATCTAGAGAAGTACGGCTCCCATCTTCAGCGCAAAGGTCTGTGGCATGGCTAAGACTTCTAGATGCTTCTGGACTACAGAAAAACAGTAATGTGCCTTGGGAATGCAGTGCCGAGGTCACGTAACAGACAAAGACATCAACTAAAGCTGCATAAAGCACTGGATGTCTGTAGTAACTGCAAAATCACAGTTTGACTGAAAACATTGGTGTTGACAGCTTGTTGTGAAAATACATGATACAAGAAAATGCACAAGCTATTTTTATAATGTGTTTTCCAAAGAAGCCCCATAGATCAAATACTTGAGGATGCCTCAGTATTAGAACTTTATAGTTATGCCCTTCAGCCAAAGCATTACTGACTATAGGGAATAGAAGGGAAATGACAAATTGCTGTGTTCCAAAATATAAGTCCATTCTTTACAGGTCCATTGCTGTCTCATTACAGAATACCCCTTTGGTTTATTGGAAGTTTGGCTCCATATATAGTGCAGATGACAGTTTTCATAGGCAGCATAGTTACTGAGAGCGGTTATCAACACACTGTGTAAATGAGCAGTTTATTTAGGCCTTCTATAAAGCACCTTAAAAAACAAATATACAGTATGTCAGCAAAGCAGTCAGTGGGAATCTCTTGCATGCTCAGATTTCTTTGTCATATTTAAGCTTATGTTCATGCCATTTTTGCACAAAAGATAAGACCTTAAAAAAGCCAAAGAATGAAGATTTGAATAGAGAGGCACTGAGGGGACCCTGGACCTCCCAAGAGTACACTGTAAAAAGTTTCTTGTAAATTTTACAGTAAAATACTGGCAGCAGAGTTCCCAGCCATTTACTGTATTTTTACAGGAACACAACCGTATTTCAAATTTACAGCACATTACTGTAATTGAATAATACAATAATTTACTGTAACTACAATGTAGCAGACTTGCTGTAAATTTACAGCAAATTTTTTTACAGTGTACAACAACCCACTACATGAGAGAAATGATTATTTTTTTTCTGAAATAACTTTAGAATTACAATATCAGGTTCAACAATACATTTCAATCTATAAATTATCTTGACTTTGACTCAGCAAGAACAATGAAGGGGTCAGGTATAACTTTGAGATGCTTGGTCAGCCATAACTTTAAAGAGTGGGCATAAATGCTGCATTTTGTGCATACATTTGACAATAATAATCTACCTTGACATTTCTATGGCGTGAATCATTTAAACCTTTTAAATCATTGGCAGATATTTATGGTTTCCTGTACACTGTATAGCAGAAAAGACAGCAGCTTCCCCATTCACCTCCACCACAGTAGAATGATGGTCTCACTGTCAGTGTCCCAGAGTTTTCCATTCTGTTCTATGTCTTGAGTCCGTGACATCTAAGTGTTCTGTACCCTTTTATAGAGCAGTTCCTTTGCTTTGTCACTGTAATACCATAACAATATTCACAATGTTCCCATCCAGACCTGCATCTGTACAAGTAGCTTGGCAGGCCATTATAGGAACAGTTCTCCCTAGGCCGGGACGCTGTCAGAAATCTTACACATCGACTTCGTGTGACGCTGATCTGAGAGTTTGAAGTTAGCGTCACATAGCGTCTTGGCCACAGGCGCTCCGCCCACAACTTTCAGGATTTTGCCAGTTGCATTCAGATTGGCTATCAGACTCTCCCATTGGACATATGAGGCTAATGCTCACAGCTACCATTTGCTACTGTGGTAACAAAACTGGAGCAGGGGACGCCATAGGGGTCTGCCAACCATATCAGCACCCACGCAGCAATTTGAGGGTTAGGGTTCTTGCTCAAGGGCACTTCAGCCGTGAATACATTTTTCCTTGCCGGTCCCAGGAATTGAACCAATGACCCTCTGGCCTCAAGCCAGAGGGCTTCAAAGGAAATTTGACAATGTCTTAGCTGAACAATAGCTTTAAGAGTACACATAGATTCTTGCCAACACACCTTCTCAACAAATCTGTTGGCAAATTTCCTAAAACTTGGCTCCAAGCACTTATGTCCTTCTGTAGCCATGGCACTAGACAAGGTAAACAGCCTCAGTGAAGAGGACAGCTGCAGGCTCTTGGTTATTGACATGCAAAGGCCAGCTGCCTTCATCCAGTCCCTGTACCTCCATAGCTATAGGAGGGGATAAAGAGGGAACCAAATAATCCAGTGAATGGTGATCCCAGGACAAGTCACGGGATGGTCTGCATAGCTGGAGTGTAAATGGGGGGAGGAGTGTAGTGGGGAGGGTCTTGACCCAGCCTCAGCTATAGTAGAAAGGGTTCAAGTTTTCAGAATGCAGAGTCATTGTTCGCCTAAGCTAGAGAGAACTAGGGCTAGGTAGAACAGGCAAAGTTTTCTTTAGCTGTTAACACATTATACCTGTCTGCCACGACCTAAAAGCAAACAACATTATATCTGTTGCAGGTTTAAAGGAGCTTCCATAAAAAGGCTGTCCTCCTGCTGGTACAGTGTCACAGTCAAAAGTGAACATGCAAAAGCAACATTTGTTCAGGTTCATGTTTACAGATTAAGTTTGTGTTGACTCCAGGTCTGTGATCTACTGGGAACAGAGAGAGCTACGATGGCAGCAGAGCTATCCCATTCTGCCGGTAAACAAGTCTTCATGGAGAGCACTTAATCCCTGCAGCATTCTGCTGCTGAAGAGGAGGTGATTACAAGTCACAGGGAGTTCACATTCAATGTGTATGGGTTGTGCAGGGGCCTGCTGCCATGTTTATTTTAGGCCTTACGCTCAACCTCCCCAGACAGTTTCCATTTAAATTTTCACTCGCTTTAAGAAGGGGTTTAAAATTCATTATGGTTCAAATAAATTGATGGATATTAAAAAGAATATTGTATGCTAGTTATGCAGTAAAATCCTGCTAAAAAGACGTTGTGCTAGGTGTTGGAATTGGAGGACAGGTGAAATCTCAAAGAATTAAATGCAAGTCAAAAACAACAACAATTTCAGCAGTGAATCATTGAAACAGATGATATATAACAGTTGGGAATGTTATTGATTGTCTAAGTGAAGCTGATTACATATCCTCTACAGAAAAAAACAAACAAACAAAAAAAAATGAAAGTTTTGAAAGTTTGAAAGTTAAATTGAGAAAAATTCAATTGTGGTCGAAAATCAGTTATTTGTGTGAATTTGACCATGGGTGTTAAAAAGTTTGGATAGCATTGCATTAGAGAAGATACTGTCTCTGCAAGGTGTTGTTTGGCATGCACAGCTATAGTGTAGCTTATTCAGTTTGCAGAATAATACATTGACTGCAGGCAATATGAATGATAACTCATTTTTTAAGATGTTTTTCTATTTTGTTTGGTTTGTTGACGGGTCGAGCAAACTTTGTGACACTGTGTTCTGCAGTTCAGTACCTTGCTAGGTCTATTTTTGGGCAAAAGCAAATAAAAGAGTGTACACTTCCAAATAGGTCATAGGTTATAATTCTACATGGCTAGTCTTTCTCTCTCTCTCTCTCTCTCTCTCTCTCTCTCTCTCTCTCTCATTGCATGAGGAGCAGAGCGACATTTTCCAGTGCAGCCTGGCTTGTTCCTTTTTTAGCAAGTTTGAGTCACGCTGGCCTGAGTCTCGGTTTCTCCTGAGTCACTGTGAGCCTTGACCTCACTGTGGACATGAGAAGAGCAGGTGCAGCGAGAGCCCACCTCACAGAAATCACCAAACGAACCCTGCTGCTCTCAGTATACATGAATACTAGCATGGTTGACCAAGCAGCCGCCTGAAATTCCCCACTCACATAACACATACTGCTAGTGTAGTGATAATAACGGTATATTCAAATTAAATAATACATTTTTCTTGAATAAATATAGTAACTGTTGTTATTTAATTACCGTTGGTAATAAGTAACATGAGGATTCAAAGTGTATTGGTAGCTGACATTAAAAAATTTCAATATGTAAAAATACCTGAGGTTTAAAGCTTTAAGAATATTTTTTTGCTTTCTTTTCCCTTAAAAGTTTGAGTTCTCAATGCCCTTGATCTATATATCTGAAATGTAAAAAGTGTGGCTGAAAAGTCAATCTAAACAGACCTAAACAAACATAGTATTATGCGCGCGCACACACACACACACACACACACACAAAGATCATCCAACAAAGAAGGAACCTGCTAGCAGTTTTTACACAATTCCTGTTTTACATGTTGGCCACTTTACTGTAAATAATTGCAAAATTACCATGATTTCAGCATGCCCCAAAATTATAGAAATACATGGACATTTGTGCATGCCTAAGTACTGTGATTAAGTGGATTTTAAGTTATTCTGAATCTCTGCACAAGTTCTAATCAGGTGCACAAGCACATTTACACTATTTCACACTATTTAAACAAACACTATTTCAAATGTATGTTTATGAAGCTTTTGCTCTCCCTGACTGACGGGAGATGTTTGTGTGTAATATGACTGAGAAAATGCATTGCATTTTCCTTTCAACCAGTGTCAGACAGGAGTGCTATAAGAAACCAGAATGCAGTTAAGTTAATATGATAATGATCCACATAAGGTTTTATGCAACCACATAGGTATAGCTTGCCACAGGCACTTAGTTTCACTGCTATATTACTTTTTATATTTGCAATATTATTTGGTTGAGTAATTCAACAAGCACACATTGTTGCCATTACTGCTTTATAGTCCCTGTCCCAGTCCTGCAGCAAAATGAACTACACAAAGTCCCCTCTTAACCTCAGGCTGATGTAGATGACCTTAAGCTATGGTTTGGCAACACATTTATACAGAAAGCACTGTGAAGCAGTGGAGCTTCAACAGAGTGTCTGGAACAGCACCACTATAATCTCATTCAGTAAGGGGAACAAGGAAGAATGTAGTCAGCAGAAGAAGAACAGACTCTAATGATGTTGTAAATAAAGACTAGAGAAAGGCCCAATAAAGATAAAGGGTAATGGTGATGATTGGAGCAGTATGAATCTCAGGAGGCTGTTTAAAACTGCTTGAATGACAGTACTGGGGAAGCACAGACCATTCAACAAGTTACAGGACAAATGTTGATACGTTTTTCAGCACTAGGACAATGCATATAATCTTTGTTTAGTTCTTTGTTTAGATATTGGTCACATTTGCAAGTAATGTCAAACAGCGGCATAGTGATACCATTATCACAACCACACATTCCCTTGGGGGTCTCGGGGTATTGTATTAGATCCTGGCCTCAGGTCACTCTCTGGGAGGAGTTTGGTTTATTCACTCTGTATGGATCCCCCCACACAACCCAAAAAACATGTTATGTGTATTCCCGCCTTGCGCCCGATGATTCCAGGTAGGCTCTGGACCCCCCGCGACCCTAAATTGGATAAGCGGTTACAGATAATGGATGGATGGAACATTAACAGTTAAAACCATATATAAACCGTCTGCTGCTGCATCTGTCTGTTCTTGGGGCAAAATCAATCTATTGGTCAAAGTCATATTAGCCCCTCACATAACACACAGCCATGAGCCTCGCTTTCCTGTTCAGTTGAAATGATGAGCTGGATTTGGGCTCAGTTCATTTTCCATGCACCTGATACTGCCAGAAAGCCCTTGCCTCATTGGAAAATGAATTAGTATCCCACAAGTTACCCAAGGAGGTGACAGACCAGGCCCGACCGGGTAAACAAGTCTGCGCCTTAGATGACCTCGGGGAGTAAAACTATATACCGTAATTACAAATGTGTGCTTTAATCAGTGCTGGATCAACTGCTTGGATAAGGACAGAAACAGACAAATTTAGCACCATATCTAAGGGCCTGTGGCTTGCTGTGTGGTCCACCGGGTGCTGAAAGGGCAGCAGGGTCAGAACTTACACCCAGGCTGTCTATCATAACAATGTGTGGTTATGTAATGACAAGAATTTTGGCACAGTGGGGGTCGCAATTGTGCTCGCTCTGTTCTATCAGCAAGGCTAAATCCATTTCGGCCTCTTCCCAGAAAGCTTGGGTAAATGTGGCTCTGTTTTTATTTGCTTTATGTCACTTGCTGTGTACAATGTGTGAAATGAGCAATAGAAATGATCCAAAACTGCGTGGAATAAAATGCTGTCACATTTTTATATTATAGCAGTATACATGAGCATAACAGCTCAGACTTATGTGGTGGCACAGTCACCATCTGTCAATAATTTGTAGGTAGTTTCCCCTTGTGAGCCTTGCTTCTTCCTCCAGATCTAAGGGAGTTTTTCTAGCCACTGTTGCCTCTGGCTTGTTCACCTGGGGTTTTTGCATTTCATGTTAAAACTTTTGTCTTTACTGGACTACTGTGAAGCTGCTATGTCAGTTGTAAAAAGAACTATACAAATAAATTGATTTGATTGATTGTATTTAAGCGTACTGGCATGGGTACTAAATTGGGGACCAAAAAAAAAGGCTATGAAGAAGCTAAGCACTATGAGTTATGCTTGTGCGATTCTCAGAAACAACTAAATAAACAGGTTTGTTCAGACTTTCACCCAGTACTGTAGGTGTACCTGGGGTAAAAGTGAAGTGAAATTGGGGCAAACTGCATTACCTCACTTGGCTTCTGCTCCTAATCGGACTAGAGAGGGGATTTTACATTTGACTGTAAACCATTACACTCGAGGCAGTGCTCCCAAACATGTGAGTCACAAAAAGAGCGGGAATTTGATCTATGCAAACATTTGGGATTAGTCTCTGCATGAAGTCTCAGAGCGTCTGGCTCTCTTCCCTGGGTTTCCAGCTCTTTCTAGTTCTTTCTCCCGCCCTTTCTTTCTCCTCCCCCCTCTCTCTTTTTATCCCTCTCTATCCCTGGCTCTCTCAGCTGGGCAGATGATTCAACACACACTCATGAAATCCTCTTCCAATAAGCCTTTCGCACATGAGTTCAGGAAACCAGCCAATCAGCAACATCTTGTGAAGACACACCTACACATATCCACCCCTTTCTCCACCTCCCAGTCCAGCCCCCTCCAGACCCCTCTCAGGCCACTGTGGTAATGATGGACCCTACGGATAATGAGCCTCTGAGTAAATGCATTGGTATTCTTTTTTAAGTCATTGACCATTAAAAACTTGGTGACATCTAGTTTTCATGAATTAAGCTTTATTAGCCCAATCAAATCACACTTAAATATGATTGTTCTACCAGGGTTCTTTTGTTTAAAAAATGGTTCTGTGTAGAACTCTGAACAGTGGAAGAAACATTTGCATTATTAAAGGGTTCTTTGATTCATGAAAGGGTTCTTCAGGTTGATGGATAGTGTGCTATAGAATGGTTCTTCTGTTGTAACAAGCTTGACATCACAATAGAAGAACTCTGTTTTGGTGCCATATAGAACCCTTTTCTAAAAGGTGCTATACAGAACCATCTACAGCACTTCTCCATCCATCTGTAGAACCTCTTTTATCATGAAAATCAAGTGTGTTCAGGATTCTGTGTACAGTATTTGCCTTATACCCACTGATCTGTAACAATCATTCATTCATTCATTCATTATCTGTAACCATTATCTAGTTCAGGGTTGCTGTGGGTCCAGAGCCTACCTGGAATCATTGGGCACAAGGCTGGGAATACACCCTAGAGGGTGCACCAGTCCTTCACAGGGCAACACAGACACACACACACACACATTCACTCACAACTACGGACACTTTTGAGTCACCAATCCACCTACCAATGTGTGTTTTTGGACTGTGGGAGGAACCTGGAGGAAACTCACGCAGACACGGGGAGAACACACCACACTCCTCACAGACAGTCACCCGAAGGAAACCCACGCAGACACAGAGAGAACACACCACACTCCTCACAGACAGTCACCCGGAGGAAACCCACGCAGATACAGGGAGAACACACCACACTCCTCACAGACAGTCACCCGGAGGAAACCCACACAGACACAGAGAGAACACACCACACTCTTCACAGACAGTTACCCGGAGGAAACCCACGCCGACACAGGGAGAACACACCACACTCCTCACAGACAGTCACCCGGAGGAAACCCACACAGACACAGGGAGAACACACCACACTCCTCACAGACAGTCACCCGGAGGAAACCCACACAGACACAGGGAGAACACACCACACTCCTCACAGACAGTCACCCGGAGGAAACCCACACAGACACAGGGAGAACACACCACACTCCTCACAGACAGTCACCCGAAAGAAACCCACACAGACACAGGGAGAACACACCACACTCCACACAGATAGTCACCCGGAGGAAACACACAGACACAGGGAGAACACACCACACTCCTCACAGACAGTCACCCGGAGGAAACCCACACAGATACAGGGAGAACACACCGCACTCCTCACAGACAGTCACCCGGAGGAAACCCACAGACACAGGGTGAACACACCACACTCCTCACAGGCACACCACACTCCTCACAACACACCACACTCCTCTCAGACAGTCACCCGGAAGAAACCCACACAGATACAGGGAGAACACACCACACTCCTCTCAGACAGTCACCCGGAGGAAACACACAGACACAGGGAGAACACACCACACTCCTCTCAGACAGTCACCCGGAGGAAACCCACAGACACAGGGAGAACACACCACACTCCTCACAGACAGTCACCCGGAGGAAACCCACACAGATACAGGGAGAACACACCACACTCCTCTCAGACAGTCACCCGGAGGAAACACACAGACACAGGGTGAACACACCACACTCCTCACAGACAGTCACCCGGAGGAAACCCACACAGATACAGGGAGAACACACCACACTCCTCACAGACAGTCACCCGGAGGAAACACACAGACACAGGGAGAACACACCACACTCCTCACAGACAGTCACCCGGAGGAAACCCACACAGATACAGGGAGAACACACCACACTCCTCACAGACAGTCACCCGGAGGAAACCCACAGACACAGGGTGAACACACCACACTCCTCACAGACAGTCACCCGGAGGAAACCCACACAGACACAGGGAGAACACACCACACTCCTCACAGACAGTCACCCGGAGGAAACCCACACAGACACAGGGAGAACACACCACACTCCTCACAGACAGTCACCCGGAGGAAACACACAGACACAGGGAGAACACACCACACTCCTCACAGACAGTCACCCAGAGGAAACACACAGACACAGGGAGAACACACCACACTCCTCCCAGACAGTCACCCGGAGGAAACCCACGCAGACACAGGGAGAACACACCACACTCATCACAGACAGTCACCTGGAAGAAACCCACACAGACACAGGGAGAACACACCATTCTCCTCACAGACAGTCACCCGGAGTGGGAATCGAACCCACAACCTCCAGGTGACTGGAGCTGTGTGACTGCGACACCTACCTGCTGCACCACCGTGCCGCCCCTGTAACAAACATGTTGTGATAAAATAAATATTTAGATTTGAATGAAAACTGTTAAAGGATTTGACATTTAAGAATTATGAATAACTGAAAATTAACGCGTCATGTCACAAGTGCCCAGTACTCTCAAGAATTTGTATGGTTAGCATGAATGAGATGCATTATGCATAAGAGGGCCATAACTACAACTGTGAAGTGTGCTGTAAAGTACTTTATGTGAGTCAGGGATGTAATACTGTGCCAGCTTATAATAAATATTTTAGGGCCCCGGGTCACTGTGGATCCTTATGCAGAATGGTCCTCAAAGTGATTTGAGGTACAGGCAAATTTACAGGACATAAATATTACAGAAAGAGTCAAGAATCACTTAACTACACCCTGTAAAATCGAACAAAGGACCCCACTCTGTAACTTGGATTTCTACAGCTGTCCTGTTTTTCACAGTTTTTATTCATTCAGCCTCTTTCTAAAATGTGGCTTGACTATATTTGTCCTATCATTTCTTGGATATATTTTACTTCTTCCTGTAATTTATGCTAATTCTCACCTCACTGTCCCCACTCTCTTCCTGCTCAGCTATTGACTTTCAAAACCGGAGTGGGTGTGTTGACGTAAAATGATTATACTAGGTTATTTTTCCATAAACTACTTTAGTGAGCGTAAGACATGCCAGATGTTAGAGCCTCGGTCCTGCACGCTTCCTGTGTTCTGCTGTTGCGAGATCTTGAGTCAGAGCACTGAGCAGTGTGTGAGGAATGTGCTACACAAATGCTGAAGGTTGTGGACTTCCCTGTCGAGACAGCAGTACAGTCACACTTAACAGAGGCGGCCTGTAAGAGAAGCACATGCAGTGCACATGGACGCTTCTCTGTGACCAGAGGGAGTATAACTCATCTAGCAGGGTTTGTTGGGAAGAAGTTCAGTGTAAAACAGCCCAAGGCCACAATGTATGAAAAGTACACACTTTAAAATAAGGGAAAAAAGGAAGATACGTGTTTTAAGTTTTCAAACAGTGACAATGTACAACACATTCTCCATCAAATGATTTTTTAAAAAAGGGTTTTACAGTAAGTTTATGTAAAGTAACGGCACATAGAATCATCACAACTTAATCATTTGAGTGCTTGGCGACTACTTGAATCTATGTATGTTTTATGCCATGGGTGGCACGGTGGCGCAGCAGGTAGTGTCGCAGTCACACAGCTCCAGGGGCCTGGAGGTTGTGGGTTTGATTCCCGCTCCGGGTGACTGTGACGGGTGTCTGTGAGGAGTTTGGTGTGTTGTCCGCGTGGGTTTCCTCCGGGTGCTCTGGTTTCCTCCCACAGTCCAAAAAACACACGTTGGTAGGTGGATTGGCGACACAAAAGTGTCCGTAGGTGTGTGTGTGTGTGTGTGTGTGAGTGAATGTGTGTGTCTGTGTTGCCCTGTGAAGGACTGGCGTCCCCTCCAGGGTGTATTCCTGCCTTGCGCCCAATGATTCCAGGTAGGCTCTGGACCCACCGCGACCCTGAATTGGATAAGCAGTTACAGATAATGAATGAATGAATGAATGTTTTATGCCATTGTACATGTTACAGCTGGCTTCACAGGGTCTTATTGTTGTTTTCTCATTCTTATTTCTAATATTATTAGACCTTGTGATGGAAAAGTGTTGCATGTCACTGCCCAAAAAACCTCAAACAAAACAAAACAAAAAACCCATGTATCTTTTTAAGATTTTAAAAAATATTGTATATCACTTCAAAACATCAGCTGATCTTTACACCAGGAGGATGACTATCAAGAAATAAACCAAATGTAATGCTTTAAATAATCTCAAGAATAAACCAAATGTAAATGCCTGAATAAAACATCTCTCTATGGGCTTGCATTAAACATTAAGAACGGTTTTGTCACAATATGTGTATATTCAGTGAACCTGGCTCTACAAACATACCTCAGCCCTAGGTTTAAATGGGCCCTGGTCAAAGGCCTTTCCATTTAGGTTTTGTATTTCAGATGAATAATGATTACATGAACAAACCAGCTTTAAAAACCATACTGTGTCTGATTACGTTTGTGTAAGACTGTAATATAATTCAGTGAATGATGACATTTGCCCGACTGAAATATTCTGTTAAGGGAAGACATTTTTAGCTCTCATGAAAAATCAAGACGACACAAAATTCTTTTATGACTCTCATAGGAGGCTATTTTGTAACAAGTTTCAAGGCTATCTGTCTCACTAGGACCTCAAGCACGAACAGTGATCCAGTTCCAGCAGGATTTCTGGGTGCTGCAGGCCGTGGGCAGATGAATCTTTTATGTGCTTTGAATGGTGTGAATTCAAAGGCTTAGGGTTTTCAGAGCAGTGTTCCAACATTTTCTAAAAACTCTGAAAGAGACTACACATCTCATACTAAACCAGAGAAATGCTTCTTCATGGCCCAAGCCATTACATTCGGAGGAATGGTTTGGCAAAATGTCAAATTTGCACAGCTTTCCCTCTTACTCCAAGTGTAGTGAGTCAACACACACACGTCTGGTATATGAAGGATTCTCCTTTGGTTTCACACTGGAGCTACGAGGTCAGTGAAAGTAAAAGCTCATACTGTACCATTAAACACTGTGCAGAGGGCATATCTAACTGAACACATGCATTTATTCTCAAAATTGACTAGCCATATCCAAAAAATAACAAAATATTGTGGCTTCTTTTTGAAAGAGTAGAAGAAAAGACAGCACATAAGTGGGAAAATGCTCATTTATTGAATTGTCCTGGCAACCACAAGCCACAAGCTTGCCCCACCCACCACTTACATTAACTCCCAAAATGTAGAGGGGGTTACCACTATGAAATGAAAGTGTGAGTATGGTGAACTACCAAAACAACCTCAAATGCATCATCCTCACAGAAAAAAACACACAACAGACTAAACACACAATACACCAAACTAAACAAATACCACATATAAAGCACAAAACACAACAATAAAGTCTCTCTTACTGGAAGTCGCAAGGCACGATGGGAATGAACTGAATGCCCATGTCCCTAAATGTCCCATGTTTTAGTAAATAAGTAATCTGTGATAGTAGTAGTACAAAAAGGTTTTGTTTATACAACATTTATAGTCATGTTTTTGAAATCATTCTGTTTAAATGCTAAGCCTATTCCCCTATATTCCCCTATATTACCATATTTGGGGAAATGTGCTTCCATCTTTGGCCTGATTGACAATTTGAAGAAGGGGGATTTGGAGGAAACTTGTATTTGGGAAGAGAATATTTACTTAAAATCGAAAAGGCCACAGCTGGGTTTATCTCTAAGGAAAGCTGTTCCAGAAACTTCCAAGGACTTGTTACTTAAATGACTTGCTCGGTCTATACAGTTTCCCACTGCTCTGTAGGGAGTGTGTAACAGGTGCTGAGAATTGTGTAGGATTTGACCCAGTTGGTATGCCATGTATAAAAAGGGCCCATCACAAACTGAAGGACTGTCAATTCCTGGCACACGCTTTTATTGTCTTTCATTTTCCCCCTGCCTAAAAACAGGGTGTAGCATTTCATGTTAATGACACTTAACAGATGTAAAGACATTTTCCTTCTAAGCCGTGCTGCAACATAAAATGGCATTATTCCGTGTAAGCTGACACAGCAATAAATGTGTCATTTGATTGACTTCACTTTAGAACACTAATGATGCACTGTTAAAGGTCACTCACGTTTCTTTTTGAGGAAGAGCCAGGTTGATTTAAAGTGATGGACTGGTTTTGAAGTGTGTGCACACTTATGAACAAGGGAAGTAGGTCATACACATCCCCAGCTGAGTTTCAGAAAACATCGAGGCCTCTGCCTTCAGTCTTTGTTCTTCAACAGCAGCACTCTGTTCCCCATCAAAGCTCAATGCCTGCAGATCAGATGCCTCCTACACTAACCCTATGTGAAGTCAGTTCTGGATAAAACCTTTTTGCCCTGATTCATGACCAACCCCAATATCCCACACCTAACACCAAAGTACAATTACATGTAATCACTGTAATATTACAGTCACTGAGTTCAGTGGCCTTTTGTAGTGATCCCAGACGGCCTCTCTAAAATATGAAAAAAGAAACTTGGCATAGTTCATCTTTTTTGTAGACTATGGTGACCTCACCTAATATTTTTTTTTGCCACAGATACTTCATTTAGACACCAGAACACTTGAAAGAACAAGACATAATGGCATAGTTATGGCAAAATATATATATCCAAATTTACCCTTCCTTGACGTTTACTTATTTAGTGTCAAATGAGGTCAATATCATGAAGCACATAGTAATTTAGTGGCCATAGTGACCACAAAAGATCTCTATGAAGTCTCTATGAACAGGCACCACCACCAGTTAATTTCTAACAAGGCGTACTATTTATAATCATGTGAAAGCACACCTATAGATTCACTTAGAAACAAAACACTGTTTAAGTTAATTATTTAGACACGGCCTAACATATCAAAATGATTAAAGTTTGCGGTGTAAATAAAGTAAAACTTAAACTGACCTCTATGACAATTTTAGTAGTTATGGAATTCTGGCCTTTAAAGTGTTTAAGAGCGGAGGTTGGACATAGCTCTTTGGGTATTAGCGACTGTCCCCTGTGCCTTGCATGAGTCATGCTAGAGCTGCAGAAGTGGAAAACACTGAACCAAACTGGTTCGGACTGGCTGGCTGATTCAAGAAGTGATGAGGAGGCTGAAGATAGAGAGAGAGAGAGAGAGAGAGAGAGAGAGAGAGAGAGAGAGACAGAGAGAGAGAGAGAGAGAGAGAGAGAGAGTAGCAGAGAAAGAAAGGTTGCTTTGTTTGTGCCACTGCTGTATGGTCTGCTGGCATGGAGCCACGGTTTTGTAAGCACATCTTGTCATGGCTGTTGCGTGTCATTTACCAAGTCTAGTTTGCCACCACATACAAAGATACATACAGTCAATATGGGCAAATGTTGCTGAGCAGGTTGTTGATTGTCTGGTGAGAGAGGCCTAAATATATATCTCTATATTGAACTGTTTAGAAACAAAACGAGAAGGCATACAGAATTTTCCCTTCTTTAAATTGTTTCTTTGGATGAACCACGTTTCCCACTGTCCTTTGGTTATCCCCTTGGCACAGAACCTGAACAACACCGACCACAATTTTAGGCTCAGAATAAATTGGAATTACTCATTACACAAAACATTGACTGTGTCCACCTAGAACATTTCAGGTTTACGTGGCCCACCACAAACAGTCAAGGGATTCTTTTGTCATTTACACACCTTAATTGTATGACTAGATATCTTCACATGTCCTCTCCTCAATTTGGTAACCCACTTCTCCAGGCCAGGGGTGTTCAGTCAATCATGACTGTCTGGAAGTCTTGGCAGGCTGACCTAAAAACAGATAGGTCTCGCTGAGTTATGAGTTATGCTTGAAAGCCAAAGCTGGACAGACGGCTAAGATTCCTGACCAGAGTATCACTGACTGCTTAGTACATTATATAACAGGGCCAATTTCATGTGACATAATTAGTGTATTGCAGAAGAAAACAATGGGCCTTATTCACCAACCGAAAAACTAGTCAGAAATCTTAAACCAGTTTTGTTCTGGACTTTTTAAGACCTTATATAAACGTATCGTATAAGACTAATTGTTTTCATCATTTCTTATTACATTTAGATTAGTGTAGTAGAATATTATTATTATGGTAAAGAGTGGCATGGTGGTGCAGCAGGTAGTGTTGCAGTCACATAGCTCCAGGGTCCTGGGGTTGTGGGTTCAAGCCCCGCTCCAGGTGACTCTGAGGAGTTTGGTATATTCTCCCTGTGTACACATTGGTTTCCACCCACAGTCCAAAAAAAAAAACACACATTTGGCTACTCAAAAGTGTCCACAGGTGCGAGTGTGTGAGTACGTGTTGCCCTGTGAAGGACTGGTGCCCCCTACAGGGTGTGTTCCTATCTTGCGCCCAGTGATTCCAGGTAGGCTCCGGACCCATTGTGACCCTGAACTGGATAAGTGGTTACATTCAATGAATGAATGAATGCATATTACCCAGTAAACATTTAGCCGTTGATTCAACGTTGAAATAACGTAATGACTGCCGTCTAATCAACGTTCTCTTAAGGTTGAAAATGAAAGTTGAAAAGACGACTATTAGACGTATTTTGGACGTCCATTGACTTTATTAATTGGTCCCGAAATCAATTACTTGTATAAAACGCATTTTGGACGTCCACTGACGTTATCGATTGTTCACCACTTGATAACTAACTTATTAAGATGGATTTTGGACGTCCATTGACGTTTAAAATATGTCATTGACGGACAGACTACTTTTAGACCTATTTTGAACGTCCAGGGACGTTCCTTGTTTACTGGGTATGGTATATAGGTGATATTTAAAAGGTAAAAATAAATTTTATATTTATTCTAGATAGATGTTTATTCTGCCTGAACATGCAAAAAATCAGCTGCAGATCAAGTACAGATTGGTGTCCTAATAATAGGAAAAATTGAATAAATTAAATAAATTAATTTATTTAGTTCATTGTGCAGAAACCATGAGTACTGGCTTATACAGGGATGGGGGAAAAGGAGATAAAGTCAGATGAGTCCTTCACTGTGTTTTCCACAAGAGTATGAGTACAGAGTAATGAGTATTACCAGAGCTACCGTTACCTTTTAGCTCTATTAGCCTCATAGCTGTAGTGGAAAAGTAGAGACTTCAGACATCCAGCATGCCGTAGCTGAGTGACCACATTTGGGATAAAGGGAAAAATAAATAGAGGAAATATTTACATTTAATTTATTTAATAAAGCCTTGTCTCTGCTTAGCATACACAATGTGCAACCTTCAACATCCAGTCGCACATTTGGTCACAGCCCGACAGCTGTGTTAGTCTGAGATTCCACTCCCTGTCTGTAGTGCAGTAGAAGCAGCTGCAGTGAGTTCAGCTGGACAGAACGGCCTGAGTCCTGCCCCCTTAGACTTGTGTGCTCATCTGGAACTGCTCGCTCAGTGAGTGTGCTCAGGGGTCAGGGCCCTGTGACCCCACCGATGCTCTATTTGCTCAGGGAGTAGTACGAGTGAGCACAGGCCTGGGAATGCTGGCCTCAAGCAGGCGGAGAGTGAGGGCTGTGAAAGGATCTGTGACTTACAGAGGGATCATGGACTGGGGGATGGGGTTGTTTCAGTGAGGTGTCAGTGCTGTACATTTTGACAACACCATTCAAAAGTTTGGTATCGACATTTCCAATTATACCACAACACTTTAGTAGAATAATATAAATATATGGTGCAACTGTAATAGGGTTTTAATGTTGAGTTACACATTTTATATCATTTGTATGAAGCTGATGCAGAATGATGAACAAAGCTGAAGATCAAGTTGATTTTAAGAATGTATTTTCAGAGGGCATTACAAATCTCACACTAAACACAGCCATT
Source organism: Hoplias malabaricus (assembly GCF_029633855.1). Lineage (NCBI taxonomy): Eukaryota > Metazoa > Chordata > Actinopteri > Characiformes > Erythrinidae > Hoplias > Hoplias malabaricus. The sequence continues at coordinate 19,134,679 of NC_089820.1, forward strand.
TCTAACCTTTTGAAGCTTGGAGTTTAAGTTCAAAGTTATGATTACCTTTGGGTTATGGGGATTTACATTTTTTAACACACGTTAATCAACAGAAATGTACGTGAATATCCACATATACGCGAACATACAAAGAAAGCTGCTAATGTCTCTTGAGTTTTGTGTGGATGACAGAGAATGGTATCAAGATTATGATCAAGAGTTATGAAAAACAGATCCTGTGACACATGTGACGTCAAACAGAACAAGTTCTGCATTTGCAATCCATTCATTCGAACGAGAAAAAATAAAATATGTTGCTCATAAGGAGCTTTGTCTCACGCACATTTCCGTGTAAAGGCTTTTATTTGGCTTCGGCCCGATCCAGACCTCTGTCGAAAACAAAGAGTACAATGCCAGGAAGACATTATACATGGCATTTCAGTTCAGCTGAATGGAGGACAAACGTGTTAGGGAACAACATAAGCAAAGAGGATACTTTTAACCATGTGAGAACTTAGTGTATTGCGTGTACCATACAGTGAGAGTGTGGGCAAGAGTGAGACAGAGAGTGATGTGGTAAGTGAGCAGACAGCCATAGACAGTAAGACTTAGACATGTGCTGAGTAGCCTGGGTCGTAACTTTTAGGAACATGGAGTAAACCAGGCGTGCTGAGTCCAGGTCTAAAGCTCTGTGTATGTATAGTGAAGATGAGAAGAGGCCCCTGATGGCTGCATGTTTAAACAGAGGTTAGAAAAGTGCTGAATCAAAAGACCACTGATCAGATTTGAGAGCACCAGTCTCTATTGTTGGTTTATGTCAGTGTCTGTCTGTACAGTCACTGGTCTTCATGCACGAATGGTTTCGTTTCTGTCTAATGGGGCTAATAGGAACCGGACTATTAATGTTTTGAATATTTAACCTTGATGTTCAACCACTGCTGACCAACCGAATCCCTTTAGTGTTGTCAACTACAAGCTAACCCACAGAGATAAAGACATCAGACTCGTCTCATAACCAGAGACCTTTAATTCATTAATTCTGTAACCGCTTATCCAGTTCAGGGTTGCGGTGGGTCCAGAGCCTACCTGGAATCATTGGGCGCAAGGCGGGAATACACCCTGGAGGGGGCGCCAGTCCTTCACAGGGCAACACACACACACACATTCACACCTACGGACACTTTTGAGTCACCAATCCACCTACCAATGTGTGTTTTTGGACTGTGGGAGGAAACCGGAGCACCCGGAGGAAACCCACACGGACACGGGGAGAACACACCAACTCCTCGCAGACAGTCACCTGGAGCGGGATTCGAACCCACAACCTCCAGGTCCCTGGAGCTGTGTGACTGCGACACTACCTGCTGTTTAAATACGGGTACTGCTTTACAGAACAGCAACAAGCAGGTAACTACCAACTACCGGCATGGTGATGTTTAATAAGGGCATTCCTTCTTTTTATAATCAAGTGTTACTCTCTTTCTTTTAAATTCTTGCTGTGCTAAGTTTCTTGGCTTGAGTGATGTTAATTGATGTAACACACACTTTTATTCCCCAAAGCAAGCAGCTTAGAGAGCAGGGAGAATCCAGATTCTATTTTGGTCCGTTTCGTCTGTAGTGAAATGTCCAAGTGGCTTTTAACAGATTTTTAGAGTTAGGATTACCACTGGAGAGTCTAACTGGCTAGACCTCAAAACCTCCAGACTGGTATCATTCCCCTAGCATCAGCATCAGCAAACAACTCTCTCATTCACTCTCTCTCTCTCACAGGTTTATGTTATACAATGTGAGGTCATACATGTCATATATCCCAAATGATTTCTGTATTTTGTCTCCTTAGTCTGACTGGTTGAATGGCCCTTGAACTTGTTTTGCGTACCAGAAGTGATTTGCATCATTTTTTGACCATTGAAGCCCACTCATGGGATGTGGTGATGCTGCTGGTCAGTGAAAATATCCCATTGTTTCATCATGGCTGTGTAACCAATTACAAACAACCACCCTACATTGGTCACCCTGGAATTTTGGACTGTCAATATGTTGTGTTCAGCTTGGACACAAAGCCTCAAGAAAAGAGAAAGAGGGACAGGAAAGGTGCATGAAAAAAATACATAACTAATCCTTATCTGATGAGCTCTAAACTTAGAAACACAGACAAGAAAATATTCATAGAGTCATGTATGGGGAACAGATAAGGTTTGAGTCTACATACAAGTTTCATTCTCGCCATGGGTTGTTTTTATTTTTTCTTTTTGCTTTCGTTTCCCTTCCCTGATGCTACATGACATGTTATCACAGCCATAACCATAACATTCATGACCCAAAATAATATGTCGCTCTTTAGGTTTACAAAAATGCAGCATGTATCTTTGGTGAAAAATGTCCAAATAATTTCCTTGGTCCTAAATTTATCGGTTAGATCTACTTTTCTCTGGTTTGGGACTGTTTCTCTTTCAGCAAGTATGAAAACAAACACCCGGTGACCTATGCACCAGCCTCCTCGTACAGAAGCCGAAGCCCAGTTACCGGTTCAGCACATTCATCTCCTTGGGTCTCCTTTTTTCTTTTCAGCTTTGTTTCACACATCTTATTTCACAAGCCAGATGCATCTCTGACCATTTTTTTTTTCAACCTCAATTTCCAGGCAACACGCCACACTGCCTGAATACAAAACCCTGCAGAGCTGCTAAAGCACAAGTTGGGTTATTTATTTGTGTTAGAGAGAGGCCTGCTGCCTTCTTAACTGAGGCTTCAAACAGGGTTTGTTTTCCTCCAAGAGGGAGGAGGGCCTGCTTTCACCCTCGAGGGATGCTTAGTAAGTGTTAATATGAGACAGAGAGTGAAGAATATATTGGGAGATGAACAGAGAGAGAGAGAGAGAGAGAGAGAGAAAGAGAGAGAGAGCGAAATAGAGAATACCCTCTTTCATCCTCCTACGGGCTGCCAAAAAACAAACACAGACACTGGATCCAGCAGTATATCACAGCCAAAAAACAGCCTCCGACTCCCTGTCCTGCAAACATGAGCAGGCCCTGCATTATGGAGTTGTTGACTTAGAAAACTCAAGTCAGCGCAAGGTCAGAAACGCTCCTCCGAGCAGAAGCAGACCACATACACACTACGAGCTGACCTTCAAAAGTTTGGGCACACAGCTATTCCTACAAGCCAAGATTTGAAACGTTTCCAAGTTTCTGCAGAGCTAAGTTAGTAAACATCATCATTCAAAGTGGTTATCAAGCAGGAATAATAGAGTATTAATGCATTTACAAGCTTTCTCAATCAAGAATTTACCACTTGACATGATGACAGGTACGTTGCGTTGCGCTTTAGACACTTTTAAAAAGTCATTCCTGGAGGACACACATTGACAGTGCGGTACAGTGCAGTTAAAACCAGTATTGTTTTGTTGATCATACAGATCCATCACTATTTGGTTGTTTACCTGTGGACGGAATGTGCTTTAGCTACTCTTGCTGAACCTGTTGGTCAACTTAATGTCAGCACACACAGCAAAAACTCCAGCACTGGATTATCCCTTACTGGACATAGTCATGACTACCTGATGTTTAGTTATTTAAACCATAGTAGGGCACAAGAGTCTATCCAGCTATTGAACTAAGGGACAATTGATGTCAGGAATATGGGCCATACGTTAGACAATATGGCTTCAAACTGTGCCCCATATAGATGTATAATAGATATTGATATTGTCCATTATGCTGACTGCAAACACTGTTTCAGAACAGCCGTATAAACATGTGACATAACAGCGCATATAGTCAATGTTAATGACCACTTTCAGCAGCTGTTTAAAGTAGCTAAAAAGGGAACACTTCTTCCAACTGGTGCAACTTTCTGAGCATTGGGACATCATCATGAGTTGGATCCTCAGTGATGCTTTGGCCATATAAGGCTGGGAGTCCAAGAGATCAGGACTGACTGACCCTCACTCTCTCAAACACTCAGCATGATACTCGCTGGGTCAGTTGTCTCTCAGATGATATAACAGTGTTGTCCTCCAAGCATGGGGAAGTCTAAGCTAAAGGAGAGAGAGAGAGAGAGAGAGAGAGAGAAGCTATATATATATATATATTGTAAATGCCATAAAAAAGTGGTATATACTGATATACTCTTGTGGAAGGTTAAGTGAGGATAAGTCGTCCAGCACAGAGAGAAACTGGTTTGTGAAGTTTTTCTTTGGAGCTAGAGGTTTTTTGTAATCACACACAAGCCGTCTCCTTCAGCTTTAACCCCTGAAGTGAATCCAAAATCCATTGCTGTTCCACTGCCAAACACACACTGTCATCTCTCCACATCACAGCCAGGGGGATAAGGATTCTCACAGACCACCTGAGTAAAAGAGTTGTTGAATTATTTATTATCTGTGTTACACAAATTGAGCGGCGGAACCCCTGGGCCAGCCTGTGTGTGTCCTTCTCCATCTACAGTACAAGATATTTACATCTCAGACCATTAAAAAATTCACAAAATTAATGAGGTGACCATTAAACTGTATATTCAGAAAATATCAACAAACTCCAAGTATAAAAAAACAGCTCAAAAACTAAGAGAAAAGAAATGTGTCGACTTTAGTGCAAAGTTCGTACAAGTACAAAATACTGATGTCGGTTTATACGCGTCCAGTACAAAAGCAGCAAGGTTACAGGTGTGTGTCCGCGATGGGGATCCGCCGCAGCTCTACAATCTGAGAGTTGGACACACTCCCACCGTCGTGACTCCCGGGGATCGATTCGTTGTCGCTCATGTTAAGGCCTGAACCTGTGGAGCACAACACACTAATAGTTAATTTCAATGCTTTCAAAAAACAGTGGTTTTATACTACAACTAATTATGGTCATGAACGTGTTTGTACTATTTGACCTAGAATTCTTTCTGATGCGATTGTTCCCCTTGTAACGCAGTAACCTCTTCCACGTACTTTCACACAAAGCTTTACACTTGATGCTGGAACATTTCTAAAGTGAAATCAGGCACTGAGAGTTGACGATTATGACCTAGATCACAAACACCACTGCAACTCACCCCTAAAGTATTAAACGGTGCTCAATCACTCAAGAGAATGGAGTTGCACTTCTCTGCCCCTCTGCATTGATGACCTTAGTCTAATATGTACAGTGTCACATTCTACTGACAGTGCTTTCCTATGAAGATTATACAAGCTGTGTGTGCACAACTGGAAGCCTGTGTCAGCAAAGTGGTATCACTAGAACATCACTAGAAATATGGCGTTTGATAATAATACTTCAAGACAGAGAGCAATGCTGCCCTGGTAGGAAAGTTATGAAATAGCACAACTGCACTGAAGACAGAGCAATCCTATACAAATGTTTGATCCAGCAGATACAGGCCTAGAAAAACAACACTAACTATATTCATAGCTCCTGATAAAAATGGCATCTGAAAAAAACAATGACAGCAAAGCGACCATTTTTAAATAGAATTTTAAATATTCTCTTCTTTCCCTCATTTCTTATTATTAAATCTTATAAATGGTTGGGTAAAATGAGCCACTCTTTTGGCAGACCTTTGTTTTCTTGGGGTACAATGTAAATATAACTTCAAAAATGCAACAATGATCTTAAGAGCCAAATGGGTACTTTCAATAATCTTAAATTTGGGAAAAAAGTACTTTACATAATTTTACATAACCTATTGTTTTAACAGAAAAATAAACAACAGTAGTGATAGAAACCAGACTTTCATGCCTCAAGACTTGATGTCTCTAAAAGCTTCCTCACAGGAAACAATTACATGAAATGGTTACAAATGTCTTGCTTGTTGCTCAAGGCTTTAATACAATACTCTGGAGATAAGGGTTTGATCTAAATGCTTTAATTCTTTTACATAGGAGAGGAAATGCACATATCCTGTCCAAAGAAAAACATGCAACTCCAAGACAGTAACTTTACAGAAGACGGAAGACACCTTCATAACTTTCCATAGAAGTCAAAGTAAACAGATTTCAGTCCAAGTAAATCATGGAGTACTTCTATTGTACTATTCATCAGGAAGTTCTCACACAATGTGAAGAATAGATTCTGTGATAACCACTAGCAGATCCACTACTGGAATTGACATATGCAATGTCTCTCATCATAAATATTAAAATCTAATTGCTCTGAACTGAACAGCTATTGAGGCTGGAGCAGCTGACATGGCTCTGCAGGGCCAGAGGTTACACGAGATTTCACACAGCGAGAACTAGGCCTTCGGCAAAGACACAGACTGTACTGTAAATGAGTTTCAGTTCAGTTAACAGTGCTTTCATAAAAAGAAATAGTTTCTAGGAGATACTCAGGGACATGGCGGCTTAAGTACATAAATATATAATATTTACACAGTATGTTACTGTATTTGGCCAATTTACCTCAAAGTGAATCACTGAATGTACTAGACTCAGATGTGTACTTTTCTTTTTCACTTCCATAAATTAATAAAAATGCCTTTCGGTGTTGATATCATAAATTACTAAATACATTATTGTAATTGTAACTTTTACTAAAGTGGAAATTACACTAGAATCAAGTACATTCTTCTGAAATAAAATGTGTTAACAGGGAGGTTGCTCCCTCTTTGCTACAGATATGACTTTTTGATGAAGGCACTACATGATGGAGCATTGTGAGGACGTGCTTGCAGTCAGCCATACAAACATTAGTGAGGTCAGACTTAGATGCTTTATTGTTAATTCTGGATTACTAACACCATTCCCACGTAACCCAGCATTTTGCAGTGGAGGTCTAAAGCTCTACTGGGCTTTACCCCAGACGCCTGGGACTGCACATGGTGACATTAGATCCAGATTGTTTCATTCTGTCTTTATTGTTAAGGAGCACTATACAAACTGGACACAATTGTGTCCTTGTGTTTCCTGACAGCTTTACAAGAAAGTGCCCCGTAGCTTGGTCTCGTTAAATGGGTCTGAAAGGCCATCTCAGCGTAAGAACATAACTGACATTAAACTGGTTAAAGTTCAAGGCACTGAGTGGAAAAAAAAGCAATGTGTCCATTTGATTCAAAGTCCAGGCTTCAGAATCTGAAACAGAGACTCAGTAACAACTTCAGTGAAATGCCAGTGTACAGAGTGTCATGTGTAGAAAAAATGTGTTTTTCTAATTCAGCTCAGAATGCTGCTGTTACGTCATTATGAGAACATATTCATGCTGCGATGTAATAGATCACAGTGATGTATTGTCATACATAAAAGGCTCCAACTCATTAAACATAGATGACAGACCCCAAATAGCATTCACAATGACAAAACTGCAAGGAAGTGGAGGTCTGATGTACTAAGACAAGTACATAAAAATATACGTAGGGAGCCCTGCAGGCCAAGGCCTTTTAAGAAAATTTAGGAAAATTCTTACTTTGATTCAATTATTAGTTCTGACAGTAAAACACCAGGCAAGGTCAATTCAAAATACCAGACTTTATTTGCCCTTGAGCATCCCCGAACAAGTAATTAAACAGAAAATTGCAGGAATGTGCAAAAAAAGAGACATAACCATAAGCACATAATCAGTGAGCACATTCAAGGGCTTCTGGCCTTCATTAAAGCTCTAATAATTTGTCAGTTGGACAAGTTTCTGGCATTTACAGAACTGAATGTTGTTGCCAAGAAAATCTAACCTAAAAAATGAGCTGAGACGTAGGTTAGGACCTAAAAACTAAAAGTAGTTTGTCAATTTTTGACTGTATAACGTAGTCTATACAGACTCTAGTCCATTTGTTGCATAATTTCATGGCCATGGTCAGAACCACCACAGAGCAGATATGACTTTGGTGGTGGATTCTTCTCAGTGCTGCAGTGACTGCAGCTTTCTCTAGATGCTGCCCCCAGCAGTGACAATGAGGGGTTTTCAAACTCCAGCAGCACTGTTGTGTCTGATCCACTCTTTCCAGCACAACACATCAATATCATTACAGTACAGAGTATGATCCATAAGTGAAATCATATTTGCTCTGTGGTGGTCCTATGAGGGTCCTGACACAAAGTGGGCAAAGAATGTAGAGCAAAAGACTGTAGAAGTGCTCCTTTATGGTCAGTGGAGCAGAGAGAATGGACAGTGAGTGTAAAAATGATAATGTTACGGTTGACCGGTTTATATTAGATATGTATCACTGATGACTAAGCACTGAAGAAACGATTAACTTCAGTGCACTAACATAGTGCACTATGAATAAAATATAGTTGATAAGAGAACGTTCAAGAAAGTCTTACCGGTCTTTAAGGCAAATATGAGGTCATCAAACTCCTGTGACTCTTCGTCTTGGACTAAGTTTGCGTTAATGAAGCCTCCTTCAGGAGGGTAGGTGCTATCCTCTGCTTCCGGTTTGAACACACTGCTGGGCTGACTGCTGGGCCTCAGAGATGCTCTTTCCCAGTCTGCAGAGATCTAAAGAAACACAAATACCAATAGATTTCATCGGTTTCTCAGTGTTTCTAAACATATTTCACATCAAACTTGACTAAATATTAAATATTTTTCACTGAACTCATTCAACTTACCGATACACTCTACCGTTAGTTCTCTGTAAAGTACTAACACATTGCTAGTTACTCCCCCTGAGCTGTACTGCAACAATATCATTTCACTCGTGTGTGTAAATGCTTAAAGAATAAGAGTAAATGGGTTCTGAAGGTGAATAATTTCAATGTCTGACTCATGAGTAATCTTTGCTCTAAAGTACACCACTATTGCTTTGAGGCTCATTACACACCAAAACAACCGCAGACTGATTGAGCTGGGGGAGGAAACTGGCCTAGGAAGTTTGCCTTTGATATCAATTTAATAAATAAATGGAGCTCAGGCGCTCAGACGCGGCCTTGGGGACTGGAGACAGAACTTTGAAATCAGCTAGAATAAAAATGTCTAGCGCTGAGTGAAATGTGAAGAGACGTTGCAGGTAAAGCAAGTCAGTGGCTTGGGGTTCAATAACTGCAATAAATGCTGTTGTCTTAATCTAAAAAATAGTAACTTTACAGGAGAAAAAATTAAGGTAATTTTTTTTTATTTAAAGGGAACTTAAAACAACAAGGTCTTAATCAAAGTAATTTTGCATTAAATCTATCATGAAATTTTGACAGAATGTAAAAAAAACATTTGGCTTTTTCAAACCATTTGGACAAAACAGGAAAAAAGTTAAGTTAAAATATAATTGGAAAACAAATGAGTAGGTAAAAATCACTCTGGTAATACCAGCCCCCTAAGCAATTTAGTGCAAAATGCGTCTCTCACACACACACACACACACACACACACACCTCTTATTTCCAGAGAAATAAATGCCACACTGTAGTGTGCACACTGACTCAACCACTTCCACCAACCATCCGTCTTCCTTTTCTCCGTCTCTATTCCCTGACATTGCCTTATTTTTCACCCAGGTTGATAAATGCGCCTTCCCTCCTCCTTTATCAAAACTCAAGAATTTAAAACTGCAAACACAATAATGATGCACCAAATAATGTAGTGCACCAGTGTGAAGAATTACTGTATTCCTTTCTCCCACCCAGTAACTTCCAGTTTACATACTCACATAACACACGTCATCATCAAGTACTATCCACAATGCAATATCCATCCGTACCGAATTTTAATGATGATATTTTCAGTAAGATTCAACAGTTTCAGAAACATCTGTAAAATGTAAAGCACCTTACAGACATTCCACACAAGTTATTTCTATTTAAAGAGAACAAGTTCAATCAAACAATCTAAAGAAGCTGCTGGTTCTCAGAACAATGGATTGAATGTTGTAGAGCACGTGTGTCAAACTCAAGGCCCGCGTGCCACATGTGTAGCTTTCTTAATTCCACTTGTTGAAAAAACATTACATCGAAGAGTAATCTAGTGGCTTAATGCCGTCGCTTCACAGGTAGCATAATCGGCATGAATTGTGGGAAATGGAGTTTATGGTCAATGCATGCTTTTAGACTTAACTATTAATTATGTCTACCATTAATTCTAAAGCGTGCACTGACCTTAACCTACATTTCCCACAATGCATGCCGATTATATTGCCCGCCAAGTGACGGCATTCCACCACTAGATTACTCTTCAATGTAATTTTTTTCAACAAGTGGAATTAAGAAATTAAGAAAACTACAAATATTGATCCCAAAATGTCCAGGAAAAGAAAAATTGGAAGATAGTTTCAAGAGAGATGGAAAGGTGAATACACGTTTGTGCTTCAAGGAGGAAAACCGGTATGTCTTTTGTGTTATGAGGCGGTGGCAGTTGTCAAGGAGTACAATTTATGTCGGCACTTTGATACCAAACACGGAGCTAAGTGTGCCAAAGTTAGCCTTCAAGAAAAGCAACAAATTGTACAAGAATTAAAAGGCAAACTGCGATCGCAGCGGAATATGTTCACAACAGTTATGGCCCAAAACAATGCAGCTGTGAAAGCTAGCTTTATTGTAGCTGAAGAAATCACTCGTGCGTCTTTTTCAGGGGGTGCATTTTTGTAGCAGTGTGTGCTGAAGGTCATAACTTGTGTTTGATGATATTTTTCTATATTCACTTGGATAGTTTGATCGTTGATTGATGGAGTAATGTGAGTTTTTTAACCTCACAAATTATTAGTATTTATGTTGTAAACAGAGCAACAAGCAAACATTTTTATATCTATGCAAATATTTACAAGTTGAATAAGTAATAAATTCAGATTTATTTAACATTAACGTAGATTTATTCAACATTACACTTGGTTATATTTAGTTACATTTATACGGTCTTACAGTTACATCTGGCCCTTTGAGGGCAACCATTATGCTGATGTGCCCCTCTGTGAAAAAGAGTTTGACCCCCCTGCTGTAGAGTCTGGTTGTATCACTGGTTGTGTTCAGAATTACTTGGATTTAAAAAAAAAAGCAGAAAATACTACAAACCAAAGGTTAAATTTTAAGAGCAGTGGGGAAAAAACTTTATTTGAAACTGTAATGACTTTCATGATAATTTTCTATGCTTCCTCATAGTACTGAAATCATTTCCCTTGCCTGGGAGTGTCAGTAAAGGAGTCTCAGTATTAGAGTTCCCATGGGAAAGGAAAGAAAAATTCATCCAGTTTGTACAGTCGCGGGCAGAAGGATGTGGAAGAATGGCCACTGCAGACGGCTGTAATCAGAACACAAAGTCCCGGGTTTGGTGAATTAAGCACCACCAGGCGCTATCGGATTTGTCACCTCTGTTCACAATGCCTGAACAAACAGCCGAACTTCCATTCCCTTTCCTCGTTCTCTTTCTCCAACTATATCTCTCCATCTCCCTTTTTATACTTTCTCTATCCATTTCTTTCATTCCTCACCTTCTCTTTCTCTATCATTTTCTTTCTCTCTCGCCTTGTTTTATTTCTTTAGGCCACAGTAGATAACCTGGAATCCTAAAGATCATGGAGCTACTCAGTCTGAACTGGACAAGTGTATTACAAGACTTTGTTATTCTCAAAAATATCAATGTCACTTGTCACTTTCTACTACATCACAATCACCACAAAAATAATTTTAATTCTGTTCTTAATGTTGAAGTGATAAACGAGTGTCTGATGGCTGTATAAACACACACGGAGAGGTAGAGCCCCAGACAAACACACACAAATACACAGGTATATTTCTGGATGCTAAAAACAAAAATTTCTTTATTTTGTGAGTTTAAGCCATAATATGCTGGAACTAACTGAAAGCTCTATTTATTATTCTGACTGTTAATCTTTCCAAATTCCTGCTAATGTAGCTTCACCTGGCAGCTCAATATACTTGAAGGATTACAGTTACTAAAAACCTCGCTATATGCCAAGTGATGAGCTACTCAAGAACCCAGTGTTGTTATTCATATATGTTTAAGAGCAAAAATATTTATGTTGTATTTATAATAAACCCCTTAACCACAATGCAATCAAAACCAAACAATATCAAGTCAAGGCCCAATAGAAACTGGAGCAGTAAGTGAGAACCAAAGCCCTACCTCCTCCATAGCACTGATGAGGTTCTGAGTGGACTTGCTGATCTCTCCTCCTACAGTGGCAGCACCAGTGCTCTGGAAGACACCGTCTGGTCCACTATGGCCATTCATCTCCACTGTGTAACTGGCCTTAGCCGGCCAGCACATCTGGTTATGCATGATGAAGTAAACTGCAAAAACATACAGGCCCTGCAAAGACAAGACCACAGGTGGGAGTATAAGATTACATGGTAAATGGCTCCTCAGGCAATACGGGACACAGGACTCGATGTTTCTGCATTCAGTATCATTCATTAATAAACACTATCCCAGATGATGGCCAATGGATGTCATCACTTTATAGTAGTTATTTGTCACTCAGCTTTTTGGAACAAGCAGAGATTTGGTCAATTTCAAATTTCAACAGTGTAAACTTTCTACAAACACCACATTGGTATTTAAGTTGAAGATGAGATTCTTATGAATGAAATTTAATATGACTGCGGAGTCATTGGGCCACATTCATGAAAACATTGCCCTGTGTTCTAAGATTTAGACATATTCTTGTTATGTTTTTAACCCATCTTAAAAGTTACTTATAATATCTCTTATAATGGTCTCTGAATTGTGCATCATTGTCATAACAGCAACAATATAGTAAAATATAATGTATAAAGACCACTGGTAAACAAAAACAATCTGAATAAATATCATGTGTTTTGTGGATGAAGTAATAAAATAATAATAAAAATTAGCACCCTGAATAAAAATGTATGCATTATTTAATGTAAAGAGACACTGTAAAATAGACACTTTTCTGCTGTCCAACCACAGATACTATTCACAGTCACAAACTCCTCCCACAGGATTTTGTAACAGTACGACATCAGCCCCCATCAGTATGACATCGCCGTCAGCAAGGCCATGGCTTGTGATGTAACACATCAGTTTATACAGTAACACCAAACTGACAGTCAACTACCTCACTCAAGTGTAAAATACCTCACTCCCACAAAGTTATATATGGCTTGTGTATTCCAGAGGTTCATAGATACTCCTTATCAGTAGTGAATTCACCTACTTTTTAGGGCTATACACTAAGGCATGAACACCCCGTTGTGCGTGCAGTAGTGTACACAGTAGAGTAGATTCTGGAGCAGCAGCAAATTACTTATTAAGACCACCCTACACAATGTTAAGCATTGACTAGAGGGACATTACCTTCCTACCTCCCTAATGCTCTCATGGCTGAATGCCATCAACTTCTCATATAGACGTCCCAATATTTAGTCTAGAACTTTCACAGAAGAAGCTATTACAGCAGCAAAATGGGACTGTCATTGATTTATTAATTCATTTTCTGTAACTGCTTCATCCTGTTTAGTGTCTCAGTGGGTCTGGAGCCAGCATGTGTTTTTGGATTGTGGGAGGAAACAGGAGCAACTGGAGGAAACCCATGCTGACACTTGGAGACCACCAACACCAGGATCTGTGACAGAGATACTACCTTTTGCAAAAGTGTGTTGCCCTCCCCCTTAAATTACCTTACATTTTAGAAAAAAACATTTACCGTATAACTTTACTTAATGTTCCGTTCCACCAATGTATGGTAAAGATTATATAGGGACTTCACTGGTGTCAAAGCTCATTATCAGCTGGTGTTGTAAAAATCCGTACAACAATCCGTTTCCAACTTCTCTGACACTGGACAAGGATCTGCCAGCTGTTCATTTCAGTTGAAGCAGTTCAGCCGAAGCTGCAGTGCTAGACATGCATACATTAGTCTCTCTCAGACAGCCTGAACTCAGTGCCCCTCAGGTACCATTATCCTCTCCATTCAAATCCATCATCAACAACTGAAAGCTCTACATATACTAGGTGAGTATGGCTTTGTTAAAGAGGCGTTAGGTAAAAGAAAACATACTCAGAGGTATACATTTTTCACTTTTTATTGGGCTGTAGGTGGCTGGTGTGACCAGTGTGTGATAAGGTGAGCAGAGCTCTATCAAAGCTCCCCCTTCAGGAGATTAGCCCACAAGTGCCCAGAGGCTATCTCCACATGCTCAATTACCTCTGTCAGTTACGCAACTGCTCTCCATTCAGTAGTGGCAGCCTCCCTGTTTAGCTGAGGTGTCAGAGAGCACAAATAGCGGACATAGTGCAGTGGCTTTTCTTATTGAAAAGAAAAAAAAAAAAGAAAAGCACACGTTTATGGAACTGTGCAAAAGTCAGAATCCAGCTTTATATAATTTACACTTAAAACAGCCAATAAGCACAGGTAAGAGTTAACAGATATTTAACATTTCATTTTTAATTGTGAGATTTGCTCATTGCTAATTTGGATAAACAATATCTAGATAAAGTACGATACAGGTGCCAACAGGTGAAAATTATTACGACTGTATGACTGGATATTTGAATTTTAAATGCTTTAGTAACCCTGTACCTTGCTCAAAATATGGTCATGGCAATAAAACTTTAGGAGGACTGACAGAGCCTGAGTACGTTGGAGTGAACCTCAATAGGTTACTTCTGTAAATGTGTGTCATCGATTAATGGATAGTAGTAAAGAATTAAAGGGAAAATCACAGCACTACACAACACTACCACTGTGTAAGTTCACAGCAGTCAGACAGCTACTTCACAATTGAGTTTGTTCAGCAACCCACTGACGCACAAGAAAAAGAGGAAGGTGAAGAAAAACTGCATGTACATATCCTTTAAACACTTCTTTTTCCTCTTTCTGCAGTATCATGCTAGGATCAACAGGATGCCTCTGTCAATGTCATGTTCTACTGGGCCTGTGCTCACAGCAATAATAACTGTATCACAATGAAGACGGACCTATTTATAGCTCCCCAGTCCATTCAGGAAGTGAGGAGGAAATCAAATTGTGGGCAAACGTGCTTCATTGTTCAAAGTCTCACTTTCTCCTGGTAATGGAACAGTGTTACAGTGTTTACTGGCAGGCCATGGACAGAGTCCAGCAAGATTAATGGTGCCATGGCAATTCGATTATTTTCACATTGGTCACATGAAATTGGCCATGGACCATATGGGAGTGGGCCGTGAGAGACAGGAAGGTGAAACTTAAACAGTGTGCTGCAGGGACAGAGGCTGTAATGTTCTATTGGGGGCAGAATGTGATGAAATATATGCTGCAAATAACATACGTCCGTGGCCTTACTTACAGCTTATGTCACATCTCATGAGTTGGATCAGAGGGTAATGAATAAAGTGTCTACAATTACAATTATTATTTAGACAAATTCTAAACATTTTTAAATCTAAACTGAACAATTCTAAACATGCTGAAACAGTCGCAGTCACACAGCTCCAGGAACCTGGAGGTTGTGGGTTCGATTCCTGCTCCGGGTGACTGTCTGTGAGGAGTGTGGTGTGTCCTCCCCGTGTCCACGTGGGTTTCCACTGGGTGCTCCGGTTTCCTCCCACAGTCCAAAAACACACGTTGCAGGTGGATTGGCGACTCAAAAGTGTCCGTAGGTGTGAGTGAATGTGCGAGTGTGTGTTGCCCTGTGAAGGACTGGTGCCCCCTCCAGGGTGTATTCCCGCCTTGCGCCCAATGATTCCAGGTAGGCTCTGGACCCACCGCGACCCTGAACTGGATAAGTGCTTACAGATAATGAATGAATGAACTATAAAAGCTTTATTATCCTATATATTTAAGAGGAAATACATTTCTTATTTTTTGAAGAATTGGATAAATTCTCATTGATTCAGCATTTTACTGCTGATATCAGCATGATATCTTAATCTATCTAAGTGTTTTTTTTTTTATCTAAACACTTCACACAACTGTGCAAATCTGGGACAACGCTTAATTCATTGAGTGATTCATGTCATAATCAGGAGATATTTCTGAATAGATCCCTGGGATCACTGTATTCTTTTTTGTTTGCCAATCCTTCCACTCAAGGATAACGGAATACTATGTATCTGTGAGAATATGCGACTGCTAAGACGACGTTCACAGAAAAAAGGCTAAATTGACAAAAATGGCAAGCATGCATGGACAATGGACAAAACACCCTTTATCAAAACTTTATAAAACCTGCAAAAACTGCCCTTAACAGAAAGAGCACTACTAAACAAGCAACCGCGGATAATACCACAGGGACCTGCCAGAGACAAAAAGATGAATGAGGAAAATCAGCATCAAGGTAAACAGCTACTATAGAAAACTCAGGGTGAGTCAGGATTCCTGTGAATACACTCAACATAACAATATATTACAATGCTGTACAGACCTATCTTCTAAATTCCTATGTTTTT